>NW_028273621.1:6447076-6776491 GCF_024610735.1 Ursus americanus
TCTGTGCTCGGTGTGGTTGACTTCAGTGTGCTCCAGACTAGTCCTGAACACAAGTCTAGGAAGTGTGCACTACCCCCGGCCTCCTCTCCCCTTGCAGCTGCTAGGAATCATGGTCACAGACCCTGGTCAGCTTTCGTGGAAACCAAGCAGTGGCTCCCCTGCACGCTGCACCTCTGGTGGTGGTCCAGTGCAACCCTCGTGCCTGGCCAGACACTGATGTCTACCTGTCTCCACACAAATCCACAGAGAGGAGGGTGTCCCTGAATTCCACAGCACATGATGAGACAGATCCACAGAACCCAACACCCAGTGGGTCACTCGGGACCTCACCTATGGTCATGGAGCTCACCATACCTTATTTCTGTCACTTCCCACAGAAAGCCTGTTTCTGATCACCCACAATACCATACATCCTTGTTGCTGACCTGGGGTCATGCCATGAACCCACATGGCACCTTTCTTTAAGTGAAGGCTATGCCTACACCTCCTAGAAAATATTTCTAATGAAGTACAAGTCCATCAGGACTATGGTGTGAACTTTGGCATATAGCCTGCATGGTACTAGTCAGTAATTCTAACAAGGGTTAACCCCACCCCCGTCTCACAAAACCTTCCTCCGTCCCACGGAACTCATGGTCTGCCCGCAGAAAACCCTCCAGGAAACAAACCTTTCATCTGAATGCTCTCTTCACCTTCTGCTTCAAATCTTGTCCAACCACAATGATATGAAAATAGAAATCAGTCTCAAGAAAAAAATGAGACAGTCAAAAATAGGTGGAGATTTTTGGGGACTGGGTGGCTCAGTCGTTAAGGATCTGCTTTCAGCTCAGGTCGTGATCCCAGGATCCTTGCTCAGTGGGAAGCCCGCTTCTCCCTCTCCCACCCCCGTGCTTGCGTTCCCTCTCTCGCTGTCAGATACTTAAAGAATCTTAAATAAATATGTGGAGATTTAACAACATGCTACAGAACAACCAACAGTCAAAGAAGAAATCAAAAAATTTTAGAAGTACCTTGACACTGATGAAAAAGACAACCTACAAAACTTATGGGATGCAGCAAAAGTAGCTTTATGGGGGACATTCATAGAAACTCAAGTCTTCATCAATCCATATGATGCTCTCCAAAAAACAACCTGATTTATTTGGTAAAGAAGTAGAAAATAAAACAACAAACAAAGCCCCAAATTAGTAGAAATAAGGAAATAACAAAAAGGATGCATAAATAAATCCAACGGAGACTAAAAAGACAAAAAAAAAAAAACAATGAAAATAGGAGCTGCCTTTTTTGGAAAGAGAAACAAAACTGACACTTAGGTAGACTCACCAAGAAAGACAGAGGGCTCGAATACAATCAGGAAAGAAATATAATGGATTCCTGTCTCATATCAAAATCAAAAGAACTCTTGAACCTTGGACACAACAACTTCTTGCAAGCCACGTCTCTAAAGGCAAAGGAAATAAAAGCAAAAATGAAGTATGGGAACTTCATCAGGATAAAAAGATTCTGCTCGGCAAAGCAAATGATCAACAAAACAAAAAGGCAACCTATGAAATCGAAGAAGATATCTGCAAATGATATTACAGATAAAGGGCTGGTATCCAAGATCTATAAAGAACTCCTCAAACTCAACACCCAAAAAATGGGCAGAAGACACAAAGAGATACAAATGGCCAACAGACATATGAAAAAATGCTCCACATCACTTGCCATCAGGCAAATACAAATCAAAACGACAATGAGATACCACCTTACACCAGTTAGAATGGTTAAATTTAACAAGGCAGGGGGCACCTGGGTGGCACCGTGGTTAAGCGTCTGCCTTCGACTCAGGGCGTGATCCTGGCATTATGGGATTGAGCCCCACATCAGGCTCCTCCGTTATGAGCCTGCTTCTACCTCTCCCACTCCCCTGCTTGTGTTCCTTCTCTTGCTGGCTGTCTCTATCTCTGTCGAATAAATAAATAAATTCTTTAAAAGAAAAAAGGAGGGCACGTGTCATAATGAGCACTAGGTGTTATATGCAAACAATGAATCATGGAACACTACATCAAAAACAAATGAAGTACTGTAGGGTGAATAACAATTTTTAAAAAAGAGAAAGATATGAAATCCATAAGGAAACTGTCACAATTTGCAAATGACAGGAAATCCGGAAAGATTCCTCAAAAAAAAAAAAAAACCTGTTAGAATAAACAAATTCAAGAAAGCTGCAGGATATAAAGTCAATATACAAAGATCTGTTGTCTTTATTTATTTCAGATTTTATTTATTTATTTGACAGGAAGAGAAAAAGCACGAGCAGGGGGAGTGTCAGAAAGAGGGAGAAGCAGACCCTCACTAAGCGGGGAGCACAACACGGGGCTCAATCCCAGAACTCTGGGATCATGACCTGAGCTGAAGGCAGACGCTTCACATATGGAGCCACCCAGATGACCCAACTTCTTGCATTTCTGTATACTCATGACACACTTTCGCCAAGAGAAATTAAAAAAACAATGCCATTTACAATTGCATCAAAAAATCTAGAAATAAAAGTAACCAAGAATGAGAAAGACATAGTACACTCAACACATGGCAGAAAAGAAATGAAAAATATGTGTGTCCAGGGGGGCAGAATGTATGTGTCAAAGATTTGGAAGGCAACACAAACAAATGGTAGCATACGCCATGCTCCTTAACTGGAAGAGTTAATTATGTGAACATGTCCATCGTACCCAAAGAAATCGACAGATGTGATGAAATGCCTGTCTGAATTCCAGTGGCATTACTCGAGGAAATAGAAAACAGTCCTCAAACTTGTATGGAATCACAAAAGACCCCAAATACCCAAAGCAACGTGAAGAAAGAAAGGTGCAGTCAACACACACCTGGATTTCAAGCTACATTACAAAGCTGTTGTCATCAAAACAGGATGGTACTGGCATAAACACAGACACCAGGTCAGTGGAACAGTAGAGAAAGCTCAGAAACTTACCCACACGTAGATGATCCTAACTTACGACACAGCAGCAGAAGATATGACATGAGGGAAGGACTGTGTCTTCAGTGAGCGGTAACAGGCAAACTGGACACTAAATGCAGAAGAATATAACTGGGTCACTTTCTTACACCACACACAAAATTTTTAATGATGAATGATTTGAACATAAGACCTGAATCCATAAACTTCCAAGAAGACACAGGTACTAAGTCTCTCGACATTGGTTTTGGCAAAGAGTCTTCAGATCGGACACCAAATGCAAAGGCAACAAAAGCACAAATAAACAAGTGGAACAATATCAAACTGAAATCTTCCACACAGCAAAAGAAACCATCAAAAGCTTAAAAGGCCACTGACCCAATAAGAAAAAATTATCTGTGAATCATATGTGTGAGAAGAGGCTAATATCCAAAATACACACAACACTCATACAAATCAAAACAAAAAAACTATTAAAAAAAATGGGAGGAATATGTGAATAGATACTTTCCAAAGATGGCACACAGGTGCCAACAGACAGAAGGAGTTGTTCGACATCACTAATCATCGTCAGGGAAACATCAGTCAAACCCACAATCGGCTATCCTCTCTCAACTGTTGGAACAGCAATTGTGCCAGAGACAGACACCAGGTGGGGTCAAGGGTGTGCAGACGAGGAGACACTGTGCACTGTTGGTGGGAATGGAAATTGGTGCAGCCACTGTGACAAATGGTATGGAGGTTCCTGAAAAATTTAATGCAACTACCCCATGACCCAGTAGTGGCTCTACTGAGAATTGATTTGAAGAACACAAAAATGCTGCCTCAAAAAGACAGATGCACTCCCACGTTCACTGCAGCATTATTCACAAGAACCAGACATGGAAACACAGACCTTGGGGGCCTTATGCCAAGTAACTCAGACACAGAAAGACCAATACCAGATGCTCTCATGTACATTCCACGTGGAATAAATAAATACTGAACGCATAGATAATGAGAGCAGATTGGTAGGTGCCAGATTCGGGGATGGGGTGGTAGAAACGGGTGAAGGCGGTCAAAGTCTCAATGTTTGAGTGAGAAAATCCGACAGTCATGAAATGTTCTGTCCAGCATGGAGACGAAACTAACCACGCAGCATGGGGTATAGGTTTCCCTGCTCTTTGAAAGTACAGGGCTTCTGAGAAACCATGCACACCAGAAATGGTGTCAAGAAGGAATGACCATTAATTTACACGAACAATTAGACAGTGTGCTCAGACTCCAAAATTCCTTCTCTTTGGCTTTTCTTAGGCCTCAGCACACAATTTTCCAATGGAGGCCCAGCATAAATGAAGATAAAGCACAGCAGAGGCTCACAGACACAATTCAAAGTGCTGGTGGCTGGATGCGGAGAGCGGTTCCCAGAGGAAGGAGCTGGTTGGGGTGCATGCTGCCTCTGTTGTGCTTCTTCCCAAAACAGATGCTGAACGCGATTCTCACTGTTCACCTTTTTTCATAAGAGGGAAATCCTCTTCAGGTCTCTTCCTCTTACTGAACCTGGGTAATAATGTAGTTCTTTCAAGAAAGCCCAGTGTCTTTGTGAACGTTTAAAAAGTGGGGGATACTTGTACTTCAGCATTGCTGAGGGAGTAGATGTGAAAGGTCCTCCCAGATACAACCCTCAGCAGATCCACCGGAAAGGCACCTTCCTCAGCATGCAGAACACGGACTACATCCTACCCCCCGAGAAACCCTCTCCTTCCCCTTCATCAGGACAACACACAACAGCTGGGAGTTACCCCAATTCCTCTGTTCTCCTGCTCCTAATAGCTAACCCATCAGCAAATCCTGTGAGCTCCATCTTCAAAATGGACCCAGAAGAGGTCTAACCACTCCATCCAAGGCCACCTGTCTGGTCCATAGTGTCTGAGTTCCTGGAAAAGCTTCGTCATTGACCTGCCTTGCCATCTTCAACCCTCTGTCATCTGTTCTCAACACTGTAGCCAGGATGGCCCAGTGAAACAGCGTCTCATGGGGTTATAGCCCTGGAATAGTTTTCTGTCACCCTCTGTCACCTCTCTGAGCTCATGTCCTAAGCTGTCTCCTGTGGCCACAGGGCCTTCTTGCTGCTCCTGGACATACCTGGAATTCTCCTGCCCCAGAGCCTTTGCACATGCTTTCCCTTCTGTTCAGAATGCTCTTGATGTGTTCTCACTCACCTTCGGAGAAGTCTGAATTGGAGTGACAGGGACAGAAGATGAGGCTGTGTGTGTTGGGTGAAGCTGGTGGCTCAGAAGAAGGTTCTCTGCCAGCTCTCCGCCTGTGCCTCACTTGTCCTCAGCCAGGAACTTGCACACAGCCCTCACCTGTCACAACTCTCACCCAGGAGACCCACAGCCACCCCTGGAGCCCACCCTGAACACACCCTGCTGCAGAATGCATTCAGCTCTCCTCTGGGACCCCTGTCAGCTTTACCCAGACCTGGAACTCCCCCCTGTCTCCTGCAAAGCTCCCGATTCCCCCGCTGCTTCCAAAATCACACTGGTTCAAGTTTTTCATGAGAGAGCTATAACGCTAAATAATGAAAGGTTCACACCTACTTTCCCCTTCTGTTTCTTTTCTCTCCACCTTCCTTCCTACCTGTGCAAACTGTAACATATCAGTGGAACACGAACATGCTCTGAGATCTGAATCTTTCATTGCAGCTTTCTGAGGACTCCTTATGTGATAAGACTCTATTGTATCCTACAACAGGGTGTTTTACATCTATCCTCTATAGAATAGTACAGCCCAAATCACTACAATTTTACCTCACTCTTCATGAAGCAGAACACTTTTTCCTTTCTTCTTTTACTTAAATTCCAGTTAGTTCACATGCCATGGAATATTTGCTTCAGGAGTAGGATTTAGTGATTCCTCACCTGCATACAGTACCCGGTGCTCATCACAAGTGCCCTCCTTAATACCCCTCACCCATTTAACACTTCCCCCCACACCCTTGCCCTGCAGCAACACTCAGTTTGTTCTCCACGGTTGAGTCTATTTCCTTGTTTGCCTCTCTCATCACCCCTCCACTCTCTTCATCTGTTTTTTTTTCTGAAATTCCAGAAGCGTGAGAGTATAGGATATTTGTCTTTCCTCACTGATTTTGCTTAGCTTAATACACTCTAGATCCATCCACATCCTTGCAAATTGTAAGATTTCATTCTTTTTGAAGCTGGGTCATATTCCATTATTTATATGTATCCCACATCTGCTTTATCCATTCATCAGTGCATGGACTTTGGGATTCTCTCCATAGTTTGGCTACTGCGGACATTACTGCCATGAACATCATAGTGCATGGACCCCCTTCGAATCTGCATTTCTGTATCCTTTGGGTAAATACCTAGGAGAGCAATTGCTGGATCATGTGGTTGTTCAATGTTTAACTTTTTGAGGAACCCCCAGACTTTTCCCAGACTGGCTGCACCACTTTGCATTCCCACCAATAGGATGGGAGGGTTCCCCATTAAGCAGAACATTATCTGCGGGCAATTTATTAAGAGGAAACAAAACCTCTGGGAGATGCACCCAGGGTCAGGCAAGCAGTTGCAGACTTCACCCCAAGGCTCCTGACGCCAAGCCCCTTGAAGCCACCAGCATGCCACTATCCAAAAGAATTCCCAGACTCTCCTTCTGACTCCACCACCAAAGAAACTACAGGGAGAATATGGCACCTCAAAATATTGAGATAATACATTTAGTAAAACTAGAAAGTCAAGCTCAACTTTTAAACAGGAACAGGCCGCTTTGGATAATTTTCAATTTCCCCTCCACCCTAATTTTAACTCTTCTGATGAATAAACTAATCAATGATGAAACATCACCTTTGTCAAATGACATCATCCAACTCTGTATCAGATGAAAAAAAACCACCTAAATCTAGATGCTGGCCACTCAACCATATCTTAGGCCCAATTGAATAAACACTGTTAGATGAAGGAACAAATTAGATGTTACAAACAGGCACAGAGTGAATCTCACCTTCCCTTTCTAATTAAAGAGGGTTCCTAGGAAACAGATGGTCAAAATACATTTGTCAGCAATAAATGGACAGAGAAATTGTGATCCCCTGCAAAGTTCTACCTGCAGGGAAACTAAGTAATTCTTGCACCAAACCCAGAATGCTGGCAGCTACTTCAATTTTACTTTGTGGCTCAACTAGAGAAAAGAGAAAAGGCCAGGAGGTTTTGGGATAATGAGAGGTTTTACCTCCAGCCCTGACATAGATAGGACATTTTGCCAAACATACCTGTGCTTTCTCTGAACACTGGCGTCCTGTGACAAGCTGCCTCGCTGACTCCGATGCTGACGTTCAAAACCTCGGGTGTCTTGGAGCCAGAGCAGAGAAGTGCTGTCAGCTGGGGAGAAGAAGGCACCTCTGACCTAAAGCCTGCACACCTGCTTCGGTTTCTGGGTGAAGGGGCAACACATACTTGTTGTTTAGCAGTAATTATCTTCATTCTCAATAGACCAATGTCCTTGCCTTTTCTGGAAAGCAGACTTACTCTTCTAAAGAAACCCTCAATTCGTCTATTCCCAATGCAAATAGAGTGGAACATTTATTTCTCACTTAAATAGAAAACACTGTTACTGTCGACACTGCGTGACTGAACTTTTAAAAACATTTTAGAGAGAAAGGAAGGGACCTTTATTCAAACCCAAGTCAGGACAGCTGCCTCAGAGACACAATCTTCACCAAGAAGTGAGTGCTCCGGAGAAGGAACATTTGGGGCAGGCTTATATATTTTTTTCTGTTTTGTTTTACGTACAGAGTTACACACCACAATGAGGATCTTCTTAGATTCCAGAAAGTGACAGACTCTTTCTTATGTTTTCAGTGTGTACATGTCAGTATGTCTTTAATCTTATGGGAGCCAAAGAGGTTCTTTATTTTTTCTTATATTTATGTTGGCATTTTTTGGTTATTGTTTTCTTCTCGAAGCAGATGTACAACATGTGCTTGGGGCAGAAACAAGGCCCATGCTTTGAGGTTTTGCCCAGTCATTTTGAGCTGGGTAATTGTTAAAGGATAGCTTCCCTGGGAGCTCAGGATCAGGGCCCACAGATGATATACAATAAAAATTCCTTTTATCATTATAATTACTCCTAAATAGAGGAATTTGAGACAAAAGCACCTTTCACAAGAGTACCAAGAAATCAAAATGATGCCCACGGAATCCTGCGTGCTCCATGGTCAGCACATGTAACAGAAGTGTTCACAGTCTCTGAACTCCTGCCCTTCTCCTGACCAAATCTCTGAAGCACACAGACCACTTAAAATCAGAATTGTAGAACTGCTAGACACCTTAGAGATGTCTGGCACCATTCCCTTGGACTGCAGAATAAAACACAGTAGCTCATTGTCACAAACTAATTTCAACATGAAGTGACCCCTGGATGCACTAAGTTCTTTCTCTACAAATGTTGACTAATGCAAGTCACAGTCATACCATATAAACACTAGGATGGCTGGGAAGTCATCGTAGGTAAGGGAATATTTTAGCCATGTTTATAAGCATTGGCTCACTTTGTAGAAGAGGCTGAGCTTAGTGTTTTTAAATACTATTTCAGACTTGTTTTACAGTACCCTCTGAACATACCAGAGCCTGAATCGACTAAAAAAGATAGTTGGTTTCAGTAACTTTAATACCAGGAAAATATTATACTGTCTGTATTCCTTAGGATCTTTGAGTATCTTACCCAGAGGTCCTCTACTGAGATAATGATCTTAATGATCACCATGGGCAGACGTGAAAAGGCCCGCTGAATTCATTCCAGTTGTCCACATGACAAGAAAATCCTGATACTTGATAGGTTTCCAGATTGAGAAGACCAGAGATAAGAGGGAAATAGTACCCTGTATGGAACAACAAGCGATTTGGAGTCAATTTGGGGATCCCATTTAGGTTTCTGACACTAAAATCCTCTGAGACTCATATCATCTGAGTCCCTTTCTAACCGTCTGAAAATGTGCCTAAAAATATCTACACCCTAGTTGAGAAGTTTAAGAGGCAGAATGCTACAAAGAGCCAGTATGATGTCTCTCAAGAACAGGTGCTCAGGAAGCCATAATTGCTATTGGGTCTATTTCTTTTCCAGAAGAAAGAACACATGTTGAATCCATATTTCTAATAGATGACTCACCAGATGATTTTCAAACCTGAAAGAAGTCCAAGAAATCACTCTTGTGTCATATTTCACTCAGAAATCATATTGTTGGACTGGTGAGGATGATACGATAGCAACGTCATCAATAAGAGTGGGGAGCTTCTAATTTCCATACGGCCATGTTGACCCCCTTAGCTCAGAGCCACCAGAATGGGCAGCTGGGGAGGGGGCACCATCATCACTATGAGTGGGGAGCTTCCCATTTCCATATGGCCATGTTGACCCCCTTAGCTCAGGGCCTCCAGAAAGGACAGCTGAGGGGTACCACAGGCCAAGGCTGCCAGGTGTGGCTGGGGTAGGCAGAACTCTGACTTAAGGCTCAACTCCTGTCTAGGTTATTATAATGCTCTTCACAAAGAAAGTGCCATTGTGTGTGAGCCCTCATGTAGAAAAGGTTCAGAATTTCCATTGAGATTCCCTCTCTGACCTTTAGGATATGTAGCAAACTTCCATTTAATTTTAAACATTGAAGGACTTCCTGGTTTTCTTTTCGCTATGACTGTGGCTCAATTCCCCTGTGGTCTAAGAATAGAATCTAGTTAATTTCAGGGTTTAACATTTGTAGACTTGATTCGTGGCCCCACCTATCATCTATTTGGGTAAAGAGTCTATGACCACTTGAAAATAATGTATTCTGCACTTATTATGGAATGTTCCCTATATGTCAATTAGGTCACATTTGTTACCAATGTTTTGTCTGCTTTTTCTGTTAGATATTGAGAAAAGTATATTAAATCTTCAAACAATGCTGCTCTATTCAACGTGGCATCAGAGAATCTACAAGTGTTTTATGGCAAGAGAAACAAAAAGTATAAGAATTGAGGGGATAATTGTGACTATTCACAGATAATACGATTGTGTACATAGAAAATCCAAAACAGTCTATAAATACCCTATTAGAATTAAAATGCAATTTATAAATTTGAGATGGATTGTAGCTTCCCATTGGACAGTTTCTGAAAGAAAATGCAGAACCTGTCAATCTTGGGGTAGGATATAGGGTGCACTAACCATTTAAAAGAATTCAGTGGGACTTCATAAAAATGTGACATTTCTCCTTATCTTATGACCATAAGAAAATGAAAAAGTGAACCACAGTCTGGGAAGTAAAGATTTGCAATATACACACTGACAAAGACTTGTCAATAAAGAATTCCTGCTCATCAACCATAAAAAGTCTATTTACAAACGAATACTTCACAAAAGATTGACTGATGGCCAATAAGAACAGGAAAGGGTGCTCTACAGTTTTATTTTCAGGAACAGCAAGGCCTTTCCTAAAATGAAAACATACACACAAACCAGTATTCCCTAGATGGATGACGTCCTTATTTCTGAGGACAGCTTGAAGAACAGACTAGCATCAAAGTAAAGTGATGAAATTCCTGACACTCAGAGGATGGACAATTGACCTCAAACTACAGTACAATTTCTAGGCATCATTCAGTCCTCTGAAGGCAGACAACTTCCACGCCCCCTCCTACACCACACAGGTTGCTTCCCAACCCCTACCATAAAAGAACAAGATGAGAAACAGATAGGACTAGTAGGAAATAGCAAAAATCACATGTGGGGATTATCCTGAAACACACTGATCACATAACTAGTGTAAGGACGTGTAGGGAACTGACAAGGACAGAGACTCAAGAGGTACTTCTTTGGGAAATGCTGTCTGAAATACTCACAAGTTGGTACCTGCTAATGAGGGCTCTGAGCATACCCTAGGGTTTGCTCACAAGGGTCTGCAACACCATCGCTGAGGACTGAAACTCTTCAAGACCTCAAAGCTTGCCTGATTGACTATTGGACTAAGAGATTCCCATGTTCTGAAAACAGATACCAACCCATTGAAAGGTTCACCTGGGCTCTCTCGGAGGTCCTACAAGAAGCTGAACCATTCACTGAAAATCAATTACACACACACACACACACACACACACACTCACACACACACACACACACCTGTCATTTCACCAATTACTTAAACATTCAAGGTTCTTCCTACCTTTTCTTTTTCACATTGATATTTATACTCACATGAAATATCATCATTTCTAATGAACACTGATGTCAAAATAGAGATCCATTGACACAATATTCACAAAATGGAACTTCCCTGCTATAATTTTCAATATAGCATTTTTTAAAGTTTATACATATTTTAGGTTTTTGGTAATTTATACAGGAGAAGATCAGCATTGAAAAACTCTGAATACTGACAATGAGGTTTAAGCCTAGAGAACAAAAATTGTCCAAATTCATAGTAATAAGGAACCAAAGGGAAAGCATGGACGCTGTAGTCGAATAATTTTACACATGTTCATCCTCTATTATTCTACTACTGAGGGGCGTGTTTTATTACCAGTATACATTCATCATTTATCTTCCACGTGCACCTGCACAGGTATAATGAATTACTACAGTAGAATGAAATGTCTGGGAACTACTTGGCGGCATCTATAATGAACAATGAAATTTCGATCTTATATTTGGTGAAATTCCACTGTCTGTCCCTTTAGACAATGGACCCTAAACAGATGGGGGAATGAACCAGGAGAGACTATGGACTCTGGGAAACAAACTGAGGGCTTCAGAGGGGAGAAGGGTGGGGGATTGGGATGGGCCAGTGATGGGTATTAAGGAAGGTACATATTGCATGGAGCACTGGGTGTTATATGCAAATAATGAATCACGGAACACTACATCAAAAACTAAGGAAATACTGTATAGTGACTAACATATCATAATAAAAAATTGTTATTAGAAAAAAATTAAAGGTAAAAAAAAACCAATACAGCTTTTCTGTCTCAAGAACAATCAGAATTGAGAAAAAACTAACTTCCAATCCCTAAAGCAAAACACAGACCAAGTTCCATTTCACTCCCCTTCATTCACATTCTCTGTGGGTTCTAAGCTATTTCCCTACCTTCTTTCCTGCTGAGCAGGGAGCCTCGGCTCGATCCCAGAACCCTGGGATCATAACCTGAGCCAAAAGCACATGCTTAACTGGCTGAGCCAGCCAGGAGCCCCAGCCATGTTTTTCTTAAGCAAAAGGACACTTTCTCACAATGCCTTCACATGACTTCACATGGTACGAGGCACCTGCATTTGCCTCTAGGAGGTTGCAGATGAAGGCAATTGCAAACTCTCACAGTGGTTTATCAAATACAATGACCTGCCTGGTGACAGTGGAACTCTTATGAGCCCACGAGAGGGTGCTGTGACACTCAGCTGTGGCTGGGCTGGCACAGAGAACCAAATCCATTTCCCTGCCTGATGTCTGTGAGGAACAGATGCCCCCACTGTGAATGAGACCCTGCCATTGAGCTGTCCAGAGATGGCCATCCTCACGGAGGATGAGGATAAAGGACAATGCCTGAGGAGACCTCATCTGTCTCTTTTATCTTTTCATATTTTCGACAGTGGACAAATCACTGCCTAGGAGTCCCCAACTACCTTAGTCTCATCTGTGAATGACCAAGAGGTTTTACAAAACACTTAAGATTTTGACCTCACAAATGCCCACAACCACTTACCATAGGGATTCAACATTAAGCAAAGATACTGTTCGTTGGAAGAGAGGTCCTGCCCACTGTTGTTTCTCACTTATATGCTCATCTTCCTTACCTCATAGTAACATAACCACCTTGATTCCTGCTTCCGTCTTCAGGAAGGCTGAGGTGACTTGAAGGGCATTACCCTGACATCGTTTTTCTTAGCAATAAGATGTGGACATTTCCCTAGTCCTACACACCCAAAGTTGAATCGGAATCAGGATTGAGGAGGCTGATGAGAGTTGAAGGTGTTTTCCTGTACAGGATGGTTTATTACCAATAAGGATGGGTCAGAGTCCTCGAAATTCCAGAAACTTTTCATTAATGCTTCCTACTCGTGAAAGATGATGTACATTGGTCTTTCCCTGTATAGTGTGGTGACTCAGAGAAAAGTGCTTAGCCCTTTCGTCAGACTTCCACGAGCAATTTGGGGCTGGCTTCCATATTCAGAAAGGATGATGTTAGGGCTAAGAGGGTTCCTGTACACTGTTATTTCTTTCAGATAAGTGTATGGCATTTTTGTTACATTGCCAGAGCCACTTAGCGCCGGGCTTGCCAGCCTCCTGGGGAAGAACCCTAACCCGAGGTCGGCCCCCGAGGGGCCCCTCCCAAGGAGCCTGGCACCACAATGCCAGGGATTTGGGACCCCCGAGCCCCAGTGCTGGACTCTGCCACCCCGCAAGCACCCAGGGTGCTACGGGCGTTGCCAGTCATTCAAGAAGGGAGAACGGGCAAGGCCCTCCGATCCCCCTGTGACCTTCAAAGGCCCCCCGTGCAAAAACTCTGGCTCCCTCGCTCCTGCTTCCCAGCGCCCTAACCTCGGCCCACCCGTCCTCTCGTGGCAGAGCTGGCGGATCGGGCCTGCGGGCTTCCTGGGGGCTAACCCTATGCCATGTCGCCCCCGAAGGGCCCCTCCCAAGTGGCCTGACGCTGCATGCCAGGGATTGGGGACCCCCAAGTCCCACCGCCGGACGCACCGTGCCGCCCTGCCGCCACATGGGGCACTAGGGGCGTCACCAGTCCTTCAGGGCGACAGAACGGGCAGGACCCTGCAAGCCTCCTGTGACCTTCGAAGGCACCCCAAGCCAAAGCGTAAATGCTCTGGCCCACGCCCCCACTCGCCAGCTACCTCACCTCAACCCACACCTCCATTCACCGCGCATGGGCGGAACGAGCCTGCCAGCCTCCTGGGGGCTAACCCTAACCCTAGGTCTGCCACCGAGGGGCCCGTCCCAAGGGGCCTGAGGCTGCAACGCCGGGTATTAGGGAGCCCCAATCCCCAGCACCAGAGTCTCCCTGCCGCCCCATCACCACCCGGGCCGCTAGGGGTGCCGCTGGTCATTCAGGGCGATAGAACGGGCAGGGCCCTCTGAGCCCGTGGCGAACTTCGAAGGCCCCCCCCATCCAAAATGCTTGAGCCCACGCTCCTGCTCCTCAGCGCCCTCACCTCGGCCCGCCCCTCCGCTCGCCACAGAGCCGGCGGATGAGGCCTGCACTCCTCCTGGGGGCTACGCAGAACCCTAGGTTGTCCCCTGAGGGGCCCCTCCGAAGGGGCCTGGCACCGCAATGCCTGGGATTGGGGACCCCCGAGCCCCAGCGCCGGACTCACCGTGTCGCCCCCCCCCGCCACCCAGGCCGCTAGGAGCACCGTCGGTCATTCAGGGAGGGAGAACGGGCAGATTCCTCCGAGCCCCTGATGACATTCGAAGGCCCCCCTGTGCCAAAACGCTTGGGCCCATGCTCCTGCTCGCCTGCGCCCTCACCTCGGTCCGCCCCTCCGCTCGCTGTAGAGCCAGTGGATCTGGACTGCAGGCCTCCTGGGTGTTACCCTAACCATTGGTGGGCCCCCGAGGGGCCCATCCCAGGTTCCTATTGCCGCAACACCAGGGATTGGGGACTCCTGAGCCCAAGTGCCTGACTCACCCTCCTGCCCTACCGCCACCTGGGCCGCTAGGGGCGCCGCCGTTCATTCAGGGAGGGAGAACAGGCAGGGCCCTCCGAGCAACCTGCGACCTTCGAAGGCCCCCCGCACCAAAACGCTTGGCCCCACGCTCCCGCTGGCCAGCGCCCTTACCTCGGCCCTCCCCTCCACTCGCCGCACAGCTGGCGGATCGGGTCTGTGGGCCTTCTGGGGGCTAACCCTAAACCTATGTCGGCCCCCTAGTGGCCCCTCCCAAGGGGCCTGGTGCCGCAACGATGGGGAAAGGGGACTCCTGAGCCCCAGCACCAGACTCACCATGCCCCCCACTGCCACCCGGGTCACTAGGGGCACCGCCGGTCATTCAGGGCGGGAGAATGGGCAGGGCCCTCCGAGCCACCGGTGACATTTGAAGGCCCCCCGTGCCAAAATGCTTCGGCCCACGCTTCTGCTCACCAGTGCCCTCACCTCGGCCAGCCCCTCCGCAAGCCGCACAACCAGCGGATCGGGCCTGGCAGCCTACTGGGGTCTAACCCTAACCCTAGGTTGGCTGTCGAGGGGCCCCTCCAAAGGGGTCTGGCACCAACACGCCAGGGATTGGGGACCCCCGAGCACCAGCGCCGGACTCACCCTGCTGCCCTGCCGAGACCTGGCCCACTAGGTTCGCCATCCTCATTCAGAGTGGGAGAACTTGCAGGGCCCTCCGTGCCCCCTGCGACCTTCGAAGGCAACCCACGCCAAAACGCTAGGGCCCACGCTCCCGCTCACCATTGCCCTCACCTGGGACCCACCCTCCGCTCGCCACACAGCCGTCAGATCGGGCCTGCCAGCCTCCTGGGGGTTAACCCTAACCCTAGTTCAGCCCCTGAGGAGCCCCTCCCAAGGGGACTGGCGCCATCACGCCGGGGATTGGGGACAATCGAGCCCCAGTGCTGGACTTTCACTGCCACCCGGTCGCCACCCGGGCTGCTAGGGGCACCGCCAGTCCTTTGGGGCAGGAGAAGGGGCAGGGCCCTCCAAGCCCCCCGTGACCTTCGAAGGCCCCCTGCGCCAAAACGCTTGGGCCCACGCTCCCGCTCACCATTGCCCTCACCTCAGCCTGCCCCTCCGCTCGAACACACAGCTGGCGGACAGGGCCTGCTGGGCTCCTGGGGGCTAACCCTAAACCTAGGTCGGCCCCCGAGGGGCCCTTTCCAAGGGTCCTGGCTCCGCCACGCCGGGGACTGGGGACACACGAGCATGAGCACCAGACTCACCCAGCCGCCCCGCCGCCACCCGGGCTTCTAGGGGCGCCACCACTCATTCAGGGCGGGAGAAGGGGCATGGATCTCTGAGCCCCCGGTGACTTTCGAAGGCCCCCCGCGCCAAAACGCTTGGGCCCACGCTCCCGCTCGCCAGCGCCCTCACCTCTGCCCACCACTCCTCTCCCCGCACAGCCGACAGAATGGGGCTGCTGGCCTCCTTTGGGCTAACCCTAACCCTAGGTAGGCCCCCAAGGTACCACTCCCAAGTGCCTGGCGACGCCACGCTGGGGATTGGGGACCCACGAGCCCTAGCTCCAGACTCACCCTGCCGCCCCGTCATGACCCGGCCCACTAGGGGCAACGTCCTCACAGGGCGAGAGAATAGGCAGGGCCCTCTGAGCCTCCGGTGACCTTCGAAGGCTCCCCCTGCCAAAACGCTTGGGCCCTCACTCCCGCTCCCCAGCGCATTCACGTCAGCCCGCCCTTCCGCTCCATGCACAGCCAGCGGATCAGGCCGCCGGACTCCTGGGGGTAACCCTAAAGCTAGGCAGGACCCAGAGGGGCCCCTCCCAAGGGGCCTGGCGCCACCAAGCCTGAGACTAGGACCATAGGCCCCATCGCCAGACTCACCCTGCCTCCCTGCTGCCACTCCGGCCACTAGGGGCGCCGCTGGTCATTCAGGGCACAAGAATGGACAGGGTCCTCCGAGCCACTGGCGACCTTCGAAGGCTCTCCGTGCCAAAACCCGGGTGCCCACGCTCCCGCTCCCCAGCGCCCTCACCTCAGCCCGCCCCTCTGCTCCCTGCACAGAGGGCGGATCCGGCATGCCGGCCTTGTGTGGGCTAACCCTAACCTTAGGTCGGCCCTCCAGGGTCCCTCCCAAGGATTCTGTTGCCTATATGCCAGGGATCTGTGACCCCAAGCCCCAGAACCAGACTCATGCTGCCACAACACCGCCACCCAGGCCACTAGGGGCGCCGCCGCTCATGCAGGGCGGGAGAACGGACAGGGCCCTGGAGAAACCAGCGACATTTGAAGCCTCCTGCGCCAAAATGCAGGGGCCCACGCTCCCGCTCACCAGCGCCTTTACCTCGACCCGCCCACCTCTCGCAGCCCAGCCAGAGGATTGGGCCTGCCGGCCTCCTGGGTGTTAACTCTAACCCTAGGTCAGCCCACGAGGAGCCCCTCCCAAGAGGCCTGGCCCTACAATGCTGGGGATTGGGGATCCCTGAGCCGCAGCTCAGGACTCACCCTGCAGCCCCACCGCCAACGGAGCCGCTAGGGGCGCCGCTGGTTATTCAGGGCAGGAGAATGGGCAGGGCCCTTGGAGACATGGCAACATTCGAAGGCCCAGGGTGCCAAAACGCTGGGGCCCACGCTCCCGCTCTGCATCCCCCTCAACTCAGCCCACACCTCCACTCCTCGCACAGCCGGCGGATCGGGCCTGCCGGCCTCCTGGGTGCTAACCCTAACCCTAGGACGGCCCCTGAGGGTCCCTTCCTAAGGAGCCTTGCGGCGCAACGCCGGGGATTGGCGACCCCCAAGCCCCAGGGCCGAGTGCACCCTGCCGCCCTGCCCCACACGGCCCGCTAGGGGCACCGCCATTCATTCTGGGTGGGAGAACTGGCAGGGGCCTCTGAACCCCCGCCCACCTTCAATGGCGCCCAGAACCAAAATGCTTGTGCCCAGGCTCATGTTCACCAGCATCCTCACCTCGGCCCAACTCCCCGCTCCACGCACAGGCAGTGTATAGGGCCTGCCAGCCTCCTGGGTGCTAACCGTAACTGTAGGTCGGCCCCCGAGGGGCCCTTCTCAAGTGGCCTGGTGCCACAACGCCGGGGATGGGGCAACCGAGCCCAAGTGCCGGACTCACCCTGCTGCCCTTCAGCCACCTGAGCCACTAGGGGCCCCACTGGTCATTCAGAGCGGGAGAATGGGCAGGTCCCTCCAGCCACCGCCAACCTTCGAAGGCCCCCCACGCTAAAACGCTTGGGCTCATGCTCAGGCTCGCCAGCGCCCGCACCTCGGCCCACCCTGCCGCGTGCTGCACAGAC
Source organism: Ursus americanus (assembly GCF_024610735.1). Classification (NCBI taxonomy): domain Eukaryota; kingdom Metazoa; phylum Chordata; class Mammalia; order Carnivora; family Ursidae; genus Ursus; species Ursus americanus. The sequence goes on from NW_028273621.1 coordinate 6,465,001, forward strand.
GCTGATCTGGTCCACCGGTCTCCGGGGGGCTAACTGTAACCCTAGATCGACCACCGAGAGGCCCATCCCAAAGGGCCTGGCATCGCAACACCAGGGATTGGGGACCCTGAGCCTCAGCACCTGACTCACCCTGCCGCCCAGCCACCACCCAGGGGCTTAGGGTGCTGCCATTCATTCAGGGCGGGAGAACGGGCAGGGCCCTCCGAGACACGGTGACTTTCGAATCCCCCCCGCGCCAAAACGCCCGAGCCCACGCTCCCAAACACCAGTGAACTCACCTCAGTCCACCACTCCACTCTCCACACAGCTGGCGAATAGGACCTGCCGAGTTCCTAGGGGCTAAACCAAAACCTAAGTTGCATCCAAGCGGCCCCTCCCAAGGGGCCTGGCGCCTCATCGCTGGGGATTGGAGATACCTGAGCCGCAGGGCCTGACTCACCCTGCCACCCCTCACGACCCGGGCCGCTAGGGGCGCCGCCGTTCCTGCAGGGTGGGAGAATGGGCAGAGCCCTTCGAACCCCCGCTGACCTTTGAAGGAGTTCTGAACCAAAACGCTTGGGCCCAGGCTCATGATCACCAGCATCCTCACCTTGGCCCAACTCTCCCCTTGATTCAGACCCATTGGATAGGGCCTGCCGGGCTCTTGGTTCTAATGAAAACCCTAGGTCGGCCCCGTGGGGCACATCCCAAGGGGCCTGGCTCTGCAACGCTGGGGATTGGTGACTCAGACCCCAGAGCCAGACTCACCCTGCCGCACTGTTGCCACCCGGGCCTCTAGGGGCGCCGCCGGTCATTCAGGGCGAGAGAAGGGCAGGGCCTTCGGAGTCCCTGGTGACATTCAAAGGCTCACCACGCCAAAATGCTGGTGCCCACGCTCCCGCTCCCCAGCGTCCTCACCTCGACCCGCCCCTCCGTTTGCTGCAGAGCCAGTGGATAGTGCCTGCCAGGCTCCTGGGGGCTAACTGAAAACCTAGGTCGGCCCCGTGGGGCACATCCCAAGGGGTCTGGCTCTGCTATGCTTGGGATTGGTGACTCAGAGCCCCAGAGGCAGACTTGCCCTTCCACACTGTCGCCACCTGGGCAGCTAGGGGTGCCGCCGGTCATTCAGGGTGAGAGAAGTGGCAGGTCCTTCCGAGTTCCTGGTGACCTTCAAAGGCTCCTGGAGCCAAAACGCTGGTGCCCATGCTTCCACTCCCCAGCGCCCTCACCTCGGCCTGCCCCTCCGCTCCCCGCACAGCAGGTGGATCGGGCCTGCCAGCCACCTGGGGGCTAACCCTAACCCTAGGTCGGACCCGAAGGGCCCCTCCCAAGGGGCCTGACGCCACAATGCCGGGGATTGGGGACCCCAAGACTCAGCACCTGACTCACCTGCCACCCAGCCGCCACTCGGGGGCTTGGGGTGCTGCCGTTCATTCAGGGCAGGAGAAGGGGCAGGGCCCTCAGAGACATGGCGACCTTCAAAGGCCCCGCACGCCAAAACGCCCAGGCCCACCCTCCCACTCACCAGCGCCTTCACCTAGGTCTACCACTCTGCTCTCCACACAGCTGGCGAATAGGGCCTGCTGGCCTCTTAGGGGCTAAACCTAACTCTAGGTTGGCCCCCGAGGGCCCCTCCCAAGGGGCCTGGTGCCACAACACCAGGGATTGGGGACCCCCAAGCCCCAGCGCCCGATGCACCCTGCCGCCCCTCCCCACCTGGGCCGCTAGGGGCGCCGCTGTTCATTCACCTTGGAAGGATGGACAGGGCCCTCCGAATCCCCGCCAATTTTCGAAGGTGCCCCGAAACAAAACACTTGGGCCCAGGCTCATATTCACCAGCACCCTCACCTCAGCCCAACTCTCTGCTCGATGCCCAGGTGGTGTATCGGGCCTGCCGGCCTCCTGGGGGCTAACCCTAACCATAGTTCGGCCCCCGAGGGGCACTTCCCAGGGGCCTGGCATGACAACGCTGTGGATGGGGACCCCGAGCCCAAGTGCCGGTCTCACCCTGCTGCCCTTCAGCCACCCGAGCCGCTAGAGACCACTGGTCAATCAGGGTGGGAGAATGGGCAGGGCCCCCGGAGTCCCCGCTGACCTTCAAAGGCGCCCCGCGCAAAAACATTGGCTCCATTCCTCCTGCTCCCCAGCGCCCTCAGCCTGGCCCGCCCCTCCGCTTGCTGCAGAGCCAGTGGATAGTGTCTGCCAGGGTCGTGGGGGCTAACTGAAATCCTAGGTAGGCATCATGGGGCACAACCCAAGGGGCCTGGCTCTGCAACGCTGGGGATTGGTGATTCAGAGCCCCAGAGCCAGACTCACCCTGCAGCACCATCGCAACCTAGGCCGCTTGGGGTGCCGCCGCTCATTCAGGGAGGGAGAATGGACAGGGCCTTGGAGAAACGAGTGACATTTGAAGCCTCCTACGCCAAAATGCAGGGGCCCACGCTCCCGCTCGCCAGAGATTTTACCTCGGACCGTGTACCTCTCGCCGACCAGCCAGAGGATTGGGCCTGCTGGCCTCCTGGGTGCTAACTCTAACCCTAGGACTGCCCATGAGGAGCCCCTCCCAAGAGGCCTGGCCCCACAACCCTAGGGATTGGGGATCCCTGAGCCGCAGCATGGACTCACCCTGCCGCTCCACCGCCAAGGGAGCTGCTAAGGGCGCCACTGGTTATTCAGGGCAGGAGAACGGGCAGGGCCCTTTGAGCCATGGCAACAGTCGAAGGCCCAGGGCGCCAAAACGCTGGGGACCACGCTCCGGCTCTGCAATACCCTCAACTCGGCCCGCAACTCCGCTCTTCGCAGAGCCAGCGATTCGGGCCTGCCAGCCTCCTGGGAGCTAACCCTAACCCTAGGACAGCCCCTGAAGGTCCCTTCCTAGGGGGCCTGGCGCCGCAACGCCAGGGATTGGGGGCCCCCAAGCCCCAGCGCCGGATGCACGCTGCCACCCCAACCCACACAGGCCGCTAGGGGCGCCGCCATTCATTCAGGGTGGGAGAACTGGCAGGGCCCTCCGAACCCCTGCGGACCTTCGAAGGCGCCCCGAACCAAAACGCTTGGGCCCGGGCTCATGTTCACCAGCACCCTCACCTCGGCCCAACTCTCCGCTCGACGCACAGGTGGTGTATCGGGCCTGCTGGCCTCCTGGGGGCTAACCCTAACTGTAGGTCGGCCACGGAGGGGCCCTTCCCAAGTGGCCTGGCGCCACAACGCCGGGAAAGGGGACCCCAACCCAAGTGCCGGTCTCACCCTGCTGCCCTTCAGGCACCGGAGCCTCTAGTGGCCCCGCCGGTCATTCAGAGCGGGAGAACAGGCAGGTCCCTCCGAGCCCCCACAGACCTTCGAAGGCCCCCCGCACTAAAACGCTTGGGCTCATGCTCAGTCTCGCCAGCGCCCTCACCTCGGCCCAACCCTCTGCGTGCCGCACAGCCGCTGATCGGGTCCACCGGCCTCCTGGGGGCTAACCGCAACCCGAGATCGACCCCCGAGGGGCCCCTTCCAAGGGATCTGGCGCCGCAACGCTGGGGATTGGGGACCCCCGAGCCTCAGCACTGGACTCACCCTGCCACCCAGCCGCCACCCGGGGGCTTGGGGTGGTGCCGTTCATTCAGGGCGGGAGCACGGGCAGGGCCCTCCAAGACACGGCGACCTTCAAAGGCCCCCCGCGCCAAAACACCCGGGCCCACGCTCCCGCTCACCAGTGCCCTCACCTCGGTCCGCCACTCCAGTCTCCACAAGGCTGGCGAATAGGGCCTGCCGGCATCCTAGGGGCTAAACCTAACCCTAGGTCAGCCTCCGAGGGGCCCCTCCCAAGGGGCCTGGCGCCGCAACGCGGTGGACTGGGGATCCCCGAGCCCTATGCCCGGACTTACACGCCGCCCCGCCGCCACCTGGGCTGCTAGGGGCGCTGCCGGTCATTCAGGGAGGAGAATGGGCAGGGCCCGCCGAGAGCCCGGAGACATTCGAAGGCCCCCGGTGCCAAAACGCTTGGGCCCAGGCTCTTGCTCGCCAGCGCCCTCACCTCGGCCCACCCCTCCGCTCCACGCACAGTGGGCGGATCCCGCCTGCCGGCCTCCCGGGTGCTAACCCTAACCCTAGGTCGGCCACCCAGGGGCCCCTCCCAAGGGTCCTGGTGCCGCTTCGCCGGGGATCGGGAACCTCAAGCCCCAGAGCCACACTCACCCTACCGCAACGCCGCCACCCAGGCCGCTAGGAGCACTGCGGGTCATTCAGGGCGAGAGAAGGGGCAGGGCCTTCCGAGCCCCCGGTGGCCTTCAAAGGCTCCCCGTGCCAAAACGCTGGTGCCCATGCTCCCGCTCCCCAACGCCCTCACCTCGGCCCCGCCCTCCGCTCCCCAGACAGTGGCCGGATTGCACCTGCCGGCCTCCTGGGGGCTAACCCTAACCCTAGGTCAGCCACCCAGGGGCCCCTCCCAAGGGTCCTGGTGCCGCTACACTGGGGATCAGGGACCCCAAGACCCAGAGCCAGACTCACCCTGCCGCGACGTCGCCACCCGGGACGCTAGTGGAGCTGCCCGTCATTCAGGGCGGGAGAAGGGACAGGGTCCTGGAGAAACCAGCGATATTTGAAGCCTCCTGCGCCAAAATGCAGGGGCCCACGCTCCTGATCGCCAGCGCCTTTACCTCGGGCCGCCCACCTCTCGCCGCCCAGCCAGAGGATTGGGTCTGCTGGCCTCCTGGGTGCTAACTCTAAACCTAGGTCCGCCCACGAGGAGCCCCTCCCAAGAGGCCTGGCCCCACAACGCTGGGGATTGGGGATCCCCGAGCCGCAGCATGGACTCACCCTGCCGCTCCACCGTCAAGGGAGCTGCTAAGGGCGCCGCTGGTTCTTCAGGGCAGGAGAACAGGCAGGGCCCTTTGAGCCATGGCAACAGTCGAAGGCCAAGGGCGCCAAAACGCTGGGGACCACGCTCCCGCTCTGCATCACCCTCAACTCGGCCCGCACCTCCGCTCTTCGCAGAGCCAGCGACTCGGGCCTGCCGGCCTCCTGGGAGCTAACCCTAACCCTAGGACAGCCCCTGAAGGTCCCTTCCTAAGGGGCCTGGCGCCGCAACGCCAGGGATTGGGGGCCCCCAAACCCCAGCGCCGGATGCACGCTGCCACCCCAACCCACACAGGCCGCTAGGGGCGCCGCCATTCATTCAGGGTGGGAGAACTGGCAGGGCCCTCCGAACCCCTGCCGACCTTCGAAGGCGCACCGAACCAAAACGCTTGGGCCCAGGCTCATGTTCACCAGCACCCTCACCTCGGCCCAACTCTCCGCTCGACGCACAGGTGGTGTATCGGGCCTGCGGGGCTCCTGGAGGCTAACCCTAACCATAGGTCGGCCACCGAGGGGCACTTCCCAAGGGGCCTGGCGTCGCAACGCTGGGGATGGGGATCCCGAGCTCATGTGCCGCACTCACCCTGCTGCCCTTCAGCCACCCGAGCCGCTAGAGGCTCCGCCGGTCAATCAGGGCAAGAGATCGGGCAGGGCCCTCCGAGCCCACGCTGACCTTTGAAGGCTCCCCGCGCAAAAACGTTGGCTCCCAGGATCCTGCTCGCCAGCGCCCTCACCTAGGCCCACCCCACCGCTTGCTTCAGAGCCGGTGGATAGGGCCTGCCGGGCTCCTGGCAGCTAACCAAAATCCTAGGTCGGCCCTGAGGGGACATCCCAAGCGGCCTGGCTCTGCAATGCTGGGGATTGGTGACTCAGAGCCCCAGAGCCGGACTCACCCTGCCGCACTGTCCCCACCTGGGCCGCTAGGGGCGCCGCGGGTCATAGAGGGCGAGAGAAGGGCAGGGCCTTCTGAGTCCCCGGTGACCTTCAAAGGCTCCCCGTGCCAAAACGCTGGTGCCCACGCTCCCGCTCCCCAGCGCCTTCACCTCGGGCCGCACCTCAGCTCGCCGCACAGTGTGCAGTTGTGCCTGACGGTCTCCTGGGGGCTAACCCTAACCCTAGGTCGGCCCCCCAGGGGCCCCTCCCAAGGCTTTTGGTGCCACTACGCCAGGGATCTGGAACCCCAAGCCCCAAAGCCAGACTCACCCTCCCACAACGCTGCCACCCGGGCCGCGAGGGGCGCCGCCAGTCATTCAGGGCGGGAGAACTGACAGGGCCCTGGAGAAACCGGCGACATTTGAAGCCTCCCACCCCAAAATGCAGGGGCCCACAATCCCGCACCCCAGCGCCTTTACCTCGGCCCGCCCACCTCTCACCGCCCAGCCAGAGGATCTGGCCTGCCGGCCTTATGGGGGCTAACTCTAACCCTGGGTCGGCCCACGAGGAGCCCCTCCCAAGGGGCCTGGCACGACAACGCCGGGGATTGGGGATCCCCGAGCCGCAGCCTGGGATTCACCCTGCCGCCCCACCGCCAACGGAGCCGCTAGGGGCCTTGCTGGTTCTTCAGGGCAGGAGAAAGGGCAGGGCCCTCCGAGCCATGGCAACATTCAAAGGCCCAGGACGCCAAAATGCTGGGGCCCAGCTCCCGCTCGCCATCGCCCTCAACTCGGCCTGCATCTCCACTCCTCGCACAGCCGGCGGATCGGGCCTGCCGGCCTCCTGGGGGCTAACCCTAACCCTAGGACGGCCCCGAGGGTCGCTTCCTAAGGGGCCTGGCGCCGCAACGCCGGGGATTGGGAACCCCCAAGCCCCAGCGCTGGATGCACCCTGCCGCCCTGCCCCACACGTGCCGCTAGGGGCGACGCCATTCATTCAGGGTGGGAGAACGGGCAGGGCCCTTCGAACCCCCGCCGACCTTCGAAGGCGCCCCGAACCAAAACGCTTGGGCCCGGGCTCATGTTCACCAGCACCCTCACCTCGGCCCAACTCTCCGCTCGACGCACAGGCGGTGTATCGGGCCTGCTGGCCTCCTGGGGGCTAACCCTAACTGTGGGTCGGCCACGGAGGGGCCCTTCCCAAGTGGCCTGGGGCTACAACGCCAGGAATGGGGACCCCAACCTAAGTGCCAGTCTCACCCTGCTGCCCTTCAGGCACCGGAGCCTCTAGGGGCCCCGCCGGTCATTGAGAGCGGGAGAACGGGCAGGTCCCTCCGAGCCCCCACTGACCTTCGAAGGCCCCCCGCACTAAAACGCTTGGGCTCATGCTCAGTCTCGCCAGCACCCTCACCTCGGCCCAACCGTCCGCGTGCCGCACAGCCGCTGATCGGGTCCACCGGCCTCCTGGGGGCTAACCGCAACCCTAGATGGACCCCCGAGGGGCCCCTCCCAAGGGATCTGGCGCCGCAACGCTGGGGATTGGGGACCCCCGAGCCTCAGCACTGGACTCACCCTGCCACCCAGCCGCCACCCGGGGGCTTGGGGTGGTGCCGTTCATTCAGGGCGGGAGCACGGGCAGGGCCCTCCAAGACACGGCGACCTTCAAAGGCCCCCCGCGCCAAAACACCCGGGCCCACGCTCCCGCTCACCAGTGCCCTCACCTCGGTCCGCCACTCCAGTCTCCACACGGCTGGCGAATAGGGCCTGCCGGCATCCTAGGGGCTAAACCTAACCCTAGGTCAGCCTCCGAGGGGCCCCTCCCAAGGGGCCTGGCGCCGCAACGCGGTGGACTGGGGACCCCCGAGCCCTATGCCCGGAACTCCATGCCGCCCCGCCACCACCTGGGCTGCTAGGGGCGCCGCCGGTCATTCAGGGAGGAGAATGGGCAGGGCACGCCGAGTCCCCGGAGACATTCGAAGGCCCCCGGTGCCAAAACGCTTGGGCCCAGGCTCTTGCTCGCCAGCGCCCTCACCTCGGCCCGCCCCTCCGCTCCACGCACAGCGGGCGGATCCCGCCTGCCGGCCTCCCGGGTGCTAACCCTAACCCTAGGTCGGCCACCCAGGGGCCCCTCCCAAGGGTCCTGGTGCCGCTTCGCCGGGGATCGGGAACCTCAAGCCCCAGAGCCACACTCACCCTACCGCAACGCCGCCACCCAGGCCGCTAGGAGCACTGCGGGTCATTCAGGGCGAGAGAAGGGGCAGGGCCTTCCGAGCCCCCGGTGGCCTTCAAAGGCTCCCCGTGCCAAAACGCTGGTGCCCACGCTCCCGCTCCCCAACGCCCTCACCTCGACCCCGCCCTCCGCTCCCCGGACAGTGGCCGGATCCCACCTGCCGGCCTCCTGGGGGCTAACCCTAACCCTAGGTCAGCCACCCAGGGGCCCCTCCCAAGGGTCCTGGTGCCGCTACACTGGGGATCAGGGACCCCAAGACCCAGAGCCAGACTCACCCTGCCGCCACGTCGCCACCCGGGACGCTAGTGGCGCCGCCCGTCATTCAGGGCGGGAGAAGGGACAGGGCCCTGGAGAAACCGGCGATATTTGAAGCCTCCTGTGCCAAAATGCAGGGGCCCACGCTCCCGATCGCCAGCGCCTTTACCTCGGGCCGCCCACCTCTCGCCGCCCAGCCAGAGGATTGGGCCTGCTGGCCTCCTGGGTGCTAACTCTAAACCTAGGTCCGCCCACGAGGAGCCCCTCCCAAGAGGCCTGGCCCCACAACGCTGGGGATTGGGGATCCCCGAGCCGCAGCATGGACTCACCCTGCCGCTCCACCGCCAAGGGAGCTGCTAAGGGCGCCACTGGTTATTCAGGGCAGGAGAACGGGCAGGGCCCTTTGAGCCATGGCAACAGTCGAAGGCCCAGGGCGCCAAAACGCTGGGGACCACGCTCCCGCTCTGCATCACCCTCAACTCGGCCCGCACCCCCGCTCTTCGCAGAGCCAGCGACTCGGGCCTGCCGGCCTCCTGGGAGCTCACCTTAACCCTAGGACTGCCCCTGAAGGTCCCTTCCTAAGGGGCCTGGCGCCGCAACGCCAGGGATTGGGGGCCCCCAAGCCCCAGCGCCGGATGCACGCTGCCACCCCAACCCACACAGGCCGCTAGGGGCGCCGCCATTCATTCAGGGTGGGAGAACTGGCAGGGCCCTCCGAACCCCTGCCGACCTTTGAAGGTGCACCGAACCAAAACGCTTGGGCCCAGGCTCATGTTCACCAGCACCCTCACCTCGGCCCAACTCTCCGCTCGACGCACAGGTGGTGTATCGGGCCTGCGGGGCTCCAGGAGGCTAACCCTAACCATAGGTCGGCCACCGAGGGGCACTTCCCAAGGGGCCTGGCATCGCAACGCTGGGGATGGGGACCCCGAGCTCATGTGCCGCACTCACCCTGCTGCCCTTCAGCCACCCGAGCCGCTAGAGGCCCCGCCGGTCAATCAGGGCAAGAGATCGGGCAGGGTCCTCCGAGCCCACGCTGACCTTTGAAGGCTCCCCGCGCAAAAACGTTGGCTCCCAGGATCCTGCTCGCCAGCGCCCTCGCCTAGGCCCACCCCACCGCTTGCTTCAGAGCCGGTGGATAGGGCCTGCCGGGCTCCTGGCAGCTAACCAAAATCCTAGGTCGGCCCTGAGGGGACATCCCAAGTGGCCTGGCTCTGCAATGCTGGGGATTGGTGACTCAGAGCCCCAGAGCCGGACTCACCCTGCCGCACTGTCCCCACCTGGGCCGCTAGGGGCGCCGCGGGTCATAGAGGGCGAGAGAAGGGCAGGGCCTTCTGAGTCCCCGGTGACCTTCAAAGGCTCCCCGTGCCAAAACGCTGGTGCCCACGCTCCCGCTCCCCAGCGCCTTCACCTCGGGCCGCACCTCAGCTCGCCGCACAGTGTGCAGTTGTGCCTGACGGTCTTCTGGGGGCTAACCCTAACCCTAGGTCGGCCCCCCAGGGGCCCCTCCCAAGGCTTTTGGTGCCACTACGCCAGGGATCTGGAACCCCAAGCCCCAAAGCCAGGCTCACCCTCCCACAACGCTGCCACCCGGGCCGCGAGGGGCGCCGCCGGTCATTCAGGGCGGGAGAACTGACAGGGCCCTGGAGAAACCGGCGACATTTGAAGCCTCCCACCCCAAAATGCAGGGGCCCACAATCCCGCACCCCAGCGCCTTTACCTCGGCCCGCCCACCTCTCACCGCCCAGCCAGAGGATCTGGCCTGCCGGCCTTATGGGGGCTAACTCTAACCCTGGGTCGGCCCACGAGGAGCCCCTCCCAAGGGGCCTGGCACGACAACGCCGGGGATTGGGGATCCCCGAGCCGCAGCCTGGGATTCACCCTGCCGCCCCACCGCCAACGGAGCCGCTAGGGGCCTTGCTGGTTCTTCAGGGCAGGAGAAAGGGCAGGGCCCTCCGAGCCATGGCAACATTCAAAGGCCCAGGACGCCAAAATGCTGAGGCCCAGCTCCCGCTCGCCATCGCCCTCAACTCGGCCTGCATCTCCACTCCTCGCACAGCCGGCGGATCGGGCCTGCCGGCCTCCTGGGGGCTAACCCTAACCCTAGGACGGCCCCGAGGGTCGCTTCCTAAGGGGCCTGGCGCCGCAACGCCGGGGATTGGGAACCCCCAAGCCCCAGCGCTGGATGCACCCTGCCGCCCTGCCCCACACGTGCCGCTAGGGGCGACGCCATTCATTCAGGGTGGGAGAACGGGCAGGGCCCTTCGAACCCCCGCCGACCTTCGAAGGCGCCCCGAACCAAAACGCTTGGGCGCGGGCTCATGTTCACCAGCACCCTCACCTCAGCCCAACTCTCCGCTCGACGCACAGGCGGTGTATCGGGCCTGCTGGCCTCCTGGGGGCTAACCCTAACTGTAGGTCGGCCACGGAGGGGCCCTTCCCAAGTGGCCTGGCGCCACAACGCCGGGAATGGGGACCCCAACCCAAGTGCCGGTCTCACCCTGCTGCCCTTCAGGCACCGGAGCCTCTAGGGGCCCCGCCGGTCATTGAGAGCGGGAGAACGGGCAGGTCCTCCGAGCCCCCACTGACCTTCGAAGGCCCCCTGCACTAAAACGCTTGGGCTCATGCTCAGTCTCGCCAGCGCCCTCACCTCGGCCCAACCCTCCGAGTGCCGCACAGCCGCTGATCGGGTCCACCGGCCTCCTGGGGGCTAACCGCAACCCTAGATCGACCCCCGAGGGGCCCCTCCCAAGGGATCTGGCGCCGCAACGCTGGGGATTGGGGACCCCCGAGCCTCAGCACTGGACTCACCCTGCCACCCAGCCGCCACCCGGGGGCTTGGGGTGGTGCCGTTCATTCAGGGCGGGAGCACGGGCAGGGCCCTCCAAGACACGGCGACCTTCAAAGGCCCCCCGCGCCAAAACACCCGGGCCCACGCTCCCGCTCACCAGTGCCCTCACCTCGGTCCGCCACTCCAGTCTCCACAAGGCTGGCGAATAGGGCCTGCCGGCATCCTAGGGGCTAAACCTAACCCTAGGTCAGCCTCCGAGGGGCCCCTCCCAAGGGGCGTGGCGCCGCAACGCGGTGGACTGGGGACCCCCGAGCCCTATGCCCGGAACTCCATGCCGCCCCGCCGCCACCTGGGCTGCTAGGGGCGCCGCCGGTCATTCAGGGAGGAGAATGGGCAGGGCACGCCGAGTCCCCGGAGACATTCGAAGGCCCCCGGTGCCAAAAAGCTTGGGCCCAGGCTCTTGCTCGCCAGCGCCCTCACCTCGGCCCGCCCCTCCGCTCCACGCACAGCGGGCGGATCCCGCCTGCCGGCCTCCCGGGTGCTAACCCTAACCCTAGGTCGGCCACCCAGGGGCCCCTCCCAAGGGTCCTGGTGCCGCTTCGCCGGGGATCGGGAACCTCAAGCCCCAGAGCCACACTCACCCTACCGCAACGCCACCACCCGGGCTGCTAGGAGCCCTGCGGGTCATTCAGGGCGAGAGAAGGGGCAGGGCCTTCCGAGCCCCCGGTGGCCTTCAAAGGCTCCTGGTGCCAAAACGCTGGTGCCCACGCTCCCGCTCCCCAACGCCCTCACCTCGGCCCCGCCCTCCGCTCCCCGGACAGTGGCCGGATCCCACCTGCCGGCCTCCTGGGGGCTAACCCTAACCCTAGGTCAGCCACCCAGGGGCCCCTCCCAAGGGTCCTGGTGCCGCTACACTGGGGATCAGGGACCCCAAGACCCAGAGCCAGACTCACCCTGCCGCAACGTCGCCACCCGGGCCGCTAGGGGCGCCGCGGGTCATAGAGGGCGGGAGAAGGGACAGGGCCCTGGAGAAACTGGCGATATTTGAAGCCTCCTGCGCCAAAATGCACGGGCCCACGCTCCTGATCGCCAGCGCCTTTACCTCGGGCCGCCCACCTCTCGCAGCCCAGCCAGAGGATTGGGCCTGCTGGCCTCCTGGGTGCTAACTCTAAACCTAGGTCCGCCCACGAGGAGCCCCTCCCAAGAGGCCTGGCCCCGCAACGCTGGGGATTGGGGATTCCCGAGCCGCAGCATGGACTCACCCTGCCGCTCCACCGCCAAGGGAGCTGCTAAGGGCGCCGCTGGTTATTCAGGGCAGGAGAACGGGCAGGGCCCTTTGAGCCATGGCAACAGTCGAAGGCCCAGGGCGCCCAAACGCTGGGGACCACGCTCCCGCTCTGCATCATCCTCAACTGGCCCGCACCTCCGCTCTTCGCAGAGCCAGCGACTCGGGCCTGCCGGCCTCCTGGGAGCTAACCCTAACCCTAGGACAGCCCCTGAAGGTCCCTTCCTAAGGGGCCTGGCGCCGCAACGCCAGGGATTGGGAGCCCCCAAGCCCCAGCGCCCGATGCACGCTGCCACCCCAACCCACACAGGCCGCTAGGGGCGCCGCCATTCATTCAGGGTGGGAGAACTGGCAGGGCCCTCCGAACCCCTGCCGACCTTCGAAGGCGCACCGAACCAAAACGCTTGGGCCCAGGCTCATGTTCACCAGCACCCTCACCTCGGCCCAACTCTCCGCTCGACGCACAGGTGGTGTATCGGGCCTGCAGGGCTCCCGGAAGCTAACACTAACCATAGGTTGGCGACCGAGGGGCACTTCCCAAGGGGCCTGGCATCGCAACGCTGGGGATGGGGACCCCGAGCCCATGTGCCGCACTCACCCTGCTGCCCTTCAGCCACCCGAGCCACTAGAGGCCCCACCGGTCAATCAGGGCAAGAGATCGGGCAGGGCCCTCCGAGCCCACGCTTACTTTTGAAGGCTCCCCGCGCAAAAACGTTGGCTCCCAGGATCCTGCTCGCCAGCGCCCTCACCTAGGCCCACCCCACCGCTTGCTTCAGAGCCCGTGGATAGGGCCTGCCGGGCTCCTGGAAGCTAACCAAAACCCTAGGTCGGGCCTGAGGGGACATCCCAAGCGGCCTGGCTTTGCAATGCTGGGGATTGGTGACTCAGAGCCCCAGAGCCGGACTCACCCTGCCGCACTGCCCCCCCTGGGCCGCTAGGGGCGCCGCGGTTCATAGAGGGCGAGAGAAGGGCATGGCCTTCTGAGCCACCTGTAACCTTCAAAGGCTCCCAGTGCTAAAACCCTGGTGCCCATGCTCCCACTCCCAAGCACCCTTACCTCGGCCCGCACCACCGCTCACCGCACAGTGTGTGGATTGGGCCTGATGTTCTCCTTGGGGATAACCCTAACCCTAGGTCGCCCCCCAAGGGGCCCCTCCCAAGGGTCCTGGTGCCACTACGCCAGGGATCTGGGACCCCAAGCCCCAGAGCCAGACTCACCCTCCCACAACGCTGCCACCCGGGCCTCTAGGGGCTCTGCCGTTCATTCAGGGCGGGAGAAGAGACAGGGCCCTGGAGAAACCAGAGATATTTGAAGCCTCCAGCGCCAAAATGCAGGGGCCCACGATCTCGCTCCCCAGCGCCCTCACCTCAGCCCACCCCTCCGCTAGCCCCACAGCCATCTTATCGGGCCTGCCGGCCTCCTGGGGGCTAACCCTAACCCTAGGTCGGCCCCCGAAGGGCACTCCCAAAGGGCCTGGCACCACGATTTCGGAGATTGAGGACCCCCAAGCCCCAGCGATGTACTCAACCTGCCCCTCCGCCGCCACCCGGGCCACTTGGGGCGCCACCGGTCATTCAGGGTGGGGGAACGGGCAGGGCCCTCCGAGCCCCCGGCGACATTTATAGGTCCCCCGCGCCAACACGCTGAAGCCCATGCTCCCGCTCTACAGCACCCTCACCTTGGCCCGCCCCCCCTCTAGCCACACAGCTGGCGGATCCGGCCTCCCGGGCTCCTTGGGGCTAACGGTAACCCTAGATGGGCCCCAGAGTGGCCCCTCCCAAGAGGCTTGGTGCTGCAATGGCAGGGATTGGGGACCCGCAAGCCCCAGTGCCGGGTTCACCCTGCCGCCCCGCCGCCACGCGGGCCGCTAGGAGCGCCTCCAGGCATTCAGGGCGGGATAACAGGCAGGGCCCTCCGAGCCTCCGGTGAAATAAGAAGGCCCCCCACGCCAAAACACTGGGTACCACGCTACTGCTCAACTGCGCCCTACCACGGTCAATCCCTCCTCCGCTCACTGCACAGCCTGCGGATCCAGACTGCTGGCCTCCTGGGGGTTAACCTAACCCTAGGACAGTCCCAGAGGGGCCCCTCCCAAGGGGCCTGGCGCCTCAACGCTGGGGATTGGGGAAACCCAAGCACTAGTGCAGGACTGACCCTGCCACCCTGCTGCCACCCGGGGCGCTAGGGGGGTCGCTGGTCCTTCATGGCGGGAGAAGGAGCAGGGCCCTCCGAGCCCCCTGCGACATTCGAAAGCCCACCGAGCCAAAATGTTGGGGCCCACGCTTCCGTTCGCCAGCGACCTCACCTTGGCCCACCCCCCCATTCACCACAGAGCCCGTGGATTGAGCCTGCCGGCCTCCTGGGGGATAACCCTAACCCTAGGTCGGCCCCCAAGGGGCTCCTCCCAAAGGGACTGCCGCCGATCGCCAGGGATTGGAGACCCCCGAGTCGCAATGCTGGACTCACCATTCCGCCCCGCCCACACCGGGCCGCTAGGGTACCACCAATCATTCAGGGCGGGAGAAGGGGCAGGGCCCTCCCTGCCCCGGTGACCTTCGAAGGCCCCCAGCGCCAAAACGCTGGGACCCACTCTCCTGCTCGCCAGCGCCCTGATCTTCGACCACGCCTCCATTCGCCCCAGACTGCGGATCGTGCCTGCCAGCCTCCAGGAGCTAACCTTTACCCTAGTTCGGCCCCCAAGGGGCCCCGCCCAAGGGGCCTGGTGCCGCAACGCCTGGCATTGGGGACCCCCGAGCCTCAGCACCAGACCCACCCTGCAGCCCCGCCACCACTCGGGTTGCTAGGGGAGCCGCCACTCATTCAGGGCGGGAGAACGGGCAGGGCCCTCCGAGTCCCCGGCGACATTCGAGGGCCCCCGGTGCCAAAACTTTGGGTACGACCTTCCAGCTCGCCAGTGCCCTCACCAAGGCCCGCCCCTCCGCTCGCTGCACAGCTGGCATATGGGGCCTGCTGGCCTCCTGGGGGCTAACCCTAACCCTAGGTTGGCCCCAGAGGGGCCCCTCCCAAGGGGACTGATGACCAACGCGGGGATTGGGGACACCTGAGCCGCAGCGCCAGACTCACCCTGCCAACCCGTCAACATCGGGCCCGCTGGGGAGTCGCTGGTCTTTCAGGGTGGGAGAATGGGCAGGGCCCTCGAGACTCCGGTGATTTGGAAGGCCATCCGCGCCAAAACGCTGGGGCCCACGCTGGAGCTCGCCAGCGCCCTCACCTCATCCCGCCCCTCCACTCTCTGCACAGCTGGCGGATCAGGCCTACCGGCCTCCTGGGGGCTAACTCTAATCCTAGGTCGGCCCCAGAGGGGCCCCTCTGAAGGGGCCTGCCGCCACAGCGCCGGGGATTGGGGACCCTCGAGTCGTAATGCTGGACTCTCCCTGCTGCCCCGCTGACACCAGTGGTGCTAGGGCGCCACCGGTCGTTTTGGGCGGGAGAACAGGCAAGGCCTTCTGAGCCCCGGTGAACATTGAAGGCCCCCAGCACCAAAACACTGGGGCCCACGCTCCTATCGCCAGCGCCCTCACCTAGGACCGCGACTCCATTTGCCTCAAGACGGTGGATTGGGCCTGCCGGCCTCCTGAGGGCTAATTCTAACCCTACATCGGCCCCAGAGGGGCCCTTCCGAGGGGCCTGGCACTGCAACGTCGGGTATAGGGAAGCCGGAGCCTCAGCACCAGACTCCCCCTGCCGCCCCGCCATCACACAGGCCGCTAGGGGCGCTGCCGGTCAACCAGGTGAGAGAAGGGGCAGGGCCCTCCAAGTCCAGGTGACCTTCGAAGGCCCCCGCTCCAAAACGCTTGGGCCCACGCTCCCGCTCGCCAGGGCACTCACCTCGGCCCGCCCCTCTGCTCGCCGCTCAGCAGGCGGATTGGGCCTGCCGGGCTCCTGGGGGCTAAACCTAACCCTAGGTTGGCCCCTGAGGGGCCCCTCCCAAGGGGCCTGTCGCCACAACACCAGGGATTGATGACCCCCAAGCCCCAGCGCCAGACTCACCCTGCCACCCCGCTGGCACCCATGCCACTAGGGGCGCCACCGGTCATTCAGGGCGGGAGAATGGGCAGGGCCCTCCGAGTCCCGGTGAACATCTAAGGGCCCAAGCACCAAAATGCTTGGGCCAATGCTCCCGCTCACCAGCGCCCTCACCTCGACCCGCCCCTCTGCTCGCCAAACAGCCAGCGGATCGGGACTGCCAGCCTCCTGGGGGCTAACCCTAACCTTAGGTTGGCCCCCAAGGGGAACCTCCCAAGGGGCCTGGCGCAGCAACGCCAGGGATTGGGGACCCCCGAGCCCCAGCGCCATACTCACCGTGCCGCCCCGCCATGACCCAGGTCACTAGGGGCGCCTCTGGCCATTCAGGGCGGGAGAACCGGCAGGGCCATCCAATCCCCAGGCGACCTTCCAAGGCCCCCGCGCCAAAATGCATGGGCCCCCGCCCCAGCTCGCCACCGCCCTCACCTCGGCCTGGCCCTCCGCTATCGCACAGCTGGCGGATCATGTCTACCGGACTCCTGGGTGCTAACAGTAACCCTAGGACGGCCCCAGGGGCCCCTCCCAAGGGCCCTTGCGCTGCAACGCATGGCATTGGGGACCCCCAAACTGCAGTGTCAGACTCACACTGCCACCCCACCACGACCCAGGCCGCTAGGGGCTCCGCCGGCCATTCAGGGCGGGAGAATGGGCAGGGCCCTCCGAGCCTCTAGTGGTGTTCAAAAGTCCCCTGCGCCAAAACGCGGGATACCATACTCCTGCTCGCCAGCGCCCCCAATCGTCCCACTCCCCCACTCGCCGCACAGCCGGCGCATCTGTCCTGCTGGCCTACTGGGGTCTAACCGTAACCCTAAACCCTAAGCCCTAACCTTAAACCTTAAACCTTAACCCCTAATCCTAACCCTAACCCCTAACACTTACCCTAACCCTAACCCTACCCTAAACCTAACCCTAAACCCTAATCCTTAAACCGTAAACCCTAACATTAACACTAAACCCTAAACCCTAACCCCTAACCCTAATCCCGAAACCCTAAACACTAAACCCTAACCTTAACCACTAAACCCAAACCCTAACCCTAAACCCTAACCCAACCCCGACCCCTACCATACTCCTAACCTTACCCCTAACCCTACCCCTTCAGCTAACCCTACCCCTAAACCGTAACCTAAACCTAACCCTAACCCTAACCTGTACCCTAACCCTAACCGTAACCCTAACACGTACTCTAACACATACCCTAACCCTAACCCTAAACTGTACACTAACCCGTAATTTAAACCGTACCCTAAACCTAACCGTAACCCTAACAAGTACCCTAACCCATATCCTAACTTTAACACTAAACCCTAAACCCTGACCCTAACCCATATCCTAACTCGTACCATAATCCGTACCCTAACGCTACCTGTACCCTAACCCTAACCAGTACCCTTACCTTAACCTTAACCCATACCCTTACCTTAACCTTAACCCATACCCTAACCCGTACCCTAACCCATACCCTAACCCGTACCCTATCTCTAAGCTGGACCCTAACCCATAGCCTAACCCATACCTAACCCTAACCTGTACCCTAATCCGTACCCTAACCCATACCCTAACCCTAAACTGTACCCAATCCCTATCCCTAACCCATTCCCTAACCCATACCCTAACCATAACCCGTACCCTAAGCCATACCCAAATCCGTACGCAAACATTTACCCTAAACCGTACCCTAACCCGTACCCTAAACCGTACCCTAATGCGTACACTAACCCATACCCTAACCCTGACCCGTACCCTAAACCTAACCCGTACTCCAACCCAAACCCTAACCCTAAACCCAAACCCAAAACCCTAACCCGTACCCTAAACCCTAATCTGTACCCTAACCCATAACCTCTAACCTGTAACCCCTAAACCCAACCCTAACCCGTACCTTCTCCTTACCCTAACCCTAAACCCTACCCTAACCCATACCCTAACCGTAACCCATACCCTAACCTTAACCCATACCCTAATCCGTACCCTAACCCCGGGAATTGGGTACACATGAGCCCCACCACAGGACTCAGCCTGCCACCCCTCAGGAAACCATGCCCCTTGGGGCGCCGCAGAGCATCCTGTGCAGAAGAACTGGTAGGGCCCCCCTGAGCCCCCAGAGATCCTCGGCGGCCCCCTACACCCCAACCCTGAGGCCCATGCTCATCCCGCCCCACGCCTTCCCTTCAGCTTGCCACCGAGCTCGACGCAGAGCCGGCAGATCAGGCCTGCCGGGTTCCTGAGGCCTAGACCTGACCCTAGGTCCGCTGGGTAGGGCCCCTCCCCTGGGGCCCGGTGCCGCAGCCCCAGGGACTGGGGACACCTGAGCCCCACTGCAGGACAAAGCCTGCCAGCCCGCAGGAAACCGTGCCCCTTGGGAGGCTGTAGAGCATTCAGGGCGGGAGAACCAGGAGGGCCCCCAGAGCCCCCGGTGAACTTCGGTGATCCCTAAACCCACCCTTGAAGCCCATGCTCACCCCATCCCGCACCCTCACCTCAGGCCGCGGCGGAGCTCGCCACATACTGGGCAGATCTGGCCTGCGGGGTTCCTGGGCCCCAACCCTAACCTTAGTTCATCTGTGGAGGGGCCCCTCCCCAGGAGCCTGGAGCCGCAGCCACGGGGATTCGGGACACCTGAGCCCCACAGCAGGACTCAGTCTGCCACCCCGCAGGAAACCGTGTGCCCTGGGAGGCCATAGAGCATTCAGGGCAGGAGAACCAGTAGGGCCTTCCTGAGACACCAGCGAACTTCGGTGGCCTCCCAACCCCAACCGTGAGGCCCACGCTCACCCTCCCCACACCCTCACCTCAGCCCGTGTAACTAGCCATACAGCCAGCAGATCGGGCCTGCGGGGCTCCTGGGCCTAAACCTAGCCCTAGGTCGGCTGTGGGTGTGGGGGCCTCCCCAGGAGCCTTACACCGCAGCCCAGGGGAATTGGGATACCTGTGCCCCACTGCAGGTCTCAGCTTGCCACCTGACAGGAAACCGTGCCCCTTGGGGCTCTACGGAGCCTACAGGGCACGAGAACTTGGGGAGGCCCCTGGAGCCCATCCCCATCCTTTGGCAGCCCCCCATGCCCCAACCCTGAGGCCCATGCTCACCCTCCCCCATGGCCTCCTCTCAGCCCTCCACAGAGCTCGCCGCACAGCTTGCATATAGTCCCTGCCGGGCTCCTGGACCCTAACCCTTACCCTAGGTTGGCCACAGAGGGGCCCCTCCCCAGGGCCCTGGCACCCCACTCCGGGGGATTGGAGACACCCAAGCCCCACTGTAGGACTCAGCCTGCAGCCCACAGAAAACTGTACCATTTGGGGGCACAACAGAGCATTCAGGGCAAGAGAATTGGGGCACCCCCTGAGAGCCCCTTCTGGTGAACCCCGACCTTTGTGGGCCCTTCCAGATGAAACCCCAAGGCTCACACTCACCCGCCCTTGTGCCCTCATCTCACTCAGCCTGGGAGTTCTCTGAGTACTGGGCAGTTCGGACCTGCTGTCTCTTGAGGCCTAACCTAACCCTGGGTCTTCTGCTGAGGGTCCCTCCCCGTTTGCCTGCCTCCAAGGCACAAGGCATTGGGCTCACCTCTGCAAGACTAGAGGACTCAGCCTGCCCCACAGCAGGAAACTGTCCATTTGGGGCTGCAGCAAGGATTCATAGGAAAATCGGAGGGCCCCCATCAGCCCATCCCAGGCAACCCCCACTTTCAGAGATCTCCCCGGATCCAATTAGTAGCTTCACACTGACCTTTAAACTTGCTCTCCACGGAGATCTTTTGAAATTCTCCACACTTCCAACCAATGGCATCATCCAGCTTCAGTGCCTTCCCCAGCTTTAGGTCTTGAGATAGATTAAAATGGGAAGTCATTTCACTGATAACGACGTACTGGTGATCAAAAGATTCATGCATAAATGCTTCATATCACTTGGCTTCAGGGAAATACAAATCTAAACCCCTATAGATGCCATATCACACGAGGCCGAATATCTAAAAATAAGAAGACATGAAACTATACATTTTGGAGAGGATATGGAGAAACGGGAACCCTCTTACACCCCTGTACGAATGCAGTCCGGTACAGCCACTCTTGAAAATGGTACAGAATTTCCTCAAGAAGTTATAAATAAAGCTACCCTATGTCCCAGCAATTGCACTACTGGGTATTTACCCCTAGAGACAGAGGTAGTGAAGACGGGACACATGCACACCAGTGTTCATAGCAACAATATCCATAATAGACAAGCTGCGGAAGGAGTGCAGATGACCATGGATAGATGAATGGATAAAGAAGATGTGGATCATATATATAATGGGATATTACTCAGCCATCAGATAGGATGAATACTTACCATCACACCGACCTGGGTGGAGCTGGAGGGTATTATGCTGAGTGGAATAAGTCAATGAAAGAAAGACAATGATCATAGGCTTTCACTCCTATGTGGAATATCAGAAACAAGGAAGAAGACCATAGGGGAAGGAAGGGAAAATAGAATGGGAAGTCATCAGAGAGGGGGAAAACCCATGATGGACTCTTAACTATCGCAAGAAACTGATGATTGTTGGAGGAGAATTTGGGGGGGGGTAACTGGGTGAGTAGCATTAAGGAGGTCACACGATACAATGAGCACTGGGTGATACACACGACAGAAAATTTATTGAAGACTACATCTGAAACGAATGATGTACTGTAAGTTGGCTAACTGAATTTAAATTAAAGAACAAAAGACCTCGAATAAACAATCCTAAATATTTGTATGGAACCACTAAAGATTCCGAACAGACAGTGCAATGTGGAAAAGAAAAACAAAGCTGGAGGACTCACAATTTCAGATTTCAGGTTATACTACAAAGCTGCAGTCATCCTAACAAGACAGTACGGCACAAAAATAGACACAGCGACAAAAGGAACAGGATACAAGTTCAGACAGAAACCCACAATTATGTGGTCCATGAATCTTCCACAAAGCAAGCAACGATATCAAAAGGGAAAAGGACAGTCTCTACAACAAATGGTGTTGGGAAAACTAGACAGCTACGCACAAAAGAATGAAATTAGACTGCTTTCTTACACAATAAAGACAAACACAAAACAGTTTCAAGACCTCAATATGAGACCTGAATCCATAAAAATCCTACAGGAGGGAAGACAGTAACTTCTTGACATGGACCATACCAACGTTTTTCTAGACTGTGTCCTGAGGCAAAGGAAAGTAAAGCAAAAATAAACTATTGGGAATACAGCAAAATAAAAAGTTTCCACACGGCAGAAGAACAATGAAAACGTAAAAATAATAAGACAACCTACTCAAAGGGAGAAGATATTTGCAAAGATCATATGCAATAAAGGGATAGTGTCCAAAACATATACAACTGATACTACTCAACCCCCAAAAAACAAATAATCCAGTTTAAAAATAGGCAGAAGACATGGACAGACATTTCTCCAAAGAAGAAATACAAATGGCCAACAGTCCCGTGAAAAGATGTTCAACATCACCCATCATCAGGAAAATGTAAACCCAAAGGACAATGAGGTAATACCTCAAACCTGTCAGAATGGCTAACATCAAAAGCACAGCAAAGAGCAGGTGTTGGGAGGATGTGGATAAAGGGGAATCCTCGTGAACTGTGGGTTGGAATGCAAGCTGTGGTGGCCACCGTGGAAAACAGTATGAAGGTTCCTCAAAAAATTAAATATAGAACTACCCTACGATCCAACAATCACACTACTCGTATTTATCCAAAGAATAGGAAAACAGTAACGTAAAAGGATACATGCACCCCTATATTTCTTGCACCATTATTTACAATATCACAATATCAAGCAACCCAAGTGTCTGTAGAAAAATTGACAAATGAGATGATAGATGTGTGTATTCACACACACACACACACACACACACACACACACACACACACACACACACAATGGAGTATTACTCGGCTTGAAAAAGAATGAAACCTTGCCATTTGCAGCCATATAGATGGAGCTAGAGATTATTATCCTAACTAAAATCAGTCAGTCAGTGAAAGACAAATCCCATACGATGTCACTCTAATGGGGAATTTAAGAAACAAACAAAAATAAATAACTAAAAGAGAAAAAGGAGACACACCAAAATACAAACTCTTAACAATAGAGAACAAACGGAAGGTTACCAGAGAGGAGGTGGATAGAGGGATGAGTAAAATAGATGAAGGGGATTAAGAGGACACTTTTCTTGATGACCACTGAGTAATATGTAGAATTACTGAATCACTCTGTTGTACACCTGAAATGAATGTAACACTGTATGTTAGTTCTAATGGAATTAAAATAAATTTTTAAAAAAGATTTTTTTTTCAGAAACCTCTTTGAAAAAGCTTTTCCTGTGCAATGTGCAAAAGCCCTACCTGGGAGGATTCACTCTACAATAATTATTCACTTCATGCCTAAAATTCAGATTTCACTGAGTTCTTACCATGGATCCCAGCCCACGGGAGCCATGGTCCTTTTAAGTCCAGGCTCACCACCTATGCATTCAAGATTGGAAGAAGAAAGACATATCACTTCACAGTCCAGAAAGCTATTATTGTTTCTGTTTCAGTGTGAGAGAGTCACAGACTTTGGGACAGGTTTCAGAGCAGGTTTATTATGGATCCTGGATCTCTACTTCAATGTTCATTGCCTGGATCCATTTGGCTAATAGGTTCCCTGTGGATGGGCTTGCTTCCAAGCACATACATGGAAGATGCAAAGGTGGGTGGGCTTGGTGTGGGACAGGAAGAAGACCAAAAACAGACAAGGGTCCGACACTCCCCTGATCCAGGAACTGCTATGGGAGAGGGTACGGGAGGTAGAATCCATGCGAAACTCCAAGGTCACCAGCTGAACACAGGAGGCACGGGTCAAGGGATCTGGAGATGCAGGGGTTGAAGGCTGCTCTGAGCTACCTCTGGGAGGAAGGTAGGGAAGGAATGAGAAGGAGACACTGCCTGCCCCTGACCCATGCCAGCTGCCCACCGCTCCGACACGCATCAGTCTATGCGCTGACACAGCCTGGGCTCAGGATGGGCTGGCTCGGGTCCCTCAATCCTCAGTGGGACAGCTGGCCTCAGGGCTCAGAGACATGCTGAGGGAGATGAGAGGGAAAGCTGCCCCACCCAGGTCGTCCCCTCCTTGAGCAGACAGCCCTTCAGAACTGCTAAAAAAAACCCCACTAACGGGGTTGAAAGACATGCCATGGATGAACTAAGGCATAGAGATATGTAAAATAACATTCATTTTTAAGTTCAGAGCTGTCAGCTCAGGAAGTGGGGAGAGCTCCCCTGAAGAAGACTGAGGGGAGGGCAGGCCATGCTGAAAAGGGAGACATGGCTCTCCTGATTGGGGACCTGCAGCCCCCTTTCAGGGCAGGGCATCATCCTCGCATCACAGGAGATCCATGGAAGTGTTCCATCAGGACCAGATGTTTGTCTCGAGAAGGCTACCCTGGCATCGGACTGCACAGGGCACCAGGGACGAGGGCCAGATGGAGGACGGACAATACCCCGGAGGCCATGGGGCAAGAGCAGAGGCACATGACCTTGAAGATGATGATGAAAAGCAGGAGGTGGCAGCATGGAGCTGGCCCAAAAGTACCATGGGAGCAGTGCCCACAGCTACACTGACTGGGTACCTTCTGTGCCTTGTGTGGCTGACTTCAGTGGGCTCCAGACTAGTCCTGACCACAAGTCTAGGAAGTGTGCTCCACCCCCGGCCTCCTCTCCCCTTGCAGCTGCTAGGAATCACGGTCACAGACCCTGGTCAGCTTTCGTGGAAACCAAGCAGTGCCTCCCCCGCACGCTGCACCTCTGATGGTGGTCCAGTGCGACCCTCGTGCCTGGCCAGACACTGATGTCTACCTGTCTCCACACAAATCCACAGACAGGAGGGTGTCCCTGAATTCCACAGCACCTGATGAGACAGATCCACAGAACCCAACACCCAGTGTGTCACTCGGGACCTCACCTATGGTCATGGAGCTCACCATACCTTATTTCTGTCACTTCCCACAGAAAGCCTGTTTCTGATCAACCACAATACCATACATCCTGGTTGGTGACCTGGGGTCATGCCATGAACCCATATGCCATCTTTCTTTAAGTGAAGGCTATGCCTTCACCTCCTAGAAAATGTTTCTAATGAAGTACAAGTCCATCAGGACTACGATGTGAACGGTAGCACACAGCCTGCATGGTAGTAGTCAGTAATTCTAACAAGGGTTAACCCCAACCCCCGTCTCACAAAACCTTCCTCCATCCCCACTGAACTCATGGTCTGCCCTCAGAAAACCCTCCAGGAAACAAACCTTTCATCTGAATGCTCTCTTCACCTTCTGCTTCAAATCTTGTCCAACCACAATGATATGAAACTAGAAATCAGTCCCAAGAAAAAAATGGGACAGTCAAAAATAGGTGGAGATTTTTGGGGCCTGGGTGGCTCAGTCATTAAGGATCTCCTTTCAGCTCGGGTCTTGATTCCAGGATTCTGGGATCTAGCTCCAAATCAGGCTCGTTGCTCATTCGGAAGCCTGCTTCTCCCTCTCCCACCACCCAGCTTGCGTTCCCTCTCTTGCTGTCTCACTCTCTGTGAGATACTTAAAGAATCTTTAAAAAATATGTGGAGATTTAACAACATGCTACTGAACAACCAACAGTCAAAGAAGAAATCAAAAAATTTTTAGAAGTACCTTGACACTGATGAAAAAGACAACCTACAAAAACTTATGGGATGCAGCAAAAGTAACTTTATGGGGGACATTCATAGAAATTCAAGTCTTCATCAATCCATGAGAATGCTCTCCAATAAACAACCTGATTTATGTGGTAAAGAAGTAGAAAATAAAACAACAAACAAAGCCCCAAATTGGTAGAAATAAGGAAATAACAAAAAGGAATGCATAAATAAATCCAACGGAGACTAAAAAGACAAAAAAAAACAACAATGAAAATGAGAGCGGCCTTTTTTGGAACGATAAACAAAACTGACAAACTTAGCTAGACTCACCAAGAAAGACAGAGAACTCGAATACAATCAGGAAAATAAGATAATGGATTCCTGTCTCATATCAAAATCAAAAGAACTCTTCAACCTTGAACACAACAACTTCTTGCAAGCCACGTCTCTAAAGGCAAAGGAAATAAATGCAAAAATGAACTATTGGCACTTCATCAGGATAAAAAGCTTCTGCTCGGCAAAGCAAATGATCAAAAAACAAAAAGGCAACCTATGGAATTGAAGAAGATATCTGCAAATGATTTTACAGATAAAGGGCTGGTATCCAAGATCTATAAAGAACTCCTCAAACTCGACACCCAAAAAATGGGCAGAAGACACAAAGAGATACTTCTCCAGAGAAGACATACAAATGGCCAACAGACACATGAAAAAATGCTCCACATCACTTGCCATCAGGCAAATACAAATCAAAACGACAATGAGATACCACCTTACACCAGTTAGAATGGTTACAATTAACAAGGCAGGGGGCACCTGGGTGTCACAGCGGTTAAGCGTCTGCCTTCGGCTCAGGGCGTGATCCTGGCCTTATGGGATCGAGCCCCACATCAGGCTCCTCCGCTATGAGCCTGCTTCTTCCTCTCCCACTCCCCCTGCCTGTGTTCCCTCTCTCGCTGGCTGTCTCTATCTCTGTGGAATAAATCAATAAAATCTTGGAAAAAAATTAACAAGACAGAAATTTAAAAAAGTCAGAAAGGATCTGAAGAAAGGGGAACCCTCTTACACTACTTGTGAGAATTCAAGCTGGTACAGCCACTTTTGAAACCAATATGGAGGTTCCTCAAGACGTTAAACACAGAGCTATCCTACGACCCACCAATTGCACTACCGGGTATTTACCCCATAGACACAGAGTAATGAAAAGAAGGGCACCTGTATCCCAATGTTCATAGCAGCAATGTCCATAATAGCCAAACTGTGGAAGGAGCCAAGATGTCCTTCAGCAGATGAATGGACAAAGAAGATGTGGTTCATCTATACAATGGACTATTACTCAGTCATCAGAAAGGATGAATACCCCCCATTTGCACCAAGGTGGATGGACAGGAGGGGATTATGCTAAGTGAAATTAAGTCAAGCAGAGAAAGACAATTATCATATGGTTTGACTCCTATGTGGAACAGAAGGAATAGCATGGAGGACATTAGGAGAAGGAAGGGAAAAGTGAAGGGGGGGAATGAGAGTGGGAGATGAACCATGAGAGACTACTAACACTGGGAAACAAACTGAAGGTTGCAGAAAGGGAGGGGAAGAGGAATGGGTAATCCTGGTGATGGGTATTAAGGAGGGCACCTGTTGGGGCGCCTGGGTGGCACAGCGGTTAAGCGTCTGCCTTCAGCTCAGGGCATGATGCCGGCGTTATGGGATCGAGCCCCAAAACAGGCTCCTCTGCTGTGAGCCTGCTTCTTCCTCTCCCACTCCCCCTGCCTGTGTTCCCTCTCTCGCTGGCTGTCTCTATCTCTGTGGAATAAATCAATAAAATCTTGGGAAAAAATTAACAAGACAGAAATTTAAAAAAGTCAGAAAGGATCTGAAGAAAGGGGAACCCTCTTACACTACTTGTGAGAATTCAAGCTGGTACAGCCACTTTTGAAACCAATATGGAGGTTCCTCAAGACGTTAAACACAGAGCTATCCTACGACCCACCAATTGCACTACCGGGTATTTACCCCATAGACACAGAGTAATGAAAAGAAGGGCACCTGTATCCCAATGTTCATAGCAGCAATGTCCATAATAGCCAAACTGTGGAAGGAGCCAAGATGTCCTTCAGCAGATGAATGGACAAAGAAGATGTGGTTCATCTATACAATGGACTATTACTCAGTCATCAGAAAGGATGAATACCCCCCATTTGCACCAACGTGGATGGATCAGGAGGGGATTATGCTAAGTGAAATTAAGTCAAGCAGAGAAAGACAATTATCATATGGTTTGACTCCTATGTGGAACAGAAGGAATAGCATGGAGGACATTAGGAGAAGGAAGGGAAAAGTGAAGGGGGGGAATGAGAGTGGGAGATGAACCATGAGAGACTACTAACACTGGGAAACAAACTGAAGGTTGCAGAAAGGGAGGGGAAGAGGAATGGGTAATCCTGGTGATGGGTATTAAGGAGGGCACCTGTTGGGGCGCCTGGGTGGCACAGCGGTTAAGCGTCTGCCTTCAGCTCAGGGCGTGATGCCGGCGTTATGGGATCGAGCCCCACAACAGGCTCCTCTGCTGTGAGCCTGCTTCTTCCTCTCCCACTCCCCCTGCCTGTGTTCCCTCTCTCGCTGGCTGTCTCTATATCTGTCGAATAAATAAGTAAATTCTTTAAAAAAAAAGGAGGGCACGTGTCATAATGAGCACTAGTTGTTATATGCAAACAATGAATCATGGAACACTACATCAAAAACAAATGAAGTACTGTAGGGTGACTAATATCATTTTTAAAAAAGAGAAAGATATGAAATCCATACAGGAATACTGTCAATATTTGCAAAGGACATGAAATCCCGAAAGATTCCACACACACACAAAAAATCTGTTAGAATAAACAAATTCAAGAAAGCTGCAGGATATAAAGTCAATATACAGAGACCTGTTGTCTTTTTTTCAGATTTTATTTATTTATTTGATAGGAAGAGAAAAAGTACGAGCAGGGGGAGTGACAGAAAGAGGGAGAAGCAGACCCTTGCTAAGCAGGGAGCCCAACACGGGGCTCCATCCTAGAACTCTGGGTTCATGACCTGAGCTGAAGGCAGACGCTTCACCTATGGGGCCACCCAGATGACCCAACTTCTTGCATTTCTGTATACTGATGACACACTTTCGCAAAGAGAAATTAAAAAAGCAATGCCATTTACCATTGCATCAAAAAAAAAATCTAGGAATAAAAGTAACCAAAAATGAGAAAGACAGTACACTCAACACATGGCAGAAAGGAAATGAAAAACACGTGTGTCAAGGCGGGCAGGATGTATGGGTCAAAGATTTGGAAGGCAACACAAACAAATGGAAACTTACGCCATGCTCCTTAACTGGAAGAGTTAATTATGTGAACATGTACATCGTACCCAAAGCAATCGACAGATGTGATGAAATCCCTATCTGAATTCTAGCGGCATTATTTGAGGAAATAGAAAACAGTCCTCAAACTTGTATGGAATCACAAAAGACCCCAAATACCCAAAGCAACCTGGAGAAAGAAAGGTGCAGTCAACACACTCCTGGATTTTAAGCTAGATTACAAAGCTGTTGTCATCAAAACAGGATGGTACTGGCATAAACACAGACCCAAGGTCAGTGGAACAGAACAGAAAGCTCAGAAACTTACCCACACGTAGATGATCCTAACTTACAACACAGCAGCAGAAGATATGCCATGAGGGAAGGACTGTCTCTTCAGTGAGCGGTAACAGGCAAACTGGACACTAAATGCAGAAGAATATAACTAGGTCACTTTCTTACACCACACGCAAAATTTTTAATGGATGAACGATTTGAACATAAGACCTGAATCCATAAACCTCCAAGAAGACAGAGGTACTAAGTCTCTCGACATTGGTTTTGGCAAAGAGTCTTCAGATCGGACACCAAATGCAAAGGCAACAAAAGCAAAAATAAACAAGTGGAACAACATCAAACTGAAATCTTCCACACGGCAAAAGAAACCAGCAAAAACTAAAAAGGTCACTGAAATAATAAGAAAAAAATATCTGCGAATCATATGTGTGAGAAGAGGCTAATATCCAAAATACACACAACACTCATACAAATAAAAAAAAAACTGTATAAAAAATGGGGGGAGTATGTGAATAGATACTTTCTAAAGATGGCACATAGGTGCCAACAGACAGAGAAAGTTGTTCGACATCACTTAATATCCTCAGGGAAACATCATCAAACCCACAATAGGCTATCCCCTCACAACTGTTGGAACAGCAATTGTCCCAGAGACAGACACCAGGTGGGGTCAAGGGTGTGCAGATGAGGAGACACTGTGCACTGTTGGTGGGAATGGAAATTGGTGCAGCCACTGTGACAAACGGTATGGAGGTTCCTGAAAAAATAAATGCAACTACCACCTGGACAAGTAATGGCTCTACTGAGTATTGATTTGGAGAACACAAAAATACTGCCTCAAAAAGACAGATGCACTCCCACGTTCACTGCAGCATTATTCACAAGAACCAGACATGGAAACACAGACCTTGGGGGCCTTATGCCAAGTAACTCAGACACAGAAAGACCAATACCAGATGCTCTCATGTACATTCCACGTGGAATAAACAAATACTGAACGCACAGATACTGAGAGAAGATTGGTAGGTGCCAGATTCGGAGATGGGGTGGTGGGTGAAGGTGGTCAAAGTCTCAATGTTTGAGTGAGAAAATCCGACAGTCATGAAATGTTCTGTCCAGCATGGAGACTAAAACGAACCCCGCAGCATGGGGTATAGGTTTCCCTGCTCTTTGAAAGTACATGGATTCTGAGAAAACTTGCACAGCAGAAATGGTGTCAAGAAGGAATGGCCATTAATTTACACGGAACAATTAGATAGTGTCCTCAGACTCCAAAATTCCTTCTCTTTGGCTTTTCTTAGGCCTCAGGACACAAGTTTCTGACGGAGGCCCAGCATAAATGAAGATAAAGCACAGCAGAGGCTCACAGACACAATTCAAAGTGCTGGTGGCTGGATGCAGAGAGCGGTTCCCAGCGGAAGGAGCTGGTTGGGGTGCACGCCGCCTCTGTCGTGCTTCTCCCCAAAACAGATGCTGAACGCTATTCTCACTGTTCACCTTTTTTCATAAGAGGGAAATCCTCTTCAGGTCTCTTCTTCTTACTGAAGCTGGGTAATAACGTTGTTCTTTCAAGAAAGCCCAATGTCTTACTGTGAACGTTTAAAAAGTGGGGAATACTTGTACTTGAGCATTGCTGAGGGAGGAGATGTGAAAGGTTCTCCCAGACACAAACCTCAGCAGATCCACGAGGAAAGGCACATTCCTCAGCATGCGGAACACGGACTACCTCCTACACCCAGAAACCCTCTCCTTCCCCTCGATCAGGACAACCCACAACAGCTGGGAGTTACCCCAACTCCTCCATTCTCCTGCTCCTAATAGCTAACCCATCAGCAAATCCTGTGAGCTCCATCTTCAAAATGGACCCAGAATAGGTCTAACCACTCCATCCAAGGACACCTGTCTGGTCCACAGTGCCTGAGTTCCTGGAAAAGCTTCGTCATTGACCTGCCTTGCCATCTTCAACCCTCTGTCATCTGTTCTCAACACTGTAGCCAGGATGGCCCAGTGAAACAGGGTCTCATGGGGTTATAGCCCTGGAATGATTTTTTCTGTCACCTCTCTGAGGCCATGTCCTAAGCTGTCTCCTGTGGCCACAGGGCCTTCTTGCTGCTCCTGGACATACCTGAAATTCTCCTGCCCCAGAGCCTTTGCACATGCTTTCCCTTCTGTTAAGAATGCTCTTGATGTGTTCTCACTCACCTTCGGAGAAGTCTGAGTTGGAGTGACAGGAACAGAAGATGAGGCTGTGTGTTGTGTGAGGATGGTAGCCCAGAAGAATGTTCTCTGCCAGCTCACAGCCTGTGCTTCCCTTGCCCTCAGCCAGGAACTTGCACACAGCCCTAACCTGTCACAACTCTCACCCAGGAGACCCACAGCCACCCCTGCCCAAACCCTGCTGCAGAATGCATTCAGCTCTCCTCTGGGACCCCTGTCAGCTTTACCCAGACCTGGAACTCCCCTGTCTCCTGCAAAGCTCCCGGATTCCACCTCTGCTTCCAAAATCGCAAGGCTTTCATGAGAAAGCTATAATGCTAATTATTGAAAGTTTCGCACCTGCTTTCCCATTCTGTTGCCTCTCTCTCCACCTTCTTTCCTACCTGCGTAAACTGTAACATATCAGTGGAACATGAACATGCTCGGAGACCTGAATCTTTCATTGCGGCTTTCTGAGGACTCCTTATGTGATAAGAAACTAGTGTATCCTACAACAGGGTGTTTTACAACTCTCATCTATAGAATAGTACAGCCCAAATCACTACAACTTTACCTCACTCTTCATGAAGCAGAACACTTTTTCCTTTCTTCTTTTACTTAAATTCCAGTTAGTTCACATGCCATGGAATATTCGCTTCAGGGGTAGGATTTAGTGATTCCTCATCTGCATACAGTACCCGGTGCTCATCACAAGTGCCCTCCTTAATACCCCCCACCCATTTAACTCTTCCCCCCACGCCCCTGTCCTGCAGCAACACTCAGTTTGTTCTCCAAGGTTGAGTCTATTTCCTTGTTTGCCTCTCTCATCACCCCTCCACTCTGTTCATCTGTTTTCTTTCTGAAATTCCACAAGCATGAGAGCATAGGATATTTCTCTTTCCTCAATGATTTTGCTTAGCTCAATACACTCTAGGTCCATCTGCATCCTTGCAAGTGGTAAGATTTCATTCTTTTTGAAGCTGGGTCATATTCCATTATATATATGCATCCCACTTCTGCTTTATCCATTCATCAGTGCATGGACTTTGGGATTCTCTCCATAGTTTGGCTACTGTGGACATTGCTGCTATAAACATCATGGTGCATGTACCCCCTTTGAATCTGCATTTTTGTATCCTTTGGGTAAATACCTAGGAGAGCAATTGCTGGATCATGGGGTTGTTCAATGTTTAACTTTTTGAGGAACCTCCACACTGTTTCCCAGACTGGCTGCACCATTTGCATTGCCACCAACAGGATGGGAGGGTTCCCCTTTAAGCAGAACATTATCTGCCGGCAATTTCATAAGAGGAAACAAAACCTCTGGGAGATGCACCCAGGGTCAGGCAAGCAGTTGCAGACTTCACCCCAAGGCTCCTGACGCCAAGCCCCTTGAAGCCACTAGCATGCCACTATCCAAAAGAATTCCCAGACTCTCCTTCTGACTCCACCACCAAAGAAACTACAGAGAGAATATGGCACCTCAAAATATCGAGATAATACATTTAGTAAAACTAGAAAGTCAAGCTCAACTTTTAAAAAGGAACAGGCCAGTTTGGATAATTTTGAATTTTCCCTCCACCCTAATTTTAACTCTTCTGATGAATAAACTAATCCATGATGAAACATCACCGTTGTCAAATGACATCATCCAAGTCTGTATCAGATGAAAATAAGCCACCTAACTCTAGATGCTGGCCACTCAACTATATCTTAGGCCCAATTGAATAAACACTGTTAGATGAAGGAACAAATTAGATGTTACAAACAGGCACAGAGTGAATCTCACCTTCCTTTTCTAACAAAAGAGGGTTGCTAGGAAACAGATGGGCAAAATACATTTGTAAGCAATAAATGGACAGAGAAATTGTGATCCCCTGCAAAGTTCTACCTGCAGGGAAACTAAGTAATTCTTGTACCAAACCCAGAATGCTGACAGCTACTTCAATTTTACTTTGTGGCTCAACTAGAGAAAAGAGAAAAGCCTAGGAGGTTTTGGGATAAAGAGTGGTTTTACCTCCAGCCCTGACATAGATAGGACATTTTGCCAAGCAAAGCTATGCTTTCTCTGAGCACTGGTGTCCTGTGACAAGCTGCCTTGCTGACTCCGATGCTGACGTTCAAAACCTCGGGTGTCTAGGAGCCAGAGCAGAGAAGTGCTGTCAGCTGGGGAGAAGAAGGCACCTCTGACCTAAAGCCTGCACACCTGCTTCAGTTTCTGGGTGAAGGGGCAACACATACTTGTTGTTTATCAGTAATTATCTTCATTCTCCATAGACCAATGACCTTGCCTTTTCTGGAAGGCAGACTTACTCTTCTAAAGAAACCCTCAATTCGTCTATTCCCAATGCAACTAGAGTGGGGTCTGGTTTATGCCCGCCTCCAGGCCCCCAACTGGAGGATTTTCCTGCATGATTCTAATAGCCAATTACCACTAACCCGGGGGCACACGGGGCATAATGCTGAAGTTGGGGGACGGCTCTGGGGCATGCTACTGCCACACCTGTGCCTGGGGACCAGGGCACACCCTGCTGAACTCAGGGTACTGCTCAAGATGCATCACCTGCACTGTGTCAGAGAACTGAAGGTGGGGATTGTGTGAAGTCCTTACCCGCACTCTTCCCGGGGAACAGGGGAAACCTTGAAATTCTGCAACCCATCCCACAAAAGCTCAGGTGAGTGGGTGTCCTGGAGTTCACGGGTATGGGGAATAAGGTCAGTTGAGGACATGGGGCAGAAGAGACTTTAAAGGGAAAAAGAAAACTCACCTGAGTCCCCACAATGAACCCTCTCCACATGCCCTTCCAGAACCCTGCCTCCCACCTGGGGCGCACCCTACCCCCGGACCCCCACCCCAGTGCATGCTGCTCACTCACCAGCAGGGATCTCCACAGGGCAACTCTCTCTCTCTCTCAGTGCCCCTTCTTTGCCCTAAGTCTGCAACCTACTGTGAATCTGGGACTGCCCACAGAGACATAGCTCCACCCCCAAGCGGTGAATGGTTGGGGAGGGTGGTGCCTGAGCCCCTTGGATGCTGGGCAACCCGCCCTCAAGCCCCTGGAACCCTGAAAGTGCAGGGGGCCCAAGAGGCGCCTGCTCGACCCAACACCCGGCACAGGCATGGGTGGGGTCGTGGGCCAGGGTCCCCCCACACACCTGGCCCCTTCCAGGGACCCCTCTAGCTGCAGACCACCGTCAGAGTCCTGCCCCTTCCCTTTCTGCACCAGCCCTCCCTGCTGGGGTGTGCCTGGTTCTGGGCAAGGCTCTCAGACCCTCCAAGGCTTGGGCTTTAGGAAATGCAATGTTTTTATGCATTTTCAGTATGTACATGTCAGTATGACTTTAATCTTATGGGAGCCAAAGAGGTTCTTTATTTTTTCTTATCTTTATGTTGGCATTTTTGGTTATTGTTTTCTTCTCGAAGCAGATGTACAACATGTGCTTGGGGCAGAAATAGGGCCCATGCTTTCAGGTTTTGCCCAGTCATTTTGAGCCGGGTAAAATGTTAAAGGATAGCTTCCCTGGGAGCCCAGGATCAGGGCCCACAGATGATATAAGATAAAAATTACTTTTATCATTATAATTACTCCTAAATGGAGGAATTTGAGACAAAAGCACCTTCACAAGAGTACCAAGAAATCAAAATGATGCCCACAGAAGGCTACCTGCTCCATGGTCAGCACAGGTAACAGAAGTGTTCACAGTCTCTGGACTCCTGCCCTTCTCTTGCCCAAATCTCTAAAGCACACAGAACACTTAAAATCAGAATTGTAGAACTGCTAGACACCTTAGAGATGTCTGGCACCATTCCCTTGGACTGTAGGATAAAACACAGTAGCTCGTTGTCACAAACTAATTTCAACATGAAGTGCCCCCTGGATGCCCTAAGTTCTTTCTCTGCAAATGTTGACTAATGTAAGTCACAGTCATACCATTTAAAAACTACAATGGCTGGGAAGTCATCGTAGGTAAGGGAATATTTTAGCCATGTTTATAAGCATTGGCTCACTTTGTAGAAGAGGCTGAGCTGAGTGTTTTTAAATACTATTTCAGGTACAAGAGAGGAGTTAAGATGGTGGAGGAGTAGGAGACCCCTTTTTCAGCAGGTCCCCTGAGTTGAGCTGGATAGGTACCAGACCAGCCTAAACAACCACGGAATCAGCCTGAGAGGCAGGAAGATACATCTGGATCTCTACAAATGAACATCTCCAGCGCTGAGTATTGAGGTATGAAGTGGGGAGCCTTGAAACCGGGCACAGATATCAGAAGATAAACGGAAGGGGGGGGAGCCGCCATGTTCTGGCGCCCGGAAGCAGCAACCACCTGCACCAGGGAGCGGGCAGACTCATGGATGGCATACAGGAGAGAGTGGACTGAGACCGGTGAGCCCAGAGCGTGCGCCACCAGGCTTCTCCTGGAACACCGGAATCCCGGTGTGCTCACCAGGCATAGACTGAGACCAGGAGACCCGGGAGCCCACGGGGCGGCTGGCGGCTGGCAGGCCACCTGCACAGGGGATTTGGCGGACTTGCAGTAGGCACCTGTGAAACAGCAGACTGAGACCCTGAACCAGGTGCCGGAGCCACCAGGCTTCTCATGGAACTCTGGAATCCCGGTGTGCTCAGGGGATCCAGACTGAGACCAGGAGCTTCCAGAGAGAGATCAGGTCGTCTGGCGGCTGGCAGCATTAGAAACACAAAGGACAGAGATGCACTAGCCCCGGAATTGAGGCCAGGGACACCAGATGTGGGGCGCACATCCCAGGATGCTACAGGGTTGAGCAGCACCAACAGTAATGGAGTTAAAGTGGCCAGAACAAGGGTGGAGAACGGGCTGCATTCCCTCTGTTCTGTGACAATTCAGCCTCTGCTGCTCTGACTCTCAGAAGAGGCACAGCAGATCACCAGAGAAAGCCGCCAGGGAACAAAAGCCTGGAAATACTGGCCCAGAGCGTGCCCACCCCCATTCACCCTTGCAGGGGACACGGAAACTCTACCCAAACAGGGTTGCCTGAGTATGGGCATGGGAAAATACAAACTCTTAACAATAGAGAACAAATGGATGGTTACCAGAGAGGAGGTGGATAGAGGGATGAGTGAAATAGATGAAGCGGATTAAGAGGACACTTTTCTTGATGACCACTGAGTAATATATAGAATTACTGAATCACTCTATTGTACACCTGAAACGAATGTAACACTGTATGTTAGCTCTACTGGAATTAAAATAAATTTTTTAAAAAGATTTTTCTTTCAGGAACCTCTTTGAAAAAGCTTTCCCTGTGCACTGTGCATAAGCCCTACTTGGGAGGATTCACTCTACAATAATTATTTACTCTATGCCTCGAATTCAGATTTCACTGAGTTCTTACTGTGGATCCCAGCCCACGGGAGCCATGGTCCTTTTCTGTCCAGGTTCAGCACCTATGCATTCAAGATTGGAAGTAGAGACACATGTCACTTCACAGTCCAGAAAGCTATTATTGTTTCTGTTTCAGTGTGAGAGAGTCACAGACTTTGGGACAGGTTTCAGAGCAGGTTTATTATGGATCCTGGATCTCTACTTCAATATTCATTGCCTGGATCCATTTGGCTAATAGGTTCCCTGTGGATGGGCTTGCTTCCAAGCACATACATGGAAGATGCAACGGTGGGTGGGCTTGGTGCGGGACAGGAAGAAGATCAAAAACAGACAAGGGTCCAACCCCTCCCCTGATCCAGGAACTGCTACAGGAGAGGGTACGGGAGGTAGAATCCATGCAAAACTCCAAGGTCACCAGCTGAATACAGAAGGCATAAGTCAAGGGATCTGGAGATGCAGGGGTTGAAGGCTGCTCTGAGCTACCTCTGGGAGGAAGGGAGGGAAGGAATGAGGAGACACTGCCTGCCCCTGGCCCATGCCAGCTGCCCACCACTCCAACACACATCAGTCTACACAACTGACACAGCCTGGGCTCAGGATGGGCTGGCTCGGGTCCCTCAATCCTCAGTGGTACAGCTGGCCTCAGGGCTCAGAGACATGCTGAGGGAGATGAGAGGGAAAGCTGTCCCACCCAGGTCATCCCCTCCATGAGCAGACAGCCCTTCAGAACTGCTAAAAAAAAAAAACCCACTAACGGGGTTGAAAGACATGCCATGGATGAACTAAGGCATAGAGATATGTAAAATAATATTCATTTTTAAGTTCAGAGCTGTCCGCTCAGAAAGTTGGGAGAGCTTCCCTGAAGAAGACTGAGGGGAGGGCAGGCCATGCTGAAAAGGGAGACATGGCTCTCCTGATTGGGGACCTGCAGCCCCCTTCCAGGGCAGGGCATCATCCTTGCATCACACGAGATCCATGGAAGTGTTCCATCAGGGCCAGATGTTTGTCTCGAGAAGGGTACCCTGGCATCAGACTGCACAGGGCACCAGGGACGAGGGCCAGATGGAGGACGGACAATACCCCGGAGGCCATGGGGCAAGAGCAGAGGCACATGACCTTGAAGATGATGATGAAAAGCAGGAGGTGGCAGCATGGAGCTGGCACGAAGTACCATGGGAGCAGTGCCCAAAGCTACACTGACTGGGTGCCTCCTGGCCAGGTGTGGCTGACTTCAGTGGGCTCCAGACTAGACCTGACCACAAGTCTAGGAAGTGTGCACCACCCCAGGCCTCCTCTCCCCTTGCGGGTGCTAGGAATCACAGTCACAGACGCTGGGCAGCTTTCGTGGAAACCAAGCAGTGGCTCCCCCGCACGCTGCACCTCTGGTGGTGGTCCAGTGCGACCCTCATGCCTGGCCAGACAGTGATGTCTACCTGTCTCCACACAAATCCACAGACAGGAGGGTGTCCCTGAATTCCACAGCACCTGATGAGACAGATCCACAGAACCCAACACCCAGTGGGTCACTCGGGACCTCACCTATGGTCATGGAGCTCACCATACCTTATTTCTGTCACTTCCCACAGAAAGCCTGTTTCTGATCCCCCACAATACCATACATCCTGGTTGCTGACCTGGGGTCATGCCATGAACCCACATGGCACCTTTCTTTAAGTGAAGGCTATGCCTACACCTCCTAGAAAATATTTCTAATGAAGTACAAGTCCATCAGGACTACGGTGTGAACAGTAGCACACAGCCTGCATGGTAGTAGTCAGTAATTCTAACACGGGTTAACCCCACCCCCATCTCACAAAACCTTCCTCCGTCCCACGGAACTCATGCTCTGCCCTCAGAAAACCCTCCAGGAAACAAACCTTTTTCTGAATGCTCTCTTCACCTTCTGCTTCAAATCTTGTCCAACCACAATGATATGAAACTAAAAATCAGTCTCAAGAAAAAAATGGGACAGTCAAAAATAGGTGGAGATTGGGGGGCCTGGGTGGATCAGTTGTTAAGGATCTGCCAGGATCCTGGGATTTAGCCTGGAATCAGGCTCCTTGCTCAGCGGGAAGACCGCTTCTCCCTCTCCCACCCCCCTGCTTCCATTCCCTCTTTCACTGTCTCACTCTCTGTCAGATACCTAAATAATCTTAAAAAAATATGTGGAGATTTAACAACAAGCTACTGAACAACCAACAGTCAAAGAAGAAATCAAAAAAGATTTTAGAAGTACCTTGACACTGAGGAAAAAGGCAACTTACAAAAACATAAGGGATGCAGCAAAAGTAGCTTTATGGGGGACATTCATAGAAACTCAAGTCTTCATCAATCCATGAGAATGGTCTCCAATAAACAACTTGATTTATGTGGTAAAGAAGTAGAAAATAAAACAACAAACAAAGCCCCAAATTAGTAGAAATAAGGAAATAACAAAAAGGAATGCATAAATAAATCTGACAGAGACTAAAAAGACAAAAAAAAAAATGAAAGTGAGAGCTGCCTTTTTTGGAAAGATAAACAAAACTGACAAACTTAGCTAGACTCACCAAGAAAGACAGAGGACTCGAATACAATCAGGAAAGAAAGATAATGGATTCCTGTATCATATCAAAATCAAAAGAACTCTTTAAACTTGGACACAACAACTTCTTGCAAGCCACGTCTCTAAAGGCAAAGGAAATAAAAGCAAAAAAAGGAACTATTGGCACTTCACCAAGATAAAAAGCTTCTGCAGGGCAAAGCAAACGATCAACAAAACAAAAAGTCAACCTATGGAATCGAAGAAGATATCTGCAAATGATATTACAGATAAAGGGCTAGTATCCAAGATCTATAAAGAACTCCTCAAACTCAACACCCAAAAATGGGCAGAAGACACAAAGAGATACTTCTCCAAAGAAGACATACAAATGGCCAACAGACACATGAAAAAATGCTCCACATCACTTGCCATCAGGCAAATACAAATCAAAACGACAATGAGATACCACCTTATACCAGTTAGAATGGTTAAAATTAACAAGGCAGGGGGCACCTGGGTAGTACAGAGGTTAAGCGTCTGTCTTCGGCTAAGGGCGTGATCCTGGCATTACGGGATCGAGCCCCACATCAGGCTCCTCTGCTATGAGCCTGCTTCTTCCTCTCCCACTCCCCCTGCTTGTGTTCCCTCTCTCGCTGGCCATCTCTATCTCTGTGGAATAAATAAATAAAATCTTGAAAAACAAATTAACAAGACAGGAAATTACAAAAAGTCAGAGAGGATATGGAGAAAGGGGAGCCCTCTTACACTACTCGTGAGAATTCAAGCTGGTATAGGCACTTTTGAACAATATGGGGGTTCCTCAAGACATTAAACACAGAGCTATCCTATGACCCACCAATTGCACTACTGGGTATTTACCCTATAGACACAGAGTAATGAAAAGAAGGGGCACCTGTATCCCAATGTTCATAGCAACAATGTCCATAATAGCCAAACTGTGGAAGGAGCCAAGATGTCCTTCAGCAAATGAATGGACGAAGAAGATGTGGTTCATCTATACAATGGAATATTACTCAGTCATCAGAAAGGATGAATACCCACCATTTGCACCAATGTGGATGGACCAGGAGGGGATTATGCTAAGTGAA
Source organism: Ursus americanus (assembly GCF_024610735.1). Classification (NCBI taxonomy): domain Eukaryota; kingdom Metazoa; phylum Chordata; class Mammalia; order Carnivora; family Ursidae; genus Ursus; species Ursus americanus. Next base: position 6,504,803 of record NW_028273621.1, read on the forward strand.
ATTAAGTCAAGCAGAGAAAGACAATTATCATATGGTTTGACTCTGATGTGGAATGGAAGGAATAGCATGGAACATTAGAAGAAGGAAGGGAAAAGTGAAGGGGGGGAATGAGAGGGGGAGATGAACCATGAGAGACTATTGACACTGGGAAACAAACTGAAGGTTGCAGAAAGGGAAGGTAGGGGAATGGGTTATCCTGGTGATGGGTATTAAGGAGGGCATGTGTCATAATGAGCACTAGGGGTTATATGCAAGCAATGAATCATGGAACACTTCATCAAAAACAAATGAAGTACTGTAGGGTGACTAACATCATTTTAAAAAAAGAGAACGATATGAAATCCATACAGGAAAACTCTCACTATTTGCAAATGACATGAAATCCCGAAAATTCCACAAAAAAAAAAAACTGTTAATTTAAACAAATTCAAGAAAGCTGCAGGATATAAAGTCAATATACAGAGACCTGTTGTCTTTACTTTTTTTCAGATTTTATTTATTTATTTGAGAGGAAGAGAAAAAGCACATGCAGGGGTAGTGTCAGAAAGAGGGAGAAGCAGACCCTCGCTAAGCGGGGAGCCCTACACGGGGCTCAATCCCAGAACTCTGGGATCATGACCTGAGCTGAAGGCAGACGCTTCACCTATGGGGCCACCCAGATGACCCAACTTCTTGCATTTCTGTATACTGATGACACAAAGAGAAATTAAAAGAGAAATTAAAAAAGCAATGCCATTTACAATTGCATCAAAAAAAATCTAGGAATAAAAGTAACCAAAAATGCGAAAGACATAGTACACTCAACACATGGCAGAAAAGAAATGAAAAACATGTGTGTCGAGGGGGGCAGAATGTGTGGTTCAAAGATTTGGAAGGCAACACAAACAAATGGAAGCATACGCCATGCTCCTTAACTGGAAGAGTTAATTATGTGAACATGTCCATCATACCCAAAGCAATCGACAGATGTGATGAAATCCCTATCTGAATTCCAGTGGCATTATTCAAGGAAATAGATAACAGTCCTCAAACTTGTATGGAATCACAAAAGGCCCCAAATACGCAAAGCAACCTGAAGAAAGAAAGGTGCAGTCAACACACTCCTGGATTTCAAGCTAGATTACAAAGATGTTATCAAAACAGGATGGTACTGGCATAAACACAGACCCAAGGTCAGTGGAACAGAACAGAAAGCTCAGAAACTTACCCACACGTAGATGATCCTAACTTACGACACAGCAGCAGAAAATATGCCATGAGGGAAGGACTGTGTCTACAGTGAGCGGTAACAGGCAAACTGGACACTAAATGCAGAAGAATATAACTGGGTCAATTTCTTACACCACCAAAATTTTTAAGGGATGAATGATTTGAACATAAGACCTGAATCCATAAACCTCCAAGAAGACACAGGTACTAAGTCTCTCAACATAGGTTTTGGCAAAGAGTCTTCAGATCCGACACCAAACGCAAAGCAACAAAAGCAAAAATAAACAAGTGGAACAACTTCAAACTGAAATCTTTCACTTGGCAAAAGAAACCAGCAAAAACTTAAAAGGCCACTGACCCAATAAGAAAAAATATCTGCGAATCATATGTGTGAGAAGAGGCTAATATCCAAAATACACACATCACTCGTACAAATCAAAACAAAAAAAATCTGTATTAAAAAATGGGAGAATATGTGAATAGATACTTTCCAAAGATGGCACACAGGTGCCAACAGACAGAGAAAGTTATTCGACATCACTTATATCGTCAAGGAAACATCATCAAAACCACAATTGGCTATCCCCTCACAATTGTTGGAACAGCAATTTTCCCAGAGACAGACACCAGGTGGTGTCAAGGGTGTGCAGACGAGGAGACACTGTGCACTGTTGGTGGGAATGGAAATTGGTGCAGCCATTGTGACAAACGGTATGGAGGTTCCTTAAAAAATAAATACAACTACCACATGACCCAATAATGGCTCTACAGAGTATTGATTTGGAGAATACAAAAATACTGCCTCAAAAAGACAGATGCACTCCCACATTCAGTGCAGCATTATCCACAAGAACCAGACATGGAAACACAGACCTTGGGGGCCTTATGCCAAGTAACTCAGACACAGAAAGACCAATACCAGATGCTCTCATGTACATTCAATGTGGAATAAACAAATACTGAACGCATAGATACTGAGAGCAGATTGGTAGGTGCCAGATTTGGGGATGGGGTGGTAGAAACGGGTGAAAGTGGTCAAAGTCTCAATGTTTGAGTGAGAAAATCCGACAGTCATGAAATGTTCTGTCCAGCATGGAGACTAAAACGAACCCCGCAGCATGGGGTATAGGTTTCCCTGCTCTTTGAAAGTACATGGCTTCTGAGAAACCTTGCACAGCAGAAATGGTGTCAAGAAGGAATGGCCATTAATTTACACGGAACAATTAGATAGTGTCCTCAGACTCCAAAATTCCTCTCTTTGGCTTTTCTTAGGCCTCAGGACACAAGTTTCTAACGGAGGCCCAGCATAAATGAAGATAAAGCAGAAGCAGAGGCTCACAGACACCATTCAAAATGCTGGTGGCTGGATGCGGAGAGCGGTTCCCAGAGGAAGGACCTGGTTGGGGTGCACGCCGCCTCTGTCGTGCTTCTCCCCAAAACAGATGCTGAACGCTATTCTCACTGTTCACCTTTTTTCATAAGAGGGAAATCCTCTTCAGGTCTCTTCCTCTTACTGAAGCTGGGTAATAACATAGTTCTTTCAAGAAAGCCCAGTGTCTTACTGTGAACATTTAAAAAGTGGGGGATACATGTACTTGAGCATTGCTGAGGGAGGAGATGTGAAAGGTCCTCCCAGACACAAACCTCAGCAGATCCACGAGGAAAGGCACATTCCTCAGCATGCGGAACACGGACTACCTCCTACGCCCTGAGAAACCCTCTCCTTCCCCTCGATCAGGACAACCCACAACAGCTGGGATTTACTCCAATTCCTCCGTTCTCCAGCTCCTAATAGCTAACCAATCAGCAAATCCTGCGAGCTCCATCTTCAAAATGGACCCAGATATGTCTAACCACTCCATCCAAGGGCACCTGTCTGGTCCACAGTGCCTGAGATCCTGGAAAAGTTTCGTCATTGACCTGCCTTGCCATCTTCAACCCTCTGTCATCTGTTCTCAACACTGTAGCCAGGATGGCCCAGTGAAACAGGGTCTCATGGGGTTATAGCCCTGGAATGGCTTTCTGACACCTCTCTGAGGTCATGTCCTAAGTTGTCTCCTGTGGCTACAGGGCCTTCTTGCTGGTCCTGGACATACCTGAAATTCTCCTGCCCCAGAGCCTTTGCACATGCTTTCCCTTCTGTTAAGAATGCTCTTGATGTGTTCTCACTCAACTTCAGAGAAGTCTGAATTGGAGTGACAGGAACAGAAGATGAGGCTGTGTGTTGGGTGAGGATGGTGGCCCAGAAGAAGGTTCTCTGCCAGCTCTCTGCCTGTGCCTCCCTTGTCCTCAGCCAGGAACTTGCACACAGCCCTCACCTGTCACAACACTCACCCAGGAGACCCACAGCCACCCCTGGAGCCCACCCTGCCCACACCCTGCTGCAGAATGCATTCAGCTCTCCTCTGGGACCCCTGTCAGCCTTACCCAGACCTGGAACTCCCCTGTCTCCTGCAAAGCTCCCGGATTCCCCCTCTGCTTCCAAAAGCACACTGACATAAAGCTTTCATGAGAAAGCTATAATGCTAACAAATGAAAGGTTCACACCTGCTTTCCCCTTCTGTTGCCTCTCTCTCCACCTTCTTTCCTACCTGTGCAAACTGTAAAATATCATTGGAACATGAACATGCTCTGAGACCTGAATCTTTCATTGCAGCTTTCTGAGGACTCCTTATGTGATAAGAAACTACTGTATCCTACAACAGGGTGTTTTACATCTATCCTCTATAGAATAGTACAGCCAAATCACTACAATTTTACCTCACTCTTCATGAAGCAGAACACTTTTTCCTTTCTTCTTTTACTTAAATTCCAGTTAGTTCACATGCCATGGAATATTCGCTTCAGGTGTAGGATTTAGTGATTCCTCACCTGCATACAGTACCCGGTGCTCATCACAAGTGCCCTCCGTAATACCCCTCACCCATTTAACTCTTGCCCCCATGCCCCTGTCCTGCAGCAACACTCAGTTTGTTCTCCAAGGTTGAGTCTATTTCCTTGTTTGCCTCTCTCATCACCCCTCAACTCTGTTCATCTGTTTTCTTTCTGAAATTCCACAAGCGTGAGAGCATAGGATATTTGTCTTTCCTCACTGATTTTGCTTAGCTTAATACACTCTAGGTCCATCCACATCCTTGCAAATGGTAAGATTTCATTCCTTTTGAAGCTGGGTCATATTCCATTATATATATATGTATCCCACTTCTGCTTTATCCATTCATCAGTGCATAGACTTTGGGATTCTCTCCATAGTTTGGCTACTGTGGACATTGCTGCTATAAACATCATGGTGCATGTTCCCCCTTTGAATCTGCATTTTTGTATCCTTTGGGTAAATACCTAGGAGAGCAATTGCTGGATCATGGGGTTGTTCAATGTTTAACTTTTTGAGGAACCCCCACACTGTTTCCTAGACTGGCTGCACCATTTGCATTGCCACCAACAGGATGGGAGGGTTCCCCTTTAAGCCGAACATTATCTGCTGGCAATTTCATAAGATGAAACAAAACCTCTGTGAGATGCACCCAGGGTCAGGCAAGCAGTTGCAGACTTCACCCCAAGGCTCCTGACGCCAAGCCCCTTGAAGCCACCAGCATGCCACTATCCAAAAGAATTCCCAGACTCTCCTTCTGACTCCACCACCAAAGAAACTACAGAGAGAATATGGCACCTCCAAATATCGAGATAATACATTTAGTAAAACTGGAAAGTCAAGCTCAACTTTTAAACAGGAACAGGCCGCTTTGGATAATTTTCAATTTTCCCTCCACCCTAATTTTAACTCTTCTGATGAATAAACTAATCCATGATGAAACATCACCGTTGTCAAATGACATCATCCAAGTCTGTATCAGATGAAAAAAAGCCACCTAACTCTAGATGCTGGCCACTCAACCATATCTTAGGCCCAATTGAATAAACACTGTTAGATGAAGGAACAAATTAGATGTTACAAACAGGCACAGAGTGAATCTCACCTCCGCTTTCTAATAAAAGATGGTTCCTAGGAAACAGATGGTCAAAATACATGTGTAAGCAATAAATGGACAGAGAAATTGTGATCCCCTGCAAAGTTCTACCTGCAGGGAAACTAAGTAATTCTTGCACCAAACCCAGAATTCTGACAGCTACTTCAATTTTACTTTGTGGCTCAACTAGAGAAAAGAGAAAAGCCCAGGAGGTTTTGGGATAATGAGAGGTTTTACCTCCAGCCCTGACATAGATAGGACATTTTGCCAAACATACCTGTGCTTTCTCTGAACACTGGCGTCCTGTGACAAGCTGCCTCGCTGACTTCAATGCTGACGTTCAAAACCTCGGGGGTCTTGGAGCCAGAGCAGAGAAGTGTTGTCAGCTGGGGAGAAGAAGTCACCTCTGACCTAAAGCCTGCACACCTGCTTCGGTTTCTGGGCGAAGGGGCAACACATGCTTGTTGTTTAGCAGTAATTATCTTCATTCTCAATAGACCAATGACCTTGCCTTTTCTGGAAGGCAGACTTACTCTTCTAAAGAAACCCTCAATTCGTCTATTCCCAATAAAACTAGAGTGGAACATTTATTTCTCACTTAAATAGAAAACACTGTTATTGTCGACATTGTGTGAATGAACTTTTAAAAACATTTTAGAGAGAAAGGAAGAGACCTTTATTCAAACCCAAGTCAGGACAGCTGCCTGGGAGACACAATCTTCACCAAGAAGGGAGTGCTCCAGGGAAGGAACATTTGGGGCAGGCTTATATATTTTTTTCTGTTTTCTTTTAAGTACAGAGTTACACACCACAATGAGGATCTTCTTAGATTCCAGAAATTGACAGACTCGTTCTTATGTTTTCAGTATGTACATGTCAGTATGACTTTAATCTTATGGGAGCCAAAGAGGTTCTTTATTTTTTCTTATCTTTATGTTGGCATTTTTGGTTATTGTTTTCTTCTCGAAGCAGATGTACAACATGTGCTTGGGGCAGAAATAGGGCCCACGCTTTGAGGTTTTGCCCAATCAATTTGAGCCAGGTAAAATGTTAAAGGATAGCTTCCCTGGGAGCCCAGGATCAGGGCCCACAGATGATATAAGATAAAAATTACTTTCATCATTATAATGACTACTAAATGGAGGAATTTGAGACAAAAGCACCTTTCACAATAGTACCAAGAATTCAAAATGAATCCCACAGAAGGCTACCTGCTCCATGGTCAGCACAGGTAACAGAAGTGTTCACAGTCTCTGGACTCCTGTCCTTCTCCTGCCCAAATCTCTGAAGCACACAGACCACTTAAAATCAGAATTGTAGAACTGCTAGACACCTTAGAGATGTCTGGCACCATTCCCTTAGACTGCAGAATAAAACACAATAGCTCATTGTCACAAACTAATTTCAACATGAAGTGCCCCCTGGATGCACTAAGTTCTTTCTCTGCAAATGTTGACTAATGTAAGTCACAGTCATACCATATAAACACTATGATGGCTGGGAAGTAATCGTAGGTAAGGGAATATTTTAGCCATATTTATAAGCATTGGCTCACTTTGTAGAAGAGGCTGAGCTGAGTGTTTTTAAATACTATTTCAGACCTGTTTTACAGCACCCTCTGAACATACCAGAGCCTGAATGGACTAAAAAAGATAGTTGGTTTCAGTAACTTTAATACCAGAAAAATATTATACTGTCTCTATTCCTAAGGATCTTTGAGTATCTTACCCACAGGTCCTCCACTGAGATAATGATCTTAATGATCACCATGGGCAGAGGTGAAAAGGCCCGCTGAATTCGTTCCAGTTGTCCACATGACAAGAAAATCCTGATACTTGATAGGTTTCCAGATTGAGAAGACCAGAGATAAGAGGGAAATAGTACCCTGTATGGAACAACAAGGGATTTGGAGTCAATTTGGGGATCCCACTTAGGTTTCTGACACTAAAATCCTCTGTGACTCATATCATCCGAGTCCCTGTCTAACCACCTGAAAATGTGCCTAAAAATATCTACACCCTAGTTGAGAAGTTTAAGAGGCAGAATGCTACAAAGAGCCAGTATGATGTCTCTCAAGAACAAGATCTCAGGAAGCCATAATTGCTATTGGGTCTATTTCTTTTCCAGAAGAAAGTACACATGTTGAATCCATATTTCAAATAGATGACTCACCAGATGATTTTCAAACCTGAAGGAAGGCCAAGAAGTCACTCTTGTGTCATATTTCACTCAGAAATCATGTTGTTGGACCGGTGAGGATGATACGATAGCAACGTCATCACTAACAGTGGGGAGCTTCTAATTTCCATACGACCATGTTGACCCCATTAGCTCAAAGCCACCAGAGAGGGCAGCTGGGTAGTGGGCACCGTCATCATTATGAGTGGGCAGCTTCCCATTTCCATATGGCCATGTTGACCCCCTTAGCTCAGGACCACCAGAAAGGACAGCTGAGGGGGACCACAGGCCAAGGCTGCCAGGTGTGGCTGGGGTAGGCAGAACTCTGACTTAAGGCTCAACTCCTGTCTAGGTTATTATAATGCTCTTCACAAAGAAAGTGCCATTGTGTGTGAGCCCTCATGTAGAAAAGGTTCAGAATTTCCATTGAGATTCCCTCTCTGACCTTTAGGATATGTAGCAAAGTTCCATTTAATTTTTAAACATTGAAGGACTTCCTGGTTTTCTTTTGGCTATGACTGTGGCTCAATTCCCCTGTGGTCTAAGAATAGAATCTAGTTAATTTCAGGGTTTAACATTTGTAGACTTGATTCATGGCCGCACCTATCATCTATTTGGGTAAAGAGTCTATGACCACTTGAAAATAATGTATTCTGCACTTATTACGGAATGTTCCCTATATGTCAATTAGGTCACATTTGTTACCAATGTTTTGTCTGCTTTTTCTGTCAGATATTGAGAAAGGTATATTAAAATCTTCAAACAATGCTGCTCTATTTATTGTGGCATCGGAGAATCTACCAGTGTTTTAAGGCAAGAGAAACAAAAAGGACAAGAACTGAGGGGATAACTGTGACTATTCACAGATAATACGATTGTGCACATAGAAAATAAAAAACAGTGTTTAAATATCCTATTAGAATTAAAAATGCAATTTAAAATAATAATAATAATAATAATAATAATAATAATAATAATAATAATAATAAAAGAGGTTTCCTAGGAAACAGATGGTCAAAATACATTTGTAAGCAATAAATGGGCAGAGAAATTGGATTGTAGCTTCCCATTGGACAGTTTCTGAAGAAAACGCAGAACCTGTCAATCTTGGGGTAGGACATAAGGTGCACTAACCATTTAAAAGAATTCAGTGGACTTCATAAAAATGTGACATTTGTAAGCAATAAATGGACAGAGAAAATGGATTGTAGCTTCCCATTGGACAGTTTCTGAAAGAAAACGTAGAACCTGTCAATCTTGGGGTAGGACATAGGGTGCACTAACCATTTAAAAGAATTCAGTGGGACTTCATAAAAATGTGACATTTCTCCTTATCTTATGACCATAAGAAAATGAAAAAGTGAACTGCAGGCTGGGAAGTAAAGATTTGCAATACACACACTGACAAAGACTTGTCCATAAAGAATTCCTGCTCATCGACCATAGAGTCTATTTATAAACGAATACTTCAGAAAAGATTGACTGATGGCCAATAAGAACGAAAGGGTGCTCTGCAGTATTATTTTCAGGAACAGCAAGGCCTTTCCTAAAATGAAAACATACACACAAACCAGTATTCCCTAGATGGATGACGTCCTTATTTCTGAGGACAGCTTGAAGAACAGACTAGCATCAAAGTAAAGTGATGCAATTCCTGACACTCAGAGGATGGACAATTGACCTCAAACTACAGTACAATTTCTAGGCATCATTTGGTCCTCTGAAGGCAGACAACTACCACACCCCTTCCTACACCACACAGGTTGCTTCCCAACCCCTACCATAAAAGAAGAAGATGAGAAACAGATAGGACTAGTAGGAAATAGCAAAAATCACATGTGGGGATTATCCTGAAACACACTGATCACATAACTAGTGTAAGGAAGTGTAGGGAACTGACAAGGACAGAGACTCAAGAGGTACTTCTTTGGGAAATGCTGTCTGAAATCGTCACACCTTGGTACCAGCTAATGAGGGCTCTGACCATACCCTAGGGTTTGCTCACAAGGGTCTGCAACACCATCGCTGAGGACTGAAACTCTTCAAGACCTCAAAGCTTGCCTGATTGACTATTGGACTAAGAGATTCCCATGTTCTGAAAACAGATACCAACTCATTGAAAGGTTCACCTGGGCTCTCTCGGAGGCCCTACAAGAAGCTGAACCATTCACTGAAAATCAATTGCACACACACACACACACACACACACACACACACACCCCTGTCATTTCACCAATTACTTAAACATTCAAGGTTCTTCCTACCTTTTCTTTTACACATTGATATTTATACTCACATGAAATGTCATCATTTCTAATGAACACTGATGTCAAAATAGAGATCCATTGACACAATATTCACAAAATGGAACTTCCCTGCTGTAATTTTCAATATAGCGCTTTTTAAAGTTCATACATATTTTAGGATTTTGGTAACTTATACAGGAGAAGATCAGCATTGAAAAACTCTGAATACTGACAATGAGTTTTAAGCCTAGAGAACAAAAATTGTCCAATTTCATAGATAATAAGGAACCAAAGGGAAAGCATGGAAGCTGTAGTCGAATAATTTTACACATATGTATCCTCTCTTATTCTACTACTGAGGGGCGTGTTTTATTACCACTATACATGCATCAATTGTCTTCCACGTGCACCTTCACAGGTATAATGAATTACTACAGTAGAATGAAATGTCTGGGAACTACTTGGCGGCATCTATAATGAACAATGAAATTTCGATCTTATATTCGGTGAACTTCCACTGTCTGTCCCTTTAGACAATGGACCCTAAACAGAAGGGGGAATGAACCACGAGAGACTATGGACTCTGGGAAACAAACTGAGGGCTTCAGAGGGGAGAGGGGTGGGGGATTGGGATGGTCCAGTGATGGGTATTAAGGAAGGTACATATTGCATGGAGCACTGGGTGTTATATGCAAATAATGAATCACGGAACACTACATCAAAAACTAAGGAAATACTGTATAGTGACTAACATATCATAATAAAAATTATTAGTAGAAAAAAATTAAAGGTAAAAAAAAAACAATACAGCTTTTCTGTTTCAAGAACAATCACAATTGAGAAAAAACTAACTTCCAATCCCTAAAGCAAAACACAGACCAAGTTCCATTTCACTCCCCTTTATTCACATTCTCTGTGGGTTCTAAGTTATTTCCCTAACTCCTTTCCTGCTCAGCAGGGAGCCCGGGCTCGATCCCAGAACCCTGGGATCATAACCTGAGCCAAAGGCACATGCTTAACTGGCTGAGCCAGCCAGGAGCCCCAGCCATGTTTTTCTTAACCAAAAGGACACTTTCTCACAATGCCTTCACATGACTTCACATGGTACCAGAGACCTGCATTTGCTTCTAGGAGGTTGCAGATGAAGGCAATTGCAAACTCTCACAGTGGTTTATCAAATACAATTACCTGCCTGGTGACAGTGAAACACTTATGAGGCCACGAGAGAGTGCTGTGACACTCAGCTGTGGCTGGGCTGGCACAGAGAACCAAATCCATTTCCCTGCCTGATGTCTGTGAGGAACAGATGCCCCCACTGTGAATGAGACCCTGTCACTGAGCTGTCCAGAGATGACCATTCTCACGGAGGATGAGGATAAAGGACAATGCCTGAGGAGACCTCATCTGTCTCTTATCTTTTCATATTTTTGACAGTGGACAAATCACTGCCTAGGAGTCCCCAACTACCTTAGTTTCATATTTGAATGACCAAGACGTTTTACAAAACACTTAAGATTTTCACCTCACAAATGGCCACAACCACTTAACATAGGGATTCAACATTAAGCAAAGATACTGTTCGTTGGAAGAGAGGTCCTGCCCACTGTTGTTTCTCACTTATATGCTCATCTACCTTACCTCATGGTAACATAACCACCTTGATTCCTGCTTCTGTCTTCAGGAAGGCTGATGTGACTTGAAGGGCATTACCCTGACATCGTTCTTTCTTAGCAATAAGATGTGGACATTTCCCTAGTCCTACACCCCCAAAGTTGAATCGGAATCAGGATTGAGGAGGCTGATGAGAGTTGAAGGTGTTTTCCTGTACACGGTGGTTTATTACCAATAAGGATGGGTCAGAGTCCTCGAAATTCCAGAACCTTTTCATTAATGCTTCCTACTCGTGAAAGATGATGTACTTTGGTTTTTCCCTGTATAGTGTGGAGACTCAGAGAAAAGTGCTTAGCCCTTTCGTCAGACTTCCTCGACCACCTTGGGGCTGGCTTCCATATTCACAAAGGATGATGTTAGGGCTAAGAGGGTTCCTGTACACCGTTATTTCTTATAGATAAGTGTATGGCATTTTTGTTACATTGCCAGAACCACTTAGCGCCGGGCTTGCCGTCCTCCTGGGGATGAACCCTAACCCTAGTCAGCCCCCAAGGGGCCCCTCCCAAGGGGCCTGGCACCACAACGCCAGGGATTGGGGACCGCCGAGGCCAGTGCCTGAGTCTCCCTGCCGCCCCGCAGCAACCGGGCTGCTATGGGCGCCGCCAGTCATTCAGGGTGAGAGAATGGGCAGGGCCCTCCAAGCCCCGGCAACATTCGAAGGCCCCCTGCGCCAAAACGCTTAGGCCCACACTCCCTCTCGCCAGCACTTTAACCTCGGCCTGCCCCTCTGCCTGCCGCAGAGCTGGGGGAACGGGCCGGCTGGTCTCCTGGGGGCTAACACTTACCCTAGGTCGGCCCCCGAGAGGCCCCTCCCAAGGAGCCTGGCACCGCAATGCCGGGGATATGGGAACCCCGAGCCCCAGTGCTGGACTCACTCTGCCACCGCGCAAGCACCCAGTGCGCTAGGGGCGTTGCCAGTCATTCAGGAAGTGAGAACGGGCAGGGCCCTCCTATCCCCCTGCAACCTTCGAAGGCCCCCCGTGCAAAAACTCTGGCTCCCACGCTCCTGCTCGCCAGCGCCCTTACCTCGGCCCACCCCTCCGCTCGCTGCAGAGCTAGCAATCGGGCCTGCTGGCTTCCTGGGGGCTAACCCAATCCCTAGTCGCCCCCGAGGGGCCTCTCCCAAGTGGCCTGGCGCCGCATGCCAGGGATTGGGGACCCCCAAGTCACAGCGCCGGACGCACCCTGCCGCCCCACCGCCACAGGGGGCGCTAGGGGCGTCGCCAGTCCTTCAGGGCAACAGAACGGGCAGGACTCTCCGAGCCACCTGCGACCTTCGAAGGCACCCCGAGCCAAAGCCAAATGCTCTGGCCCACACTCCTGCTCACCAGCTACCTCACCTCGACCCACACCTCCATTCATTGTACATGGGCGGAACGAGCCTGCCAGCCTCCTGGGGGCGAACCCTAACCCTAGGACGGCCCGCGAGCGGCCCGCCAAAGGGGCCTGTCGCCACAACGCTGTGTATTAGGGACCCCCGAGCCTCAGCGCTGGACTCACCCTGCCGCCCCGCCGCCATCCGGGCCGCTAGGGGTGCCACTGGTCATTCAGGGCGGGAGAACGGGCAGGGCCCTCTGAGCCCATGGCGACCTTTGAAGGCCCCCCCATCCAAAATGCTTGAGCCCACACTCCCGCTCCTCAGCGCCCTCACCTCGGCCCGCCCCCCACTCGGTGCAGAGCCGGTGGATGAGGCCTGCCCTCCTCCTGGAGGCTATCCATAACCCTAGGTTGGCCCCTGAGGGGCCCCTCCGTAGGGGCTTGGCACCGCAATGCCTGGGATTGGGGATGCCCGAGCCCCAGTGCCGGACTCACCATGTTGCCCCGCCGCCACCTGGGCCGCTAGGAGCACTGTCGGTCATTCATGGAGAGAGCACAGGCAGATCCCTCCAAGCCCCTGGTGACATTCGAAGGTCCCCCGCGCCAAAACGCTTGGGCCCATGCTCCTGCTCGCCTATGCCCTCACCTCGGTCCACCCCTCCGCTCGCAGCACAGCCAGTGGATTGGGACTGCCAGCCTCCTGGGTGTTACCCTAACCTTTGGTGGGCCCCCGAGGGGCCCATCCCAGGTTCCTATTGCCCCAACACCGGGAATTTGGGAATCCCGAGCCCCAGCGCCCGACTCACCCTCCTGCCCTACCGCCACCTGGACCGATAGGGGCACCGCTGGTCATTCAGGGAGGGAGAAGGGGCAGGGCCCTCCAAGCCTCCAGCGACCTTCGAAGGCCCCCCACACCAAAACGCTAGGGCCCACGCTCCTGCTCGCCAGCGCTCTTACCTCGGCCATCCCCTCAGCTCGCCGCACAGATGGCGGATCGGGCCTGTGGGCCTTCTGGGGGCTAACCCGAACCCTAGGTCGACTCCCTAGTGGCCCCTCCCAAGGGGCCTGGTGCCGCAACGAGGAGGATTGGGGACTTCTGAGACCCAGCGCCGGACTCACCATGCCCCCCACCGCCACCCGGGCCACAAGGGGCACCACCAGTCATTCAGGGCGGGAGAACGGTAGGGCCCTCCAAGCCCCCAGTGACTTTCGAAGGCCCCCTGCGCCAAAGCGCTTGGGACCACGCTCCCACTCGCCATCGCCCTTACCTCGGCCTGACCCTCCTCTTGCTGTACAGCCCACGGATCAGGCCTCCCAGCCTCCTGGGGGCTAACCCTAACCCTAGGTAGGCCCCCTAGGGGCCCATCCCAAGGGGCCTGGCGCAGCAACGCCGGGGATTTGGGACTACTGAGCCCCAGCGCCGGACTCACCCTGCAGCTCCGCCACCACCTGGGCCGCTAGGGGAGCCACCGGTCATTCAGTGCGGGAGAACGGGTAGGGCCCTCTGAGCCCCGGGAGACCTTTGAAGGCTCCCCACGACAAAACACTTCGGCCCACGCTCCAACTCGCCAGTGCCCTTACCTCGGCCCTCCCCTCCACTCGCCGCACAGCTGGCGGATCGGGCCTGCGGGCCTTCTGGGGGCTAACCCGAACCCTAGGCCTACCCCCTAGTGGTCCCTCCCAAGGGGCCTGGCACCGCAATGACGATTATTGGGGACTCCTGAGCCCCAGCGCCAGACTCACCATGCCCCCCACCGCCACCTGGGCCACAAGGGGCACCACCGGTCATTCAGGGCGGGAGAACGTCAGGGCCCTCTGAGCCCCCAGCAACTTTCGAAGGCCCCCCACGCCAAAGCGCTTGGGACCATGCTCCCACTCGCCATCGCCCTTACCTCAGCCTGCCCCTCCGCTCACCGCACAGCCAGCGGATTGGGCCTCCCAGCCTCCTGGAGGCTAACCCTAACCCCAGGTAGGCCCCCTAGGGGCCCATCCCAAGGGGCCTGGAGCCGCAACACAAGGGATTGGGGACGACTGAGCCCCAGCGCCGGACTCACCGTGCCGCCCCACTGCCACCCAGGCCCCTAGCTGCACCGCCGGTCATTCAGGGCGTGAGAACAGGCAGGGCCCTCCGAGCCACGGGCGACCTTCGAAGGCACCCCGCATCAAAACGCTTGCGCCCACGCTATCGCTTGTCAGCGCCCTCACCTCGGCCCGCCCCTCCACTCACCGCAAAGCTGGCCGATCTGGCCTGACGGCCTCCTGGGGGCTAACCCTAACCCTAGATTGGCCCACGAGGGGCCCCTCCCAAGGCACCTGGTGCTGCAATGCCGGGGATTGTGGACCCCTGAGCCCCAGCACCGGACTCACCTTGCTTCCCCGCCAACAACCGGGCTGGTAGAGGCGCTGCTGGTCATTCAGGGAGGGAAAACGGGCAAGGCCCCCTTAGCCCCCGGCGACCTTCGAAGGCCACTCGCGCCAAAACGCTTGGGCCCATGTTCCCGCTCGCCAGCACCCTCATCTCGGCCCGCCCCTCCGCTCGCCACACAGCCGGCAGATCGGGCCTGCGGGCCTCCTGGGGGCTAAACCTAACCCTAGGTCCGTCCCCAAGGGGCCCCTCCCAAAGGCCCTGGCGCCGCAAAGCCGGGGATTGGGGAACCCCGAGCCCCAGTGCCACACTCTCCCTGCCGCCCCGCTGCCAACCGGGCCACGAGGGACGCCGTTGGTCATTCAGAGCAGGAGAATGGGCAGGGCCCTCCAAGCCCCTGGCGACCTTTGAAGGCGTCTCGTGCCAAAATGCTTGGGCCCACATTCCCCGCTGGCCAGTGCCCTCATCTCAGCCCGCCCCTCCGCTCGCCGCACAGCTGGCAGATCGGGCCTACTGGCCTCCTGGGGGTAACCCTAACCCTAGGTCGACCCCCAAGCGGGCCTTCCCAAGGGGCCTGGCGCAGCAACACAGGGGATTGGGGACCCCCGAGCTCCAGTGCCGGACTCACCCTGCCGACCCGACACCACCCGAGCCGCTAGGGGCGCCACCAGCCATTCAGTGTGGGAGAACAGGCAGGGACCTTCAAGCCCCTGGCGACATTTGAAGGCCGCACTTGCGAAAATGCTTGGGCCCACGCTCCTGCTCCCCAGCACCCACATCTTAGCCCAATCCTCCACTTGCCGCACAGGCTGCAGATCAGGCCTGTCAGCATCCTGGGGGCTAACCCTAACACTTGGTTGGCCCACGAGGGGCCCCGCCCAAGGAGCCTTGCGCCGCAACACCGGGGATTGGGGACACCCGAGCCCCAGCGCCAGACTCTCCCTGCTTCCCCACCGCCAACTGGGATGGTAGGGGCGCCACCGGTCATTCAAGGAGGGAGAAGGGGCAGGGCCCTCTGAGCCCCAGGCAACCTTCGAATACCTCCCTCGCTAAAACGCTTGGGCCCAACTTCCCCATCGCCAGCACCATCACCTTGGCCCTCCCCTCCGCTCACCGCACAACCGGCTGATGAGGCCTGCAGGCCTCCTGTGGGCTAACCCTAACCCTAGGTCGGCCCTCGAGGGGCCCGTCTGATGGGGCCTGGCGCCACAACGCCTGGGATTGCTGACACCCGAGCCCCAGCGCTGGACTAACCGTGCCACCCTGCCGCCACCCGGGCCGCTAGTGGCGCCGCCGGTCATTCAGGGTGGGAGTACGGGCGGGGCCCTCCGAGCCCCCAGCGACTTTTGAAGGACCCCATGCCAAAACGCTTGGACCAATGCTGCCGCTCGCCAGGCCCTCACCTCGGCCCGCCCCTCCGCTCTCCAAACAGCGGGCGGATTGGGCCTGCCGGACTCCTAGGGGCTAACCCTAACCATAGGTCGGCCCCCAAGGGGCATATCCCAAGGGGCCTGGCTCCGCAACACAGGGCATTGGGGACCCCCAAGCCCCAGTGCCGGACTCACCGTGTCACCCCGCTGCTACCCGGGCCACTAGGGGTGCCGCCGGTCATTCAGGGCGGGAGAACGGGCAGGGCCCTCTGAGCCTCCGGCGACCTTTGAAGGCCCCCCGCGCCAAAACGTTTGGACACACGCTCCCACTCGCTAGTGCCCTCACCTTGGCCCACCCCTTTGCTGCACACCCGGCTGATAGGGACTGCCGACCTCCTGGGGCCTAAGCCTAACCCTAGGTCGGCCCTCGAGGGGCCCGTCCCAAGGGGCCTGGCGCTGCAACCCCGGGTATTGGGGACCCCCGAACCCCAGCGCTGGACTCACTGTGTTGCCCCGCCACCACCCGGGCCACTAGGAGCACCGTCGGTCATTCAGGGAGGGAGTACGGGCAGATCACTCCGAGCCCCTGGCGACCTTCGAAGGCCCCCCCCCGCGCCAAAACGCTTGGGCCCATGCTCCCGCTCACCTGTGCCCTTACCTCGGTCCGCCCCTCCGCTCGCTGCACAGCTTGTGGATCGGGACTGCCAGCCTCCTGGGTGTTACCCTAACCTTTGGTGGGCCCCCGAGGGGCCCATCCCAGGTTCCTATTGCCACAATACCGGGGATAGGGGACTCCCGAGCCCCAGCGCCGGACTCACCCTCCCGCCCTACCGCCCCCTGGGCCGCTAGGGGCACTGCCAGTCATTCAGGGAGGGAGAACGGGCAGGGCCCTCCGAGCCACCGGCGACTTTTGAAGGCCCCCCGCACCAAAACGCTTTGGGCCCATGCTCCCGCTCACCTGTGCCCTTACCTCAGTCCGCCACTCCGCTCGCCGCACAGCTGGCGGATCGGGCCTCCCAGACTCCTGGTGGCTAACCCTAACCCTAGGTAGGCCCCCTAGGGGCCCATCCCAAGGGGCATGGCGCCGCAACGCCAGGGATTGAGGACTCCCGAGCCCCAGCGTCGGACTCACCCTGCTGCCCCGCCACACCCGGGCCGCTAGGGGAGCCGATTGTTATTCAGGGCGGGAGAACGGATAGGGCCCTCTGAGCCCCTGGAGACCTTTGAAGGACCCCCGCGACAAAATGCTTCGGCCCACGCTCCCGCTCACCAGCGACCTCACTCGGCTCGCCCCTCCACTCGCCGCACAGCTGGTGGATCGGACCTGCCGGCCTCCTGGGGGCTAACCCTAACCCTAGGTTGTCCCCCGAGGGGCCAGTCCAATGGGGCCTGGTGCCACAACGCCTGGGATTGCTGACCCCTGAGCCACAGAGCCGGACTCACCGTGCCGCCCCACCACCACATGGGCCGCTAGCGGCACCGTCGGTCATTCAGGGCGTGAGAACAGGCAGGGCCCTCCGAGCCACGGGCGACCTTCGAAGGCACCCCTCAACAAAACGCTTGTGCCCACACTCCCACTTGTCAGCGCCTTCACCTCGGCCTGCCCCTCCGCTCACCGCAAAGCTGGCCGATCGGGCCTGCCGGCTTCCTGGGGGCTAACCCTAACCATAGGTCAGCCCACGAGGGGCCCCTCCCAAGGCACCTGGCGTCGCAACGCCGGGGATTGTGGACCCCCGAGCCCCAGCGCCAGAGTCACCCTGCTGCCCCGTTGCCACACGGTCCGCTAGGGGCGCCATCGGTCATTCAGGGCGGGAGAAGGGGCAGGGCCCTCTGAGCCCCAGGCAACTTTCGAAGGCCCCCCGCGCCAAAACGCTTGGGCCCATGCTCCCACGCGCCAGCGCCCTCACCTTGGCCCATCCCTCCGCTAGACTCACAGCCAGCGGATCGGGCCTGCCGGCCTCCTGGGGACTATCCCTATTCCTAGTTTGGCCCACTAGGGGCCCATCCCAAGGGGCCTGGCGCAGCAATGCTGGGGATTGGGAACCCCCGATCCCCAGCGCCAGACTCACCCTACTGCCCCGCTGCCACCCGGGCTGGTAGGGGCGCCGCCGGTCATTCACGGCGACAGAATGGGCAAGGCCCTCCGAGTCCCCGGCAACCATCGAAGTCCCCCCACGCCAAAACGCTTGGGCCCTCGCTCCCGCTCTCCAGAGCCCTCACCTCGGCCCACCCCTCCGCTCGACACACAGCTGGCGGATAGGGCCTGCCGGCCTACCGGGGGCTAACCCTAACCCTAGTTCTGTCCTCAAAGGGCCCCTCCCAAGGGGCCTGGCGCCATAGCGCCGGGGATTGGGGAACCCCGTGCCCCAGCGCCGGACTCACCCTGCCACCCCGCCGCCACCCGGGCCGCTAGGGTTGCCGCCGGATATTCAAGGCTGGAAAACGGGCAGGGCCCTTTGAGCCCCCGGCGACCTTCAAAGTTACCCCGCGCCAAAACGCTTGAACCCAGGCTCCCGCATGCCAGCGCCCTCACTTTGTCCTGCCCCTCCGCTCACCGGATAGCCAGTGGATCAGGCCCGCCGGGCTTCTGGTGGCTAAACCTAACCCTAGGTCAGCCCCCGAGGGGCCCCTCTGATGGGGCCTGGCGCCACAACGGCTGGGATTGCTGACCCCGAGCCCCAGCGCGGGACTAACCGTGCCACCCCGCCGCCACCTGGTTTGCTAGGAGCACCATCAGTCATTCAGGGCGGGAAAACAGGCAGGGCCCTCCAAGGCCCTGGTGACCTTCGAAGACCCCCCGTGCCAAAACGATTGGGCCCAAGCTCCTGCTCGCCTGTGCCCTTACCTCGGACCACCCCTCCGCTCGTCGCATAGCTGGCGGATCGGGCCTGTGGGCCTCCTGGGGGCTAACTTAACCCAAGGTCGACCCCCAAATGGCCCTTCCCAAGGTCCTGGCGCCGCAACGCCGGGCATTGGGGACCCCCGAGACCCAGTGCCAGACTCACCCTGCCGCCCCACTGCCACCAGTGCTGCGAGGGGCGCCGTCGGTCATTCAGGGAGGGAGAACGGGCAGGACGCTCTGAGCCCCTGGCGACCTTCTAGGACCCTTGCTCTAAAACTTTGGTCCCACATTCCCACTCGCCAACGCCCTCATCTCAACCTGCCCCTCCGCTCGCCACACAGCCAGCAGATCGGGTCTTCTGGCCTTCTGGGGGCTAACAGTAACGCTTGGTCGGTCCCCTAGAGCCCTTCCGAAGGGGCTTGGCGCCCCAACGCCGAGGATTGGGGACACCGAGCCCCAGTGCCCGACTCACCCTACCGCCTGTCCTCTACCCGGGCCGCTTGGGTAGCCGCCTGTCATTCAGGGTGGAAGAACGTGCAGGGCCCTCCGAGCCCCCGGCAACCTTCGAAGGCCCCCCGCACCAAAACGCTTGGGCCCACGCTCCTGCTCGCCAGCGCCCTCATCTTGGCCCACCCCTCCGCTCGTTGCAGAGTGGGCGGATCCGGACTGCCGGCCTCCTGGAGGGCAAACTCTAACCCTAGGTTGGCCACAGAGGGGCCCATCCCAAGGTGCCTATCGCCACAACACTTGGGATTGGGGACCCCCGAGCCCCAGCACCAGACTCTACCCTGCTGTCCTGCCGCAACCCGGGCCACTAGGCATGCTGCCGGTCATTCAGGGCGGGAGAATGGGCAGGGGCTTTCGATCCCCCGGCGACCAGTGAAGGCCCCCCACGCCAAAATGCTTGGGCCCACGCTCCCGCTCGCCAGCGCCCACAACTCAGCCTGCCCCTCCACTCGCTGCACAGCAGGCGGATCGGGCCTCCCGGCCTCCTGGGGAAACCTCACCTTGGGAGGTCCCCGAGGAGACCCTCCCAAGTGGCCTGGCGGCACAACGTGGGGATTGGGGATCCCCGAGCCCCAGCACCAGACTCACACTGCTGCCCCGCCGGCACCCGGGCCGCTATGGGCGCGGCCGGTCTTTCAGGGCGGGAGAACGTGTAGGGCCCTCCAAGCCCCCAGAGACCTTCAAAGGCCCCCCGCACCAAAACGCTTGGGCCTACTGTCCCATTAGCCAGAGCCCTTACCTCAGCCCGCCCCTCTGCTCACACACAGCCGGCAAATCGGGTCTCCCAGACTCCAGTGGGCTAACCCTAACCCTAGGTCAGCCCCCGAGGGGCCCCTCCCAAGGGGCTTGGCCACGCAATGCCCGGGATTGGGAACCCCTGACCCCCAGCGCTGGACTCAGCCTGCCGCCCAGCCACCACACGGGCCGCTAGGGGCGCCGCAAGACATTCAGTGCGGGAGAATGGGCAGGGTCCTCCAAGTCCCGTTGTCATTCGAAGGCCCACCGCGCCAAAAGGCTTGGGCCCAGGCTCCCGCTCGCCAGCGCCCTCACCTCAGCCCGCCCTTCCGCTCACCACACAACTGGCGGATCGGGCCTGCCGGCCTCCTGGGGGCTAACACTACCCCTAGGGCGGCCTCCGAGGGGCCCTTCCCAAGGGGCCTGGTGCCGCAGCACCAGGGATTGGCGACCCCCGAGCCCCAGCCAGGACTCACTTTGCGGACCTGCTGCCACCCGGGCTGCTAGGGGCACCGCCGGTCATTCAGGCTGGGAGAACGGGCAGGGCCCTCCGAGTCCCAGTGAACTTCTAAGGCCCCATGCGCCAAAATGCTTGGGCCCATGCTCCCGCTCACCAGCACCCTCACCTCGGCCCACCCCTCCGCTCGCCGCACAGCCAGTGGATCGGGCCTGCAAGCCTCCTGGGGGCTAACCCTAACCCTAGGTTTGCCCCTGAGAGTAACCTCCAAAGGGGCCTGGTGCAGCAACTCCAGGGATTGGGGCCCCCGAGCCCCAGTGCCGTACTCACCGTGCCATGCCGCCACCACCTGGGCGGCTAAGGGCGCCTCTGGCCATTCAGGGCGGGAGGACTGGCAGGGCCCTTGAATCCCCCGGCGACCTTCCAAGGCCCCCCGCGCCAAAATGCTTGGGCCCACGCTCCAGCTTGCCGGTGCCTTCACCTTGGCCCGGTCCTATGCTACCACACAGCTGGCGGATCATGCCTGCTGGACTCCTGGGAGCTAACACTAACCCTAGGAGGGCCCCAGAGGTGCCCCTCCCAAGGGGCCTGGCGCTGCAACACACGGCATAGGGGACCCCGAAACCGCAGTGCCAGACTCACACTGCCACACTGCCACCACCCGGGCCGCTAGGGGCACCGCTGGTCATTCAGGGCGGGATAACGGGCAGGGCCCTCCAAGCCTCTACCGACTTTCAAAGGCCCCCAGCGACAAAACGCTGGATACCATACTCCTGCTCGCCATCGCCCTCACCTTGGCCCACTCCTCCGCTTGCCGCACAGCCGGGGCATAGGTCCTGCTGGCATACTGGGGTCTAGCCCTAACCCTAAACCCTAATGCCTAACCTTAAACCCTAACCTTAACCCCTAATCCTAACCCTAACGCTAACCCCTAACCCTTACCCTAACCCTAACCCTACCCTAAACCTAACCCTAAACACTAATCCTTAAACCCTAAACCCTGACATTAACACTAAACCCTAAACCCTAACCCCTAACCCTAATCCGGAAACCCTAAACATGAAACCCTAACCTTAACCACTAACCCCAAACCCCAAACCCTAACCGTAAACCCTAACCCTACCCCGACCCCTACCATACCCCTAACCCTACCCCTAACCCTACCCCTTCAGCTAACCCTACCCCTAACCCATAACCTAACCCTAAACCTAACCCTAACCCAAACCCTAACCCGTACTCTAACCCTAACTCTAACCCGTACCCTAAACCTAATCCTAACCTGTACCCTAACCCTAACCGTAACCCTAACACGTACTCTAACCCGTACCCTAACCCGTACCCTAACCTTAACCGTAAACTGTACCCTAACCCGTAACTTAAACCATACCCTAAACCTAACTGTAACCCTAACAAGTACCCTAACCCGTACCCTAACCTTAACCCTAAACCCTGACCTTAACCCATACCCTAACTCGTACCATAACCCGTACCCAAACCCTACCCGTACCCTAACACTAACCCGTACCCTAACTGTAACCCTAAACCCTAAACCGTAACCCGTACCCTAACCCTAACCAGTACCTTTACCTTAACCTTAACCCATACCCTAACCCGTACCATAACCCATACCCTAACCCATGCCCTATCCCTAACCCGGACCCTAACCCATACCTACCCCTAACCTGTACCCTAACCCGTACCCTAACCCATAACCTAACCCTAAATCGTACCCTATCCCTATAGCTAACCTGTTCCCTAACCCGTACCCTAACCCTAAACCTAAACCGTAACCTAACCTGTACCATAACCCTAAACTGTACCCTAACCCTAACCGGTACCCTAACCCTAACCCGTACCTTAAACCGTACCCAAATTGGTAGGCCAATACTTACCCTAAACTGTACCCTAACCCGTACCCTAAACCGTACCCTAATGCGTACCCTAACCCGTACCCTAACCCTAACCCATACCCTAAACCTAACCCGTACTACAACCCTAACCCTAAACCCAAACCCTAAACCCTAACCCGTACCCTAAACCCTAATCTGTACCCTAACCCATAACCTCCAACCTGTAACCCCTAAACCCAACCCTAACCCGTACCCTCTCCTTACCCTATCCCTAACCCCTACCCTCACCCATACCCTAACCGTAACCCATACCCTAACCTTAACCCGTACCCTAATCCGTACCCTAACCCCGGGGATTGGGTACACCTGAGCCCCACCACAGGACTCAGCCTGCCACCCCTCAGGAAACCATGCCCCTTGGGGCGCCTCAGAGCATCCCCTGCAGGAGAACTGGTAGGGCCCCCCTGAGCCCCCAGCGATCCTCGGCGACCCCCTACACCCCAACCCTGAGGCCCACGCTCATCCCGCCCCACGCCTTCCCTTCAGCTTGCCACTGAGCTCGTGGCAGAGCCGGCAGATCAGGCCTGCCGGGTTCCTGGGGCCTAGACCTGCCCTAGGTCGGCTGGGTAAGGCCCCTCCCCTGGGGCCCGGTGCCGCAGCCCCAGGGACTTTAGACACCTGAGCTCCACTGCAGGACAAAGCCTGCCAGCCCGCAGGAAACCGTGCCCCTTGGGAGGCTGTAGAGCATTCAGGGCGGGAAAACCAGGAGGGCCCCCAGAGTCCCCGGTGAACTTCGGCGATCCCTAAACCCAACCTTGAAGCCCAAGCTCACCCCACCCCACACCCTCACCTCAGCCCGCGGCGGAGCTCGCCACATACTGGGCAGATCTGGCCTGCGGGGTTCCTGGGCCCCAACCCTAACCTTAGTTCATCTGTGGAGGGGCCCCTCCCCAGGAGCCTGGAGCTGCAGCCACGGGGATTCGGGACACCTGAGCCCCACAGCAGGACTCAGTCTGCCACCCCGCAGGAAACCGTGTGCCTTGGGAGGCCATAGCGAATTCAGGGCGGGAGAACCAGGAGGGCCCTCCTGAGCCACCAGCGAACTTCAGCGGCCACCCGCACCCCAACTCTGAGTCCCACGCTCACCCTCCCCACACCCTCACCTCAGCCCGTGTAGCTCGTCATACAGCCTGCAGATCCAGCCTGCGGGGCTCCTGGGGCCTAACCCTAGCCCTAAGCCGGCCGCGGGTTTGGGGGTCTCCCCAGGAGCCTTATACCGCAGACCCGGGGAATTGGGATATCTGTGCCCCACCGCAGGACTCAGCTTGCCACCCGACAGGAAACCATGCCCCTTGGGGCTCTACGGAGCCTACAGGGCACAAGAACTTGGGGAGGCCCCCGGAGCCCATCCCCATCCTTTGGCACCCCCCGTTCCCCAACCCTGAGGCCCATTCTCACCCTCCCCCATGGCCTCCTCTCAGCCGTCCACACAGCTCGCCGCACAGCCTAAAGATTGTCCCTGCCGGGCTCCTGGACCCTAACCCTTACCCTAGGTTGGCCACAGAGGGGTCCCTCCCTAGATTCCTGGCACCACACTCCGGGGGATTGGGGAAACCCAAGCCCCACCGTAGGACTCAGCCTGCAGTCCACAGTAAACTGCACCATTTTGGGGAACAAGAGAGCATTCAGGGCAAGAGAATTGGAGCACACCCTGAGAGCCACTTCTGGTGAACCCCGACCTTTGTGGGCGCTTCCGGATGAAACCCCAAGGCTCACACTCACCCGCCCTTGTGCCCTCATCTCACTCGGCCTGGAGTTCTCTGAGCACTGGGCAGTTCGGACCTGCTGTCTCTTGAGGCCTAACCTAACCCTGGGTCCTCTGCTGAGTGTCCCTCCCCATTTGCCTGCCTCCAAGGCACCAGGCATTGGGCTCACCTCTGCACGACTAGAGGACTCAGCCTGCCCCACAGCAGGAAACTGTCCATTTGGGGCTGCAGCAAGAATTCATAGGAAAATCGGAGGGCCCCCCTCAGCCCATCCCAGGCAACCCCCACTTTCAGAGATCTCCCCAGATCCAATTAGTAGCTTCACACTGACCTTTAAACTTGCTCTCCACGGAGATCTTTTGAAATTCTCCACACTTCCAACCGATGGCATCATCCAGCTTCAGAGACTTACCCAGCTTTAGGTCTTGAGATGGATTAAAATGGGAAGTCACTTCACTGATGACGACGTACTGGTGACCAAAAGATACATGCATAAATGCTTCATATCACTTGGCTTCAGGGAAATGCAAATCTAAACCCCTATAAATGCCATATCACACGAGGCCGAATATCTAAAAATAAGAAGACATGAAACTATACATGTTGGAGAGGATGTGGAGAAACGGGAACCCTCTTACACCCCTGTACGAATGCAGTCCGGTACAGCCACTCTTGAAAATGGTACGGAGTATCCTCAAGAAGTTATAAATAAAGCTACTGATGTCCCAGCAATTGCACTACTGCGTATTTACCCCCAGAGACAGAGGTAGTGAAGACGGGACACATGCACCCCAGTGTTCATAGCAGCAATATCCATAATAGACAAACTGTGGAAGGAGTGCAGATGACCATGGATAGATGAATGGATAAAGAAGATGTAGATCATATATATAATGGAATATTACTCAGCCATCAGAAAGGATGAATACTTACCATCACACCGACCTGGGTGGAGCTGGAGGGTATTATGCTGAGTGGAATAAGTCAATGAAAGAAAGACAATGATCATATGCTTTCACTCCTATGTGGAATATCAGAAACAAGGAAGAAGACCATAGGGGAAGGAAGGGAAAATAGAATGGGAAGTCATCAGAGAGGGAGAAAACCCATGATGGACTCTTAACTATCGCAAGAAACTGATGATTGTTGGAGGAGAATTTGGGGGGGGGGGTAACTGGGTGAGTAGCATTAAGGAGGTCACACGATACAATGAACACTGGGTGTTACACAAGACTGAAAATTTATTGAAGACTACATCTGAAACGAATGATATAGTGTAAGTTGGCTAATTGAATTTAAATTAAAGAATAAAAGACCTCGAATAAACAATCCTAAATATTTTTATGGAACCACTAAAGATTCCAAACAGCCAGTGCAATGTGGAAAAGAAAAACAAAGCTGGAGGACTCACAATTTCAGATTTCAGGTTATACTACAAAGCTGCAGTCATCCTAACAAGACAGTACGGCACAAAAATAGACACAGCGACAAAAGGAACAGGATACAAGTTCAGACAGAAACCCACAATTATGTGGTCCATGAATCTTCCACAAAGCAAGCAACGATATCAAAAGGGAAAAGGACAGTCTCTACAACAAATGGTGTTGGGAAAACTAGACAGCTACGCACAAAAGAATGAAATCAGACTGCTTTCTTACACAATAAAGACAAACACAAAACAGTTTCAAGACCTCAATATGAGACCTGAATCCATAAAAATCCTACAGAAGGGAAGACAGTAACTTCTTGACATGGACCATACCAACGTTTTTCTAGACTGTGTCCAGAGGCAAAGGAAATGAAAGCAAAAATAAGCTATTGGGAATACAGCAAAATAAAAAGTTTCCACACAGCAGAAGAACAATGAAAACGTAAAAATAATAAGACAACCTACTCAAAGGGAGAAGATATTTGCAAAGATCATATGCAATAAAGGGATAGTGTCCAAAACATATACAAGTGATTCTACTCAACCCCCCAAAAACAAATAATCCAGTTAAAAAATAGGCAGAAGAGGGGCGCCTGGGTGGCACAGCGGTTGAGCGTTTGCCTTCGGCTCAGGGCGTGATCCCGGCGTTCTGGGATCGAGCCCCACATCAGGCTCCTCCGCTATGAGCCTGCTTCTTCCTCTCCCACTCCCCCTGCTTGTGTTCCCTCTCTCGCTGGCTGTCTCTATCTCTGTTGAATGAATAAATAAATAAAATCTTAAAAAAAAATAGGCAGAAGACATGGACAGACATTTCTCCAAAGAAGAAATACAAATGGCCAACAGTCCCGTGAAAAGATGTTCACCATCATTCATCATCAGGAAAATGTAAACCCAAAGTACAATGAGGTAATACCTCAAACCTGTCAGAATGGCTAACATCAAAAGCACAACAAAGAGCAGGTGTTGGAAGGATGTGGATAAAGGGGAATCCTCGCGAACTGTGGGTGGGAATGCAAACTGTGGTGGCCACCGTGGAAAACAGTATGAAGGTTCCTCAAAAAATTAAATATAGAACTACCCTACGATCCAACAATCACACTACTCGTATTTACCCAAAGAATAGGAAAACAGTAACTTAAAAGGATATGTGCACCCCTATGTTTCTTGCACCATTATTTACAATATCACAACATGGAAGCAACCCAAGTGTCTGTAGAAAAATTGACAAATGAGATGATAGATGTGTGTATTCACACACACACACACACACACACACACACACACACATACACACACACACACACACAATGGAGTATTACTCGGCTTGAAAAAGAATGAAACCTTGCCATTTGCAGCCACATGGATGGAGCTAGAGAGTATTATCCTAACTAAAATCAGTCAGTCAGAGAAAGAAAAATCCCATACGATGTCACTCTAATGGGGAATTTAAAAAACAAACAAAAATAAATAACTAAAAGAGAAAAAGGAGACACACCAAAATACAAACTCTTAACAATAGAGAACAAACAGATGGTTACCAGAGAGGAGGTGGATAGAGGGATGAGTGAAATAAATGAAGGGGATTAAGAGGACGCTTTTCTTGATGACCACTGAGTAATATATAGAATTACTGAATCACTCTATTGTACACCTGAAACGAATGTAACACTGTATGTTAGCTCTACTGGAATTAAAATAAATTTTAAAAAAGATTTTTCTTTCAGGAACCTCTTTGAAAAAGCTTTTCCTGTGCAATGTGCATAAGCCCTACTTGGGAGGATTCACTCTACAATAATTATTCACTCCATGCCTCAAATTCAGATTTCACTGAGTTCTTGCCGTGGAATCCAGCCCACGGAAGACATGGTCCTTTTCAGTCCAGGCTCAGCACCTATGCATTCAAGATTGGAAGTAGAGACACATGACACTTCACAGTCCAGAAAGCTATTATTGTTTCTGTTTCAGTGTGAGAGAGTCACAGACTTTGGGACAGGTTTCAGAGCAGGTTTATTATGGATCCTGGATCTCTACTTCAATGTTCATTGCCTGGATCCATTTGGCTAATAGGTTCCCTGTGGATGGGCTTGCTTCCAAGCACATACATGGAAGATGCAAAGGTGGGTGGGCTTGGTGCGGGACAGGAAGAAGACCAAAAACAGACAAGGGTCCGACCCCTCCCCTGATGCAGGAACTGCTACGGGAGAGGGTACGGGAGGTAGAATCCATGCGAAACTCCAAGGTCACCAGCTGAACACAGGAAGCATAGGTCAAGGGATCTGGAGATGCAGGGGTTGAAGGCTGCTCTGAGCTACCTCTGGGAGGAAGGGAGGGAAGGAATGAGAAGGAGACACTGCCTGCCCCTGGCCCATGCCAGCTGCCCACCAACACGCATCAGTCTATGAGCTGACACAGCCTGGGCTCAGGATGGGCTGGCTCGGGTTCCTCAATCCTCACTGGGATAGCTGGCCCCAGGGCTCAGAGACATGCTGAGGGAGATGAGAGGGAAAGCTACCCCACCCAGGTCATCCCCTCCTTGATCAGACAGCCCTTCAGAACTGCTAAAAAAGAAAAAAAAACCCACTAACGGGATTGAAAGACATGCCATGGATGAACTAAGGCATAGAGATATGTAAAATAACATTCATTTTTGAGTACAGAGCTGTCAGCTCAGGAAGTGGGGAGAGTTTCCCTGAAGAAGACTGAGGGGAGGGCAGGCCATGCTGAAAAGGGAGACATGGCTCTCCTGATTGGGGACCTGCAGCCCCCTTTCAGGGCAGGGCATCATCCTCGCATCACACAAGATCCATGGAAGTGTTCCATCAGGGCCAGATATTTGTCTCAAGAAGGCTACCCTGGCATCGGACTGCACAGGGCACCAGGGACAAGGGCCAGATGGAGGACGGACAATACCCCGGAGGCCATGGGGCAAGAGCAGAGGCACATGACCTTGAAGATGATGATGAAAAGCAGGAGGTGGCAGCATGGAGCTGGCCCGAAAGTACCAAGGGAGCAGTGCCCACAGCTACACTGACTTGGTGCCTTCTGTGCCTTGTGTGGCTGACTTCAGTGGGCTCCAGACTAGTCCTGACCACAACTCTAGGAAGTGTGCACCACCCCCGGCCTCCTCTCCCCTTGCAGCTGCTAGGAATCACGGTCACAGACCCTGGTCAGCTTTCGGGGAAACCAAGCAGTGGCTCCACCGCACGCTGTACCTCTGGTGGTGGTCCAGTGTGACCTTCGTGCCTGGCCAGACACTGATGTCTACCTGTCTCCACACAAATCCACAGACAGGAGGGTGTCCCTGAATTCCACAGCACCTGATGAAACAGATCCACGGAACCCAACACCCAGTGGGTCACTCGGGACCTCACCTATGGTCATGGAGCTCACCATATCTTATTTCTGTCACTTCCCACAGAAAGCCTGTTTCTGATCCCCCACAGTACCATACATCCTGGTTGCTGACCTGGGGTCATGCCATGAACCCACATGGCACCTTTCTTTAAGTGAAGGCTATGCCTACACCTCCTAGAAAATATTTCTAATGAAGTACAAGATCATCAGGACTATGGTGTGAACGGTAGCACACAGCCTGCATGGTAGTAGTCAGTAATTCTAACAAGGGTTATCCCACCCCCCATCTCATAAAACCTTCCTCCTGCCCACTGAACTCATGGTCTGCCCTCAGAAAACCCTCCAGGAAACAAACCTTTCATCTGAATGCTCTCTTCACCTTCTGCTTCAAATCTTGTCCAACCACAATGATATGAAACTAGAAATCAGTCTCAAGAAAAAAATGGGACAGTCAAAAATAGGTGGAGATTTTTGGGGCCTGGGTGGCTCAGTCGTTAAGGATCTGCTTTCAGCTCAGGTCGTGATCCCAGGATCCTGGGATCTAGCCTTGAATCAGGCTCCTTGCTCAGTGGGAAGCCCGCTTCTCCCTCTCCCACCCCCCTGCTTGCGTTCCCTCTCTCGCTGTCTCACTCTCTGTCAGATACTTAAAGAATCTTAAAAAATATGTGGAGATTTAACAACATGCTACTGAACAACCAACAGTCAAAGAAGAAATCAAAAAAATTTTAGAAGTACCTTGACACTGATGAAAAAGACAACCTAGAAAAACTTATGGGATGCAGCAAAAGTGGCTTTATGGAGGACATTCATAGAAATTCAAGTGTTCATCAATCCATGAGAATGCTCTCCAATAAACAACCTGATTTATGTCGTAAAGAATGGAAAAAAAAAAAACAACCAACAAAGCCCCAAATTAGTAGAAATAAGGAAATAACAAAAAGGAAGGCATAAATAAATCCAACAAAGACTAAAAAGACAAAAAAAAAAAAAAAACAATGAAAATGAGAGCTGCCTTTTTTGGAAAGATAAACAAACTGACAAACTTAGCTAGACTCACCAAGAAAGACAGAGGACTCAAATACAATCAGGAAGGAAAGATAATGGATTCCTGTCTCATATCAAAAGCAAAAGAACTCTTCAACTTTGGACACAACAGCTTCTTGCAAGCCACGTCTCTAAAGGCAAAGGAAATAAAAGCAAAAATGAACTATGGGCACTTCATCAGGATAAAAAGCTTCTGCTCGGCAAAGCAAACAATCAACAAAACAAAAGGCAACCTATGGAATTGAAGAAGATATCTGCAAATGATATTACAGATAAAGGGCTGGTATCCAAGATCTATAAAGAACTCCTCAAACTCGACACCCAAAAAATGGGCAGAAGACACAAAGAGATACTTCTCCAGAGAAGACATACAAATGGCCAACAGACACATGAAAAAATGCTCCAAATCACTTCCCATCAGGCAAATACAAATCAAAACGACAATGAAATACCACCTGACACCAGTTAGAATGGTTAAAATTAACAAGGCAGGGGGCACCTGGGTGGCACAGCGGTTAAGCGTCTGCCTTCGGCTCAGGGCGAGATCCTGGCGTTATGGGATCGAGCCCCACAACAGGCTCCTCCGCTGTGAGCCTCCTTCTTCCTCTCCCACTCCCCCTGCTTGTGTTCCCTCTCTCGCTGGCTGTCTCTATCTCTGTTGAATAAATAAATAAATTCTTTAAAAAAAAAAGGAGGGCACTTGTCATAATGAGCACTAGGTGTTATATGCAAACAATGAATCATGGAACACTACATCGAAAACAAATGAAGTACTGTAGGGTGAATAACAATTTAAAAAAAAAGAGAAAGATATGAAATCCATACAGGAAAACTGTCACAATTTGCAAATGACATGAAATCCCGAAAGATTCCACCAAAAAAAAAAAAACTGTTAGAATAAAAAAATTCAAACAAGCTGCAGGATATAAAGTCAATATGCAGAGACCTGTTGTCATTATTTTTTCAAATATTATTTATTTATTTGACAGGAAGAGAAAAAGCACGAGCAGTGAGAGTGTCAGAAAGAGGGAAAAGCAGACCCTCGCTAAGCAGGGAGCCCAAAACGGGGCTCGATCCCAGAACTCTGGGATCATGACCTGAGCTGAAGGTAGACGCTACACTTATGGAGCCACCCAGATGACCCAACTTCTTGCATTTCTGTATACTGATGACACACTTTTGCAAAGAGAAATTAAAAAAGCAACGCCATTTACAATTCCATAAAAAATCTAGGAATAAAAGTAACCAAGAATGAGAAAGACATAGTACACTCAACACATGGCAGAAAAGAAATGAAAAATATGTGTGTCCAGGGGGGCAGAATGTATGGGTCACAGATTTGGAAGGCAACACAAACAAATGGTAGCATACGCCATGCTCCTTAACTGGAAGAGTTAATTATGTGAACATGTCCATCGTACCCAAAACAATCGACAGATGTGATGAAATACCTATCTGAATTCCAGTGTCATTATTCGAGCAAGTAGAAAACAGTCCTCAAACTTGTATGGAATCACAAAAGACACCAAATCCGCAAAGCAACCTGGAGAAAGAGGTGCAGTCAACACACTCCTGGATTTCAAGCTGGATTATAAAGCTGTTGTCATCAAAACAGGATGGTACTGGCAG
The DNA here is from genome assembly GCF_024610735.1 of Ursus americanus. Lineage (NCBI taxonomy): Eukaryota > Metazoa > Chordata > Mammalia > Carnivora > Ursidae > Ursus > Ursus americanus. The sequence goes on from NW_028273621.1 coordinate 6,536,740, forward strand.
AAACACAGACACCAGGTCAGTGGAACAGTACAGAAAGCTCAGAAACTTACCCACACATAGATGATACTAACTTACGACACAGCAGCAGAAGATATGCCATGAGGGAAGGACTGTCTCTTCATTGAGTGGTAACAGGCAAACAGGACACTAAATGCAGAAGAATATAACTGGGTCACTTTCTTACACCACACACAAAATTTTTAATGGATGAATGATTTGAACATAAGACCTGAATCCATAAACCTCCAAGAAGACACAGGTACTAAGTCTCTCGACGTTGGTTTTGGCAAAGAGTCTTCAGATCGGACACCAAATGCAAAGGCAACAAAAGCAAAAATAAACAAGTGGAACAACATCAAACTGAAATCTTCCACACGGCAAAAGAAACCATCAAAAACTTAAAAGGCCACTGACCCAATAAGAAAAAAATATCTGCGAATCATATGTGTGAGAAGAGGCTAATATACAAAATACACACAACACTCAAACAAATCAAAAAAAAAAACTATATAAAAAATGGGAGGAATATGTGAATAGATACTTTCCAAAGATGGCACATAGGTGCCAACAGACAGAAAAAGTTGTTCGACATCACTAATCATCGTCAGGGAAACATCAGTCAAACCAACAATCGGCTATCCTCTCACAACTGTTGGAACAGCAATTGTCCCAGAGACAGACACCAGGTGGGGTCAAGGGTGTGCAGACGAGGAAACACTGTGCACTGTTGGTGGGAATGGAAATTGGTGCAGCCACTGTGACAAATGGTATGGAGGTTCCTGAAAAAATAAATACAACTACCCCATGACCCAGTAATGGCTCTACTGAGTATTGATTTGAAGAACACAAAAATGCTGCCTCAAAAAGACAGATGCACTCCCACGTTCACTGCAGCATTATTCACAAGAACCAGACATGGAAACACAGACCTTGGGGGCCTTATGCCAAGTAACTCAGACACAGAAAGACCAATACCAGATGCTCTCATGTACATTCCACGTGGAATAAACAAATACTGAACGCATAGATACTGAGAGCAGGTTGGTAGGTGCCAGATTCAGGGATGGGGTGGTAGAAACGGGTGAAGATGGTCAAAGTCTCAATGTTTGAGTGAGAAAATCCTAGTCATGAAATGTTTTGTCAGGCATGGAGACTAAAACTAACCCCGCAGCATAGGGTATAGGTTTCCCTGCTCTTTGAAAGTACAGGGCTTCTGAGAAACCTTGCACAGCAGAAATGGTGTCAAGAAGGAATGACCATTAATTTACACGAACAATTAGACAGTGTGCTCAGACTCCAAAATTCCTTCTCTTTGGCTTTTCTTAGGCCTCAGCACACAAGTTTCTAACGGAGGCCCAGCATAAATGAAGATGAAGCACAGCAGAGGCTCAGAGACACAATTCAAAGTGCTAGTGGCTGGAAGCAGAGAGCGGTTCCCAGAGGAAGGAGCTGGATGGGGTGCACGCCGCCTCTGTCGTGCTTCTCCCCAGAACAGATGCTGACTGTGATTCTCACTGTTCACCTTTTTTCATAAGAGGGAAATCCTCTTCAGGTCTCTTCCTCTTACTGAAGCTGGGTAATAACGTAGTTCTTTCAAAAAGCCCAGTGTCTTACCGTGAACGTTTAAAAAGTGGGGGATACTTGTACTTGAGCATTGCTGAGGGAAGAGATGTGAAAGGACCTCCCAGACACAAACCTCAGCAGATCCACCGGGAAAGGCACCTTCCTCAGCATGCAGAACACCAACTACCTCCTACCCCCCGAGAAACCCTCTCCTTCCTCTCGATCAGGACGACCCACAACACCTGAGAGTTACCCCAATTCCTCTGTTCTCCTGCTCCTAATAGGTAACCCATCAGCAAATCCTGTGAGCTCCATCTTCAAAATGGACCCAGAAGAGGTCTAACCACTCCATCCAAAGCCACCTGTCCGGTCCACGCTGCCTGAGTTCCTGGAAAAGCTTCATCATTGACCTGCTTTGCCATCTTCAACCCTCTGTAATCTGTTCTCAACACTGTAGCCAGTATGGCCAGGTGAAACAGCTTCTCATCGGGTTATAGCCCTGGAATAGCTTTCTGTCACCCTCTTTCACCTCTCTAAGCTCATGTCCTAAGCTGTCTCCTGTGGCCACAGGTCCTTCTTGCTGCTCCTGGAAATAACTGGAATTCTCCTGCCCCAGAGGTTTTGAACATGCTTTCCCTTCTGTGCAGAATGCTCTTGATGTGTTCTCACTCAACTTCGGAGAAGTCTGAATTGGAGTGACAGGGACAGAAGATGAGGCTGTGTGTGTTGGGTGAGGCTGGTGGTCCAGAAGAAGGTTCTCTGCCAGCTCTCCGCCTGTGCCTCACTTGTCCTCAGCCAGGAACTTGCACACAGCCCTCACCTGTCACAACTCTCACCCAGGAGACCCACAGCCACCCCTGGAGCCCACCCTGTCCACACCCTGCTGCAGAATGCATTCAACACTCCTCTGGGACCCCTGTCAGTTTACCCAGACCTGGAACTCCCCTGTCTCCTGCAAAGCTCCCGGATTCCCCCTCTGCTTCCAAAATCACACTGGCGCAAGGCTTTCATGAGAAAGCTATAATGCTAACTAATGAAAGGTTCACACCTACTTTCTCTTTCTGTTGCCTTTCTCTCCACCTTCTTTCCTACCTGTGCAAATTGTAACATATCAGTGGAACATGAACATGCTCTGAGATCTGAATCTTTCATTGCAGCTCTCTGAGGACTCCTTATGTGATAAGCAACTAGTGTATCCTACAACAGGGTGTTTTACATCTATCCTCTATAGAATAGTACAGCCCAAATCACTACAATTTTACCTCACTCTTCATGAAGCAGAACACTTTTTCCTTTCTTCTTTTACTTAAATTCCAGTTAGTTCACATGCCATGGAATATTCGCTTCAGGGGTAGGATTTAGTGATTCCTCATCTGCATACAGTACCCGGTGCTCATCACAAGTGCCCTCTTTAATACCCCTCACCCATTTAACTCTTCCCCCCATGCCCCTGTCCTGCAGCAACACTCAGTTTGTTCTGCAAGGTTGAGTCTATTTCCTTGTATGCCTCTCTCATCATCCCTCAACTCTGTTCATCTATTTTCTTTCTGAAATTTCACATGTGTGAGACATAGGGTATTTGTCTTTCCTCACTGATTTTGCTTAGCTTAATACACTCTAGATCCACCCACATCCTTGCAAATGGTAAGATTTCATTCTTTTTGAAGCTGGGTCATATTCCATTATATATATATGTATCCCACATCTGCTTTATCCATTCATCAGTGCATGGACTTTGGGATTCTCTCCATAGTTTGGCTACTGTGATCATTGGTGCTATAAACATCATGGTGCATGTTCCCCCTTTTAATCTGCATTTTTGTATCCTTTGGGTAAATACCTAGGAGAGCAATTGCTGGATCATGTGGTTGTTCAATGTTTAACTTTTTGAGGAACCCCCACACTGTTTCCCAGACTGGCTGCACCACTTTGCATTGCCACCAACAGGATGGGAGGGTTCCCCTTTAAGCAGAACATTATCTGCTGGCAATTTCATAAGAGGAAACAAAACCTCTGGGAGATGCACCCAGGGTCAGGCAAGCAGTTGCAGAATTCACCCCAAGGCTCCTGACGCCAAGCCCCTTGAAGTCACCAGCATGCCACTATCCAAAAGTATTCCCAGACTCTCCTTCTGACTCCACCACCAAAGAAACTACAGAGAGAATATGGCACCTCAAAATATCGAGATAATACATTTAGTAAAACTAGAAAGTCAAGCTCAACTTTTAAACAGGAAGAGGCTGCTTTGGAATATTTTGAATTTTCCCTCCACCCTAATTTTAACTCTTCTGATGAATAAACTAATCAATGATGAAACATCATCTTTGTCAAATGACATCATCCAAGTCTGTATCAGATGAAAAAAAGCCACCTAACCCTAGATGCTGGCCACTCAACCATATCTTAGGCCCAATTGAATAAACACTGTTAGATGAAGGAACAAATTAGATGTTACAAACAGGCACAGAGTGAATCTCACCTTCCCTTTCTAGTAAAAGAGGGTTCTTAGGAAACAGATGGTTAAAATACATGTGTAAGCAATAAATGGACAGAGAAATTGTGATCCCCTGAAAAGTTCTACCAGCAGGGAAACTAAGTAATTCTTGCACCAAACCCAGAATGCTGACAGCTACTTCACTTTTACTTTGTGGCTCAACTAGAGAAAAGAGAAAAGGCCAGGAGGTTTTGGGATAATGAGAGGTTTTACCTCCAGCCCTGACATAGTTAGGACATTTTGCCAAACATACCTGAGCTTTCTCTGAACACTGGCGTCCTGTGACAAGCTGCCTCGCTGACTCCGATGCTGACGTTCAAAACCTCGGGTGTCTTGGAGCCAGAGCAAAGAAGTGCTGTCAGCTGGGGAGAAGAAGGCACCTCTGACCTAAAGCCTGCACACCTGCTTCGGTTTCTGGGTGAAGGGGCAACACATACTTGTTGTTTAGCAGTAATTATCTTCATTCTCAATAGACCAATGACCTTGCCTTTTCTGGAAAGCTGACTTTTCTAAATAAACCCTCAATTCGTCTATTCCCAATGGAACTAGAGTGGAACATTTATTTCTCACTTAAATAGAAAACACTATTATTGTCGACATTGCATGAATGAACTTTTAAAAACATTTTAGAGAGTAAGGAAGAGACCTTTATTCAAACCCAAGTCAGGACAACTGTCTGGGAGACACAATCTTCACCAAGAAGGGAGTGCTCCGGGGAAGGAACATTTGGGGCAGGCTTATATATTTTGTTCTGTTTTGTTTTACATACAGAGTTACACACTACAATGAGGACCTTCTTAGATCCAGAAAGTGACAGATTCTTTCTTATGTTTTCAGTATGTACATGTCAGTATGACCTTAATCTTATGGGAGCCAAAGATGTTCTTTATTTTTTCTTATCTTTATGTTGGCATTTTTTGGTTATTGTTTTCTCCTGGAAGCAGATGTACAACATGTGCTTGGGGCAGAAATAGGGCCCATGCTTTGAGGTTTTTGCCCAGTCATTTTGAGCTGGTAAAATGTTAAAGGATAGCTTCCCTGGGAGCCCAGGATCAGGGCCCACAGATGATATAAGATAAAAATTTCTTTTATCATTATAATTACTCCTAAATGGAGCTATTTGAGACAAAAGCACCTTTCACAACAGTACCAAGAAATCAAAATGATACCCACGAAAGGCTGCCTGCTCCATAGTCAGTACAGGTAACAGAAGTGTTCACAGTCTCTGGACTCCTGCCCTTCTCCTGCCCAAAGCTCTGAAGCACACAGACCACTTAAAATCAGAATTGTTTAACTGCTAGACACCTTAGAGATGTCTGGCACCATTCCCTTGGACTGCAGAATAAAACACAGTAGCTCGTTGTCACAAAATTATTTCAACATGAAGTGCCCCCTGGATGCCCTAAGTTCTTTCTCTGCAAATGTTGACTAATGTAAGTCACAGTCATACCATATAAACACTACGATGGCTGGGAAGTCGTCGTAGGTAAGGCAATATTTTAGCCATGTTTATAAGCATTGGCTCACGTTGTAGAAGAGGCTGAGCTGAGTGTTTTTAAACACTATCAGACCTGTTTTACAGCACCCTCTGAACATACCAGAGCCTGAATGGACTAAAAAAGATAGTTGGTTTCAGTGATTTTAATACCAGAAAAATATTATACTGCCTGTATTCCTTAGGATCTTTGAGTATCTTACCCAGAGGTCCTCCACTGAGATAATGATCTTAATGATCACCATGGGCAGATGTGAAAAGGCCCGCTGAATTCATTCCAGTTGTCCACATGACAAGAAAATCCTGATACTTGATAGGTTTCCAGATCGAGAAGACCAGAGATAAGAGGGAAATAGTACCCTGTATGGAACAACAAGGGATTTGGAGTCAATTTGGGGATCCCACTTAGGTTTCTGACACTAAAATCCTCTGTGACTCATATCATCTGAGTCCCTTTCTAACCACCTGAAAATGTGCCTAAAAATATCTACACCCTAGTTTGAAGTTTAAGAGGCAGAATGCTACAAAGAGCCAGTATGATGTCTCTCAAGAACAGGTGCTCAGGAAGCCATAATTGCTATTGGGTCTATTTCTATTCCAGAAGAAAGAACACATGTTGAATCCATATTTCGAATAGATGACTCACCAGATGATTTTCAAACCTGAAGGAAGGCCAAGAAGTCACTATTGTGTCATAGTTCACTCAGAAATCATGTTGTTGGACCGGTGAGGATGATACGATAGCAACGTCATCACTAAGAGTGGGGAGCTTCTAATTTCCATACGGCCATGTTGACCCCCTTAGCTCAGATCCACCAGAAAGGGCAGCTGGGGAGGGGGCACCGTCATCACTATGAGTGGGGAGCTTCCCATTTCCATATGGCCATGTTGACCCCATTAGCTCAGGGCCACCAGAAAGGACAGCTGAGGGGGACCATAGGCCAAGGCTGCCAGGTGTGGCTGGGGCAGGCAGAACTCTGACTTAAGGCTCAACTCCTGTCTAGGTTATTATAATGCTCTTCACAAAGAAAGTATCATTGTGTGTGAGCCCTCATGTAGAAAAGGTTCAGAATTTCCATTGAGATTCCCTCTCTGACCTTTAGGATATGTAGCAAAGTTCCATTTAATTTTAAACATTGAAGGACTTCTTGGTTTTCTTTTCGCTAAGACTGTGGCTCAATTCCCCTGTGGTCTAAGAATAGAATCTAGTTAATTTCAGGGTTTAATATTTGTAGCCTTGATTCGTGGCCCCACCTATCATCTATTTGGGTAAAGAGTCTATGACCACTTGAAAATAATGTATTCTGCACTTATTATGGAATGTTCCCTATATGTCAATTAGGTCACATTTGTTACCAATGTTTTGACTGCTTTTTCTGTCAGATATTGAGAAAGGTATATTAAAATCTTCAAACAATGCGGCTCTACTCAACGTTGCATTGGAGAATTTACCAGTGTTAGAAGGCAAGAAAAACAAAAAGTATAAGAATTGAGGGGATAATTGTGACTATTAACAGATAATACGATTGTGTACATAGAAAATCCAAACCAGTCTATAAATACCCTATTAAATTCAAAATGCAATTTATAAATTTGAGATGGAATGTGCTTCCCTTTGGACAGTTTCTGAAAGAAAACTTAGAACCTGTCAATCTTGGGGTAGGACATAGGGTGCACTAACCATTTAAAAGAATTCAGTGGGACTTCATAAAAATGTGACATTTCTCCTTATCTTATGACCATATGAAAATGAAAAAGTGAACCGCAGGCTGGGAAGTAAAGATTTGCAATACACACACTGACAAAGACTTGTCCATAAAGAATTCCTGCTCATCAACCATAAAAAGTCTATTTATAAACAAATACTTCAGAAAAGATTGACTGATGGCCAATAAGAACAGGAAAGGATGCTCTGCAGTATTATTTTCAGGAACAGCAAGGCCTTTCCTAAAATGAAAACATACACACAAACCAGTATTCCCTAGATGGATGATGTCCTTATTTCTGAGGACAGCTTGAAGAACAGACTAGCATCAAAGTAAAGTGATGCAATTCCTGACACTCAGAGGATGGACAATTGACCTCAAACTACAGTACAATTTCTAGGCATCATTCGGTCCTCTGAAGGCAGACAACCACCACACCCCTTCCTACACCACACAGGTTGCTTCCCAACCCCTACCATAAAAGAAGAAGATGAGAAACAGATAGGCCTAGTAGGAAATAGCAAAACTCACATGTGGGGATTATCCTGAAACACACTGATCACATAACTAGTGTAAGGAAGTGTAGGGAACTGACAAGGACAGAGACTCAAGAAGTACTTCTTTGGGAAATGCTGTCTGAAATCGTCACACCTTGATACCAGCTAATGAGGGCTCTGACCATACCCTAGGGTTTGCTCACAAGGGTCTGCAACACCATCGCTGAGGACTTCAAGACCTCAAAGCTTGCCTGATTGACTATTGGACTAAGAGATTCCCATGTTCTGAAAACAGATACCAACTCATTGAAAGGTTCACCTGGGCTCTCTCGGAGGCCCTACAAGAAGCTGAACCATTCACTGAAAATCAATTACACACACACACACACACACACACACACACACACACACACACACACACACATCTGGCATTTCACCAATTACTTAAACATTCAAGGTTCTTCCTACCTTTTCTTTTTCACATTGATATTTATACTCACATGAAATGTCATCATTTCTAATGAACACTGATGTCAAAATAGAGATCCATTGACACAATATTCACAAAATGGAACTTCCCTACTGTAATTTTCAATATAGCATTTTTTAAAGATCATACATATTTTAGATTTTTGGTAACTTTTACAGGAGAAGATCAGCATTGAAAAACTCTGAATACTTGACAATGAGTTTTAAGCCTAGAGAACAAAAATTGTCCGATTTCATAGATAATAAGGAACCAAAGGGAAAGCATGGAAGCTGTAGTCGAATAATTTTACACATATGTATCCTCTCTTATTCTACTACTGAGGGGCGTGTTTTATTACCACTATGCATGCATCAATTGTCTTCCACGTGCACCTGCACAGGTATAATGAATTACTACAGTAGAATGAAATGTCTGGGAACTACTTGGCGGCATCTATAATGAACAATGAAATTTCGATCTTATATTTGGTGAACTTCCACTGTCTGTCCCTTTAGACAATGGACCCTAAACAGAAGGGGGAATGAACCACGAGCGACTATGGACTCTGGGAAACAAACTGAGGGCTTCAGAGGGGAGAGGGGTGGGGGATTGGGATGGGCCAGTGATGGGTATTAAGGAAGGTACATATTGCATGGAGCACTAGGTGTTATATGCAAATAATTAATCACGGAACACTACATCAAAAACTAAGGAAATACTCTATAGTGACTAACATATCATAATAAAAAATTATTATTAGAAAAAATTAAAGGTAAAAAAAAACAATACAGCTTTTCTGTTTCAAGAACAATCACAATTGAGAAAAAACTAACTTCCAATCCCTAAAGCAAAACACAGACCAAGTTCCATTTCACTCCCCTTTATTCACATTCTCTGTGGGTTCTAAGCTATTTCCCTACCTCCTTTCCTGATGAGCAGGGAGCCTCGACTCGATCCCAAAACCCTGGGATCATAACCTGAGCCAAAGGCACATGCTTAACTGGCTGAGCAAGCCAGGAGCCCCAGCTCCATGTTTTTCTTAAGCAAAAGGACACTTTCTCACAATGCCTTCACATGACTTCACATGGTACCAGAGACCTGCATTTGCTTCTAGGAGGTTGCAGATGAAGGCAATTGCAATCTCTTACAGTGGTTTATCAAATACAGTGACCTGCCTGGTGACAGTGAAACACTTATGAGCCCACGAGAGGGTGCTGTGACACTCAGCTGTGGCTGGGCTGGCACAGAGAACCAAATCCATTTCCCTGCCTGATGTCTGTGAGGAACAGATGCCCCCACTGTGAATGAGACCCTGTCACTGAGCTGTCCAGAGATGGCCATCCTCACGGAGGATGAGGATAAAGGACAATGCCTGAGGAGACCTCATCTGTCTCTTTTATCTTTTCATATTTTCGACAGTGGACAAATCACTGCCTAGGAGTCCCCAACTACCTTAGTCTCATCTGTGAATGGCCAAGAGGTTTTACAAAACACTTCAGATTTTGACCTCACAAATGCCTACAACCACTTACCATAGGGATTCAACATTAAGCAAAGATACTGTTCATTGGAAGAGAGGTCCTGCCCACTGTTGTTTCTCACTTATATGCTCATCTTCCTTACCTCATGGTAACATAACCACGTTGATTCCTGCTGCCGTGTTCAGGAAGGCTGATGTGACTTGTAGGGCATTACTCTGACATCGTTCTTTCTTAGCAATAAGATGTGGACATTTCCCTAGTCCTACACACCCAAAGTTGAATCGGAATCAGGATTGAGGAGGCTGATGAGAGTTGAAGGTGTTTTCCTGTACAGGGTGGTTTATTACCAATAAGGATGAGTCAGAGTCCTCGAAATTCCAGAACCTTTTCATTAATGCTTCCTGCTCATGAAAGATGATGTACATTGGTCTTTCCCTGTATAGTGTGGTGACTCAGAGAAAAGTGCTTAGCCCTTTCGTCAGACTTCCACGACCACCTTGGGGCTGGCTTCCATATTCAGAAAGGATGATGTTAGGGCTAAGAGGGTTCCTGTACACTGTTATTTCTTACAGATAAGTGTATGGCATTTTTGTTACATTGAGAGAACCACTTAGCGCGGGCTTGCCGGCCTCCTGGGGACGAACCCTAACCCTAGGTCGGCCCCCGATGGGCCTCTCCCAAGGGGCCTGGCACCACAACGCCGGGGATTGGGGATCCCCGAGCCCAGCGCCGGAGTCACCCTGCCGCCCCGCAGCAACCCGGGTTGCTAGGGGGGCCGCCAGTCTTTCAGGGCGAGAGAAGGGGCAGGGCCCTCCAAGCCCCCGGCGACTTTTGAAGTCCCCCCGCACCAAAATGCTTGGGTCCACACTCCCTCTCGCCAGTGCCCTCACCTCGGCCTGCCCCTACGCCTGCCGCAGAGCTGGGGGAACAGGCCTGCTGCACTCCTGGGGGCTAACGCTTACCCTAGGTCGGCCCCTGAGGTGCCCCTCCCAAGGAGCCTGGCACCTCAATGCCGGGGATTTGGGACCCCCAGCCCCAGTGCTGTACTCACTCTGCCACCCCCAAGCTCGCAGGGCGCTAGGGTCGTTGCCAGTCATTCAGGAAGTGAGAACGGGCAGGGCCCTCCGATCTGCCTGCGACCTTCAAAGGCCCCCCATGCAAAAACTCTGGCTCCCACCCTCCTGCTCGCCAGCACCCTAACCTCGGCCCACCCCTAAGCTCGCTGCAGAGCTGGCGGATCAGGCCTGCTGGCTTCCTGGGGGCTAACCCTATCCCTTGGTCGCCCTCAAATGGCCCCTCCCAAGTGGCCTGGCGCCACATGCCAGGGATTGTGGACCCCCAAGTCCCAGTGCCGGACGCACCCTGCCACCCCACCACCACGTGGGGCACTAGGGGTGTCGCCAGTCCTTCAGGGCAACAGAACGGGCAGGACCCTCCGAGTCACCTGTGACCTTTGAAGGCACCCCGAGCCAAAGCCAAAATGCTCTGGCCCACGCTCCCGCTCTCCAGCGCCCTCACCTCGGCCTGCCCCTCCACTCGCCCCACAGCTGGTGGATCAAGCCTGCCAGCCTCCTGTGCACTAACCCTAACCCTAGGTCGGCGCCGAAGAGGCCGGGTACCGCAACGCCAGGGATGGGGTGCCCCCGAGCCCCTGTGCCGGACTCAACTTGCCACCACCCAGCCACCCAGTCTGCTAGGGGTGCCGCGCGTCATTCAGGGCAGGAGAATGGGCAGGGCCCTCCGAGCCTTCTGTGACCTTTGAAGCCCCCCATGCCAAAACGCTTGGGCCCACGCTCCTTCTCGCCAGCGCCCTCATCTCGGCCTGCCCCTCCACTCCCCTGACAGCCAGCGGATCGGGCCTGCCGTCCTCCTGTGGGCTAACACTATCACTAGGGCGGCCCCCGAGGGGCCCCTCCCAAGGGGCCTGGCGCCGCAAAGCCGGGGATTTGGGACCACAGAGCCCCAGCGTTAGACTCAACCTGCCGCCCTGCCACTACCCGGGCCGCTAGGGGCGCCGCCGCTCATTCAGGGTGGAAGAATGGGAAGGGACTTTCGAGCCCCCGGCCACCTTTGAAGGCCCCCCACGCCAAAACGCTTGGGCACACGCTCCCGCTCTCCAGCGCCCACACCTCGGCCTGCCCCTCCGCTCGCTGCACAGCCGGCGGATCGGGCCTCTGGCCCCCTGGGGGCTAACCCTAAACCTAGGTCGGCCCTCGAGGGGCTCATCCGATGGGGCCTGGCGCCACGTCTCTGATTGCTGAACCCCGAGCTGCAGCGCTGGACTCACTGTGCTGCCCCACCAACACCCGGGCCGCTAGCGGCGCCGCCGGTCATTCAGGGCATGAGAACGGGCAGGGCCCTCCAAGCCCCAGGCGACCTTCAAAGGTACCTCCGCCAAAATGTTTCAGCCCACACTCCCGCTCGCCAGCGCCCTCACCTCGGCCCGTCCCTCCACTCGCCACACAACTGGCGGATCGGGCCTGCCGGCCTCCTGGGGGCTAATCCTAATCCTAGGTCAGCTCCCGAGGAGCCCCTCCCAAGGGGCCTAGAGCCTCAACGCCGGGGATTGGGGACCCCTGAGCCCCAGTGTCAGACTCACCCTGCCGGACCGCCGCCACCCGGGCCACTATGGGCGCCACTGGTCACTCAGGGCGGGAGAACGGGCAGGGCCCTCCGAGCCCCTGGCAACTTTCGAAGGTCCCCTGTACCAAAACGCTTGGGCCCGGGCTCACTCTCTCCAGCGCCCTCACATCGGCCCGTCCCTCCGTTCGCCACACAGCTGGCGGATCGGGCCTACCAGCGTCCTGGGGGTTAACCCTAAGCCTAGGTCGGCCCCGGAGGGGCACCTCCCAAGGGGCCTGGCGCCACAACACCGGGGATTGGGGACCCCAGAGCCCCAGCGTTGGACTCAACCTGCCACCCCGCCGCCACCCGGGCCAGTAGGGGCGCCACCGGTCATTCAGGGCGGAGGAACGTGAAGGGCCCTCCGAGCCACCAGAGACCTTCGAAGGCCCCCCGCGCCAAAACGCTTGGGCCCACGCTCCCGCTAGTCAGTGCCCTCACTTCGGCCCGCCCCTCTGCTCGCCGCACAGCCGGCAGATCGGGCCTGCCGGCTTCCTGGGGGCTAACCCTAACCCTAGGTCAGCCCCCGAGTGGTCCATTCCAAGGAGCCTGGCGGCGCAACACCGGGGATTGCGAACCCCCGAGCCCCAGCGCTGGACTCATCCTGCCGCCCCGCCGCCACCCGGCTGCTAGGGGCGCCACAGGATATTCAGTGCGGGAGAAGGGACAGGGCCCTCCGAGTCCCTGTCATCCTTCGAAGGCCCACCAAGCCAAAACGCTTGGGCCCACGCTCCGGCTCGCCAGCGCCTTCACCTCTGCGCCCCTCCGCTCGCCGCACAACTGGCGGATCGGGCCTGCTGGCCTCCTGGGGGCTGACACTAACCCTAGGTCGGCTCCCGAGGGGCCCCTCCCAAGGGGTCTGGCATGGCAAAGCCGGAGATTGGGACCCCCGAGCCCCAGCCAGGACTCACCTTGCTGTCCCGCCACCACCCGGACCGCTAGGGGCACCGCCGGTCATTCAGAGCGGGAGAACAAGCGGGGCTCTCCTAGCCCACGATGACATTCGAAGGAGCCCCGTGCCAAAATGCTTGGGCCCACGGTCCCATTTGCCAGTGCCCTCACTTCGGCCCGCCCTTCCCCTCGCCCCACACCTGGCGGATCGGGCCTGCCGGCCTCCTGGGGGCTAACCCTAACCCTAGGTTGGCCCCGGAGGGGCTCGTACGATGGGGCCTGGCGCCACAACGTGTCTGATTGCTGACCCCCGAGCCGCAGCACCAGACTCACCTTGCCGCCCCGCCAACACCCAGGCCTCTAGCGGCGCCACTGATCATTCAGGGTGTGAGAACAGGCAGGGCCTTCTAAGCCCCGGATGACCTTCGAAGGCACCCCGCGCCAAACCGCTTGGGCCCACGATCACGCTTGCCTGTGCCCTCAGCTCGGCCTGCCCCTCCACTCGCTGCACAGATGGCGGATTGGGGCTGCCGGCCTCCAGGGGGCTAACCCTAACCCTAGGTTGGCCCCCAAGGAGCCCCTCCCAAGGGGCCTGGCCTCGCAACGCAGGGATTGCGAACCCCTGAACCCGAGCTCCGAACACACCGTGCCGCCCCGCCGCCACCCGGCCCACTAGGGGCGCCGCCGGTCATTCAAGGCGGGAGAATGGGTAGGTCCCTCCGAGCCCCCGGCGAACTTCAAAGGCTCCCCGCGCCAAAACGCTTGGGCCCACGCTCCCGCTCACCAACGCTTCACCTCGGCCCACCCCTCCGATCGCCACGCAGCCAGGGGATCAGGCCTGCCAGCATATTTGGGGCTAACCCTAACACTATGTCGGCCCCCAAGGGGCCCTTCCCAAGGGGCCTGGCCCACAACGTCAGGGATTCAGACCCCTGAGCCCCAGCGCCGGACTCACCCTGCGGCTCAACTGCCACCCGAGCTGCTAGGGGCTCCGCCGGTCATTCAGGGTGGGAGAACGGGCAGGGCCCTCCAAGTCCCCAGCGACTTTCGAATGCACCCCGCGCCAAAACCCTTTGGCCCATGCTCCCGCTCGCCAGCACCATTACCTCGGCCCGCCCCTCCGCTCACCTCACAGCTGCTGGATCAGAACTGCCGGCCTTCTGGGGGCTCACCCTTACCCTAGGACGGGCCCGGAGCTGCCCCTCCCAAAGGGCCTGGCGCCGCAACGCCGGGGATTGGGGACCCCCGAGCCCCAGCGCCGGACTTACCCTGCCGCCCCACTGACACCCGGTCCGCTAGGGGTGCCACTGGTCATTCAGGGCGGGAGAACGGACAGGGCCCTCCGAGCCCGCGGCGACATTCGAAGGCCTCCCCATCCAAAACGCTTGAGCCCACGCTCCCGCCCCTCAGCACCCTCACCTCGGCCCGCCCCTCCGCTTGCCGGAGAGCTGGCGGATGAAGCCTGCCCTCCTCCTGGGGGCTACCAATATGCCCTAGGTGGGCCCCTGAGGGGCCTGTCCGAAGGGGCCTGGCACCGCAATGTCTGGGATTGGGGACCCCCGAGCCCCACCGCCGGACTCACCGTGTCACCCCGCCGCCACCCGGGCTGCTAGGGGCGCCGCCGGTCATTCAGGGAGCGAGAACGGGCAGGGCCCTCCGATCCCCTGGTGATCTTCGAAGGCAACCTGCGCCAAAATGCTTGGGTCCACGCTCTCGCTCACCAACGCCCTCACCTCAGCCCACCCCTCCGCTCGCTGCACAGCTGGCAGATCGGGCCTAACAGGCTCTTGGGGGATAACCCTAACCCTAGGTCGACCCCCGAGGGAATCTCCCAAGGGGCCTGGCTGCCCAACGCCAGGGATTGGGACCCCCAAGCCCCAGCGCCGGACTCACACGGCCGCCGCGACGCCACCGGGCTGCTAGGGGTGCTGCTGGTCATTCAGGGTGGCAGAACGGGGAAGCCCTTCCGAGCCACCTGCGACCTTCGAAGGACCCCCGCACCAAAACGCTTGGGTCCATGCTCCCGCTCGCCAGCGCCCTCACCTCGGCCCGCCCCTCCACTCGTCACACAGCCGGTGGATCGGGCCTGCCGGCCTCCTGGGTGCTAACCCTAACTCTTGGTCGACCCCCGATGGGCCCCTCCCAAGGGGCCTGGTGCCACAATACAGGGATTGGGGACACGGAGCCCCAGAGCCAAACTCACGCTGCTGCCCCGCCATCATCCGGGCCGCTAGGGGTGCCACAGCTCATTCAGAACGGGAGAACGGGTAGGGCCCTCCGAGCCCCTGGCAAACTTCGAAGGCCCCCCGTGCCAAAACGCTTGGGACTATGCTCCCGCTCTCCAGCGCCTGCCCCTCGGCCCGCCCTTCCGCTTGCCACACAGCTGGCGGATTGTGCCTGCCAGCCTCCTGGGGGCTAACCCTAACCCTAGGTCGGACCCGAGGGGCCCCTCCCAAGGGGCTTGGCGCCTCAATGTCGGGGATTGGGGACCCCCGAGCCCCAGGGCCCAACTCAACCTACCGCCCCTCCGCCACCCGGGCTGCTTGGGGCGGCGCCGGTCATTCAGGGCGGGAGAATGGGCAGGGCCCTCCGAGCCCTGTGCGACCTTCAAAGGCCATCTGCGCCAAAACGCTTGGGCCTACGCTCCTGTTCGCCACCGCCGTCACCTCGGCTAGCCCCTCCGCTCACCGCACATACGGCAGATCGGGCCTGCTGGCATCCTTTAGGCTAACCCTACCCTAGGTCGGCCCCCGAGGGACCACTCCCAAGTGCCTGGCGCCGCCATGCCGGGGATTGGGGACCCGCGAGCACTTGCTGCGGGCTCACCCTGCTGCCCCTCCACGACCCAGCCTGCTAGGAGCAATGTCCTCATGGGTCGGGAGAATGGGCAGGGCCCTCCGAGCCCCCGGCGAATGTCCAAGGCCTCCTGCACCAAAACGCTTGGGCCAACGCTACCACTCACCAGCGCCCTCACTTCGGCCCGTCCCTCCACTCTCTGCACAGCTGGCGGATCGGGCCTGCCATTCTCCTGGGGGCTAACCCGAACCCTAGGTCGGTCTCAGAGGGGACCGTCCCAAGGGGTCTGGCACTGCCACGCCGGGGATTGGGGACCCCCGAGCCACAACACCAGATGCACCCTGCCACTCCGCCGCCACCCGGGCCGCTAGGGGCGCCGCCGTTCATTCCGGGCTGGAGAACATGCAGAGCCTTCCGAGCCACACTCGAACTTCGAAGGCCCCTGTGCCAAAACGCCTGGGACCACGCTCCCGCTCGCCAGAGCCCTCACCTTGGCCCACCACTCCGTAATCCGCTCAGCCGGTGGATGGGGCCTGCCGTCCTCCTTTGGGCTAACCCTAACCCTAGGTCGGCTCACGAGGGGCCCCTCCCAAGGGGCCTGGTGCTGCCACGCCAGGGATTGGGGACCCCCGAGCACCAGGGCCGAACTCACCCTGCCGCCCCACTGCGACCCGGCCCGCTAAGGGCGCCTTCCTCATTCAGGGCGGGATATCGGGCATGGCCCTCCGAGCCCCCGGCAACCTTCGAAGGCCCCCCGTGCCAAAACGATTGGGCCCAAGCTCCCGTTCGCCAGTGCCCTCACCTCGGCCCATCCTCCGCTCGTCACACAGCTGGCGGAAAGGGCCTGCCGGCCTCCTGGGGGCTAACCCTAAACCTAGCTTGGCCCCCAAGGGGCCCCTCCCAAGGTGCCTGGTGCCACCACGCCTGGGATTGGGGTCCCCCAAGCCCCCTCGCCTGACTCACCCTGCCGCCCCGCCGCCACCCGGGCCGCTAGGGGCGCCGCCGTTCATTCAGGGCGTTAGAACAGGCAGGGCTCTCCGAGCCCCCGGCAATCTTCGAAACCCTCTCGCCAAAACGCTTGGGCCCACGCTCCCACTCGCCAGTGCATTCACGTCGACCCGTCCTTCGGCTCGCAGTACAGCCTACGGATAGGTCCTGCCGGCCTCCTGGAGCTAACACAAACCCTACGTCGGTGCCCGAGGGGCCCCTCCCAAGGGGCCTGGCTCTGCCATGCTGGGGCTCGGGGACCCCCGAGCCCCGGCGGCAGTCTCACCCTGCCACCGCGCCGTGACCTGGCACACTCGGGGCGCTGTCCTCATTCAGGTGGGAGAACGGGCAGGGCCCTCAGAGCCCCGGGCGACATTTGAAGTCCCCCGCACCAAAACGCTTGGGCCCACGGTCCAGCTCGCCAGCGCCCTCACCTAGGCCAGCCCCTCCGCACACCGCACATGTGGCGGATCGGGCCTGCCAGCTTCCTGGGGGCTAACCCAAACCCTACATCAGCCCCCGAGGGGCCCCTCCCAATGGGCCTGGCGCCACCACGCCGGGGATTGGGGACCCCAGATCCCCAGCTCTGGAGCCGCCCTACCGCCCTGCCTCCACCCGGGCCGTTAGGGGCACTGCCAGTCATTCAGGGCGGGAGAACGGGCAGGGCCCTCCGAGCCCCCGGCGACCTTCGAAGGCCACCCTTGCCAAAATACTTGGGCCCATGCTCCCACTCGCCAACGCCCTCACCTCGGCCCGCCCCTCCACTCGCCGCACAGCCAGCGGATCGGGCCTGCCGGCCTCCTGGGGGCTAACCCTAAACCTAAGTCAGCCCCCGAGGGGCCTCTCCCAAGGTGCCTGGCGCCACAACGCCGGGGTTTCGTGTCCCCCGAGCCCCATTGCCAGACTCACCCTCCCGCCCCGCTGCCACCCGGGCCACTAGGGTCCCCGCCGGTCATTAAGGGCAGGAGAACGGGCAGGGCCCTCCGAGCCAATGGCGACCTTCGAAGTCCCCCGTGCGAAAACACTCAGGCCCACGCTCCCCCTCGCCAGAACCCTCACTCCAGCCCGCCACATCACTCGCCATACAGCGGGCAGATAGGGGCTGCTGGCCTCCGGGGGGATAACTCTAAGCCTAGGTCGGCACCCAAGGGGCCCCTCCCAAGGGGCCTGGCACCGCCATGCCGGGGATTGGGGACTCCCGAGCCCCAGCGCCGGACTCACCCTACCACCTCACTGCGACCCGGCCCGCTAGGGGCAACGTCCTCATTCAGGGCGGGAGATCTGGCAGGGCCCTCCGAGTCCCCGGCGACCTTTGAACCCCCCCCCACGCCAAAACGCTTGGGCCCACGCTCCCGCTCACCAGCAATCTCACCTCCGCCCGACCATCCACTCGCTGCACAGCTGGCAGATCCAGCCTGCTGGCCTCCTGGAGGCTAACCCAAACCCTAAGTCAGGCCCGAGGGGCCCTTCCCAAGGGGTCTGGTGCCGAAACGCCAGGGATTGGGGATTCCCAAGCCCCAGCACTGGACTCACCCTGCCGCCCCTCTGCAACCCGAGCCGCTAGGTGCACCGTCGGGCTTTCAGCGCAGTAGAACCGGAAGTGCGCTCTGAACCCCCGGTGACTTTCGAATGCCCCCACGCCAAAACGCTTGGGCCCACGCTCCCGCTCTACAGTACCTCACCTCGGCCTGCCCCACTGCTCGCTACACAGCTGGCGGATCAGGTCTGCCGGCCTCTTGGGGGCTAACACTAACGCTGGTTCGGACCCCGAGGGCCCTTCCCAAGGGGCCTGGCGCCCCAACGCCGAGTATTGGGGACCCACGTGCCCCAGCGCTGGACTTACCATGCCGCCCCACCGCAACCCGGGCCACTAGGGGCATCGCCGGTCATTCAGGTTGGGAGAACGGGCAAGGCCTTCCGAGCCCCCAGGGACTTTCGAAGGCCCCCCCGCGCCAAAAGGCTTTGCCCACACCCCCGTACGCCAGCGCCCTCACCTCGGCGCGCTGCTCTGCTCACAGCACAGCCAGCGAATGAGGCCTGCCAGGTTCCTGGGGGCTAACCCTAAACCTAGGTCGGCCCCCAATGGGCCCCTCCCAAGGAGCCTGGAGCTGCAAGGCCTGAGATTGTGGACCCCCAAGTCCCAGCGCCTGACGCACGCTGCCGCCCCGCCCCACACGGGCCGCTAGGGGCGCCGCCACTCATTCAGGTTGGGAGAAAGGGCAGGGCCCTCCGAACCCCCGCCGACCTTCGAAGGCGCCCGGAACCAAAACCCTTGGGCCCTGGCTCACGTTCACCAGCACCCTCTCCTTGGCCCAAATCTCCGCTCGATGCACAGGTGGTGTATCGAGCCTGCGGGGCTCCTGGGGGCCAACCCTAACCATAGGTTGGCCCCCGAGGGGCCCTTCCCAAGGGTCCTGGCGACTCAATGCTGCGGAGGGGGACCCCGTGCCCAAGTGCCGGACTCACCCTGCTGCCCTTCAGCCACCCAAGCCGCTAGAGGACCACCGGTCAATCAGGACAGGAGAAGGGGCAGGGACCTCCAATCCCCCGCTGACTTTTGAAGGCCCCCCGCGCAAAAACCTTGGCTCCCATGCTCCTGCTCCCAGCGCCCTCAACTCGGCCCGCCCCTCCACTTGATTCAGAGCCGGTGGATAGGGCCTGCCAAGCTCCTGGGGCTAACCAAAACCCTAGGTCGGCCCCGTGGGGCACATCCCAAGGGGCCTGGCTCTGCAATGCTGGGGATTGGTGACTCAGAGCCCCAGAACCCGACTCACCCTGCCGCACTGTCCCCACCCGGGCCGCTAGGGGCGCCACCGGTCATTCAGGGCGGGAGGATGGACAGGGCCCTGGAGAAACCAGCGACTTTTGAAGCCTCCCACCAAAATGCAGGGGCCCAGGCTCCGGCTCGCCAGAGCCTTTACCTCGGCCCGCGCACCTCTCGCCGCCCAGCCAGAGGATTGGGCCTGCCGCCTCCTGAGTGCTAATTCTAACCCTAGGTCGGCCCCCTACGAGCCCCTCCCAAGGGGCCTGGCCCCGCAACGCTGCGGATTGGGGATCCCCGAGCCACAGCGCAGGACTCCCCCTGGCGCCCCACCGCCAACGGAGCCGCTAAGGGCACCACTGGTTATTCAGGGCAGGAGAACAGGCAGGGCCCTTCGAGCCATGGCAACATTCGAAGGCCCAGGGCCTGCCGGCCTCCTGGGAGCTAACCCTAACCATAGGTCGGCCCCCGAGGGGCCCTTCCCAAGGGGCCTGGCATCGCAACGCCGGGGATTGGGGACCCCCAAGACCCAGTGCCAGATGCACCCTGGCGCCCCGCCTCACACGGGCCGCTAGGGGCGCCGCCATTCATTCAGGGTGGGAGAACTGCCAGGGCCCTCCGAACCCCCACCGACCTTCGAAGGCGCCCTGAACCGAAACGCTTGGGCCCAGGCTCATGTTCACCAGCACCCTCACCTCGGCCCAACTCTCCGCTCGACGCACAGGTGGTGTATCGGGCCTGCCGGCCGCCTGGGGTTAACCCTAACGGTAGGTCGGCCCCCCGAGGGGCCCTTCCCAAGTGGCCTGGCGCCACAACGCCGGGGATGGGGACCCCGAGCCCAAGTGCTGGACTCACCCTCCTGCCCTTCAGCCACCCGAGCCGCTAGGGGCCCCGCCGGTCATTCAGAGTGGGAGAACGGGCAGGTCCCTCTGTGGCCCTGCCGACCTTCGACGGCCCCCCGCACTAAAAAGCTTGGGCTCATGCTCAGTCTCGCCAGTGCCCTCACCTCGTCCCAACCCTCCGCGTGCCGCACAGCCGCTGATTGGGTCCACTGACCTCCTGGGGGCTAACCATAACCCTAGATCGATCCCCAAAGGTCCACTCCCAAGGGGCTTGGCGCAGCAATGCCGGGGATTGGGGACCCCGAACCTCAGCACCTGACTCACCCTGCCGCCCAGCCACCACCCGGGGGCTTGGGGTGCTGCCGATCATTCAGGGCGGGAGAACAGGCAGGGCCCTCGGAGACACGGCGACCTTCGAAGGGCCCCCAGCGCAAAAACGGCAGACCCACCCTTCCACTCAGCAGCGCCCTCACCTCCGTCCGCCACTGCACTCTCCACACAGCTGGCGAATAGGGCCTGCCGGCCTCCTGGGAGCTAAACCGTACCCTAGGTTGCCCCCGAGGGGCCTCTCCCAAGGGGCCTGGCGCTGCATCGCCGGGGATTGGGGACCCCCAAGCCCCAGCGCCGGATGCACCCTGTTGCCCCTCCCCACTCGGGCCGCTAGGGGCGCCGCTGTTCATTCAGGGTGGGAGAAGGGGCAGGGCCCTCCGAACCCCCGCCTATGCTCCAAGGCGCCCCGAATCAAAACGCTTGGGCCCACGCTCACGTTCACCAGCACCCTCAACTCGGCCCGCACCTCTGCTCCTCACACAGCTGGCGACTAGGGCCTGCTGGCCTCCTGGGAGCTAACCCTAACCCTAGGACGGCCCCTGAGGATCCCTTCCTAAGGGACCGGGTTCGGCAACTCCGGAGATTGCGGACCCCCAAGCCCCAGTGCCGGATGCACGCTGCCGCCCCGCCCCACACAGGCCACTAGGGGCGCCGCCATTCATTCAGGGTGGGAGAACTGGCAGGGCCCTCAGAACCCCCGTCGACATTCGAAGGCGCCCCGATCCAAAACCCTTGGGCCCTGGCTCACGTTCACCAGCACCCTCACCTCGGCCCAACTGTCCTCTCGATGCACAGGTGGTGTATCGGGCCTGCGGGGCTCCTGGGGACTAACCCTAACCATAGGTCTGCCCCCGAGGGGCCCTTCCCAAGGGACCTGGTGACGCAACGCTGGGGATGGGGACCCCATGCCCAAGTGCCGGACTCACCCTGCTGCCCTTCAGCCACTCAAGCCGCTAGGGGACCACCGGTCAATCAGGACAGGAGAACGGGCAGGGACCTCCGAGCCCCCGCTGACCCTCGAAGGCCCCCCGCGCAAAAACGTTGGCTCTCATGCTCTTGCTCCCAGCGCCCTCACCTCAGCCCGCCCCTCCGCTTGATTCGGAGCCGGTGGATAGGGCCTGCCAAGCTCCTGGGGCTAACCAAAACCCTAGGTCGGCCCCGTGGGGCACATCCCAAGGGGCCTGGCTCTGCAACGCTGGGGATTGGTGACTCAGAGCCCCAGAACCCGACTCACCCTGCCGCACTGTCCCCACCCGGGCCGCTAGGGGCGCCACCGGTCATTCAGGGCGGGAGAATGGACAGGGCCCTGGAGAAACCAGCGACTTTTGAAGCCTCCCACCAAAATGCAGTGGCCCAGGCTCCGGCTCGCCAGAGCCTTTACCTCGGCCCGCGCACCTCTCGCCGCCCAGCCAGAGGATTGGGCCTGCCGCCTCCTGGGTGCTAACTCTAACCCTAGGTCGGCCCCCTACGAGCCCCTCCCAAGGGGCCTGGCCCCGCAACGCTGCGGATTGGGGATCCCCGAGCCACAGCGCAGGACTCCCCCTGCCGCCCCACTGCCAACGGAGAAGCTAAGGGCGCCACTGGTTATTCAGGGCAGGAGAACAGGCAGGGCCCTTCGAGCCATGGCAACATTCGAAGGACCAGGGCCTGCCGGCCTCCTGGGAGCTAACCCTAACCATAGGACGGCCCCTGAGGATCCCTTCCTAAGGGGCCTGGCGCTGCAATGCCGGGGATTGTGGACCCCCAAGACCCAGTGCCAGACGCACGCTACCGCCCCGCCCCACACGGGCCGCTAGGGGCGCCGCCATTCATTCAGGTTGGGAGAGTGGGCAGGGCCCTCCGAACCCCCGCCGACCTTCGAAGGCGCCCGGAACCAAAACCCTTGGGCCCTGGCTCACGTTCACCAGCACCCTCTCCTTGGCCCAACTCTCCGCTCGATGCACAGGTGGTGTATCGAGCCTGCGGGGCTCCTGGGGGCCAACCCTAACCATAGGTTGGCCCCGGAGGGGCCCTTCCCAAGGGTCCTGGCGACTCAATGCTGGGGAGGGGGACCTCGTGCCCAAGTGCCGGACTCACCCTGCTGCCCTTCAGCCACCCAAGCCACTAGGGGACCACCGGTCAATCAGGACAGGAGAAGGGGCAGGGACCTCCAAGCCCCCGCTGACTTTTGAAGGCCCCCCGCGCAAAAACCTTGGCTCCCATGCTCCTGCTCCCAGCGCCCTCACCTCGGCCCACCCCTCCACTTGATTCAGAGCCGGTGGATAGGGCCTGCCAAGCTCCTGGGGCTAACCAAAACCCCAGGTCGGCCCCGTGGGGCACATCCCAAGGGGCCTGGCTCTGCAACGCTGGGGATTGGTGACTCAGAGCCCCAGAACCCGACTCACCCTGCCCCACTGTCGCCACCCAGACCGATGGGGCGCCGCCGGTCATTCAGGGCAGGAGAACTGACAGGGCCCTGGAGAAACCAGGGACTTTTGAAGCCTCCCGGCAAAATATAGGGGCCCACGCTCCCGCTCCCAGAGCCGTTACCTTGGCCCGCGCACCTCTCGCTGCCCAGCCAGAGGATTGGGCCTGCCGCCTCCTGAGTGCTAACTCTAACCCTAGGTCGGCCCCCTACGAGCCCCTCCCAAGGGGCCTGGCCCCGCAACGCTGGGGATTGGGGATCCCCGAGCCGCAGCGCGGGACTCCCCGTGCCGCCCCACCGCCAAAGGAGCCGCTAAGGGCGCCGCTGGTTATTCAGGGCAGGAGAACAGGCAGGGCCCTTCAAGCCATGGCAACATTCGAAGGCCCAGGGCCTGCCGGCCTCCTGGGAGCTAACCCTAACCATAGGTCAGCCCCCGAGGGGCACTTCCCAAGTGGCCTAGCGCCACAACGCCGGGGATGGGGACCCCGAGCCCAAGTGCTGGACTCACCCTGCTCCCCTTCAGCCACCCGAGCCGCTAGGGGCCCCGCCGGTCATTCAGAGCGGGAGAATGGGCAGGTCTCTCTGAGGCCCCGCTGAGCTTCGAAAGCCCCCGCACTAAAAAGCGTGGGCTCATGCTCAGTCTCGCCAGTGCCCTCACCTCATCCCAACCCTCCGCGTAACGCTCAGCCTCTGATCGTGTCCACCTGCCTCCTGGGGGCTAACTATATCCCTAGATCGATCCCCAAAGGACCACTCCCAAGGGCCTTGGCGCAGCAACGCCGGGATTGGGGACCCCGAACCTCAGCACCTGACTCACCCTGCCGCCCAGCCGCCACCCGGGGGCTTCGCGTGTTGCCGATCATTCAGGGCGGGAGAACAGGCAGGGCCCTCCGAGACATGGTGACCTCCGGAGGCCCCCCCGTGCAAAAACGGCAGACCCACCCTCCCACTCACCAGCGCCCTCACCTCCATCCACCACTCCACTCTCCACACAGCTGGGAATAGGGCCTGCCGGCCTCCTGGGGGCTAAACCTAACCCTAGGTTGCCCCCGAGCGGCCTCTCCCAAGGGGCCTGGCGCGGCATCGCTGGGGATTGGGGACCCCCAAGCCCCAGTGCCTGATGCACCCTGTCGCCCCTCCCCTCACGGGCTGCAGGGGCGCTGCCATTCATTCAGGGTGGGAGAAGGGGCACGGCCATCCGAACCCCCGCCTATGCTCGAAGTCGCCCCGAATCAAAACACTTGGGCCCACGCTCATGTTCACCAGCACCCTCAACTCGGCCCGCACCTCCGCTCCTCGCACAGCCGGCGACTCGGGCCTGCCGGCCTCCTGGGCGCTAACCCTAACCCTAGGACGGCCCCCGAGGGGCCCTTCCCAAGGGTCCTGGTGACACAATGCTGGGGATGGGGACCCTGTGCCCAAGTGCCAGACTCACCCTGCTGCCCTTCAGCCACCCAAGTCGCTAGGGGACCACCGGTCCATCAGGACAGGAGAACGGGCAGGGACCTCCGAGACACGGTGACCTTCGAAGCCCCCCCCGCGCAACAACGGCAGACCCACCCTCCCACTCACCAGCGCCCTCACCTCCGTCCGCCACCCCACTCTCCACACAGCTGGCGAATAGGGCCTGCCGGCCTCCTGGGGGCTAAACCTAACCCTAGGTTGCCCCCGAGGGGCCTCTCCCAAGGGGCCTGGCGCCCCATCGCCGGGGATTGGGGACCCCCAAGCCCCAGCAAAGGATGCACCCTGTCGCCCCTCCCCACCCGGGCTGCTGGGGGCGCCGCTGTTCATTCAGGGTGGGAGAAAGGGCAGTGCCCTCCGAACCCCCGCCCGTGCTCCAAGGCGCCCCGAATCAAAATGCTTGGGCCCACGCTCACGTTCACCAGCACCCTCAACTCGGCCCGCACCTCCACTCCTTGCACAGCCGGCGGATCGGGCCTGCCGGCCTCCTGGGCGCTAACCCTAACCCTAGGACGGCCCCGAGGGTCTCTTCCTAAGGGGCCTGGCGCCGCAACGCCGGGGATTGGGAACCCCCAAGCCCCAGCGCTGGATGCACCCTGCCACCCTGCCCCACACGTGCCGCTAGGGGAGCCGCCATTCATTCAGGGTGGGAGAACGGTCAGGGCCCTTCAAACCCCCGCCGACCTTCGAAGGCGCCCCGAACCAAAAGGCTTGGGCCCGGGCTCATGTTCACCAGCACCCTCACCTCGGCCCAACTCTCCGCTCGACGCACAGGCGGTGTATCAGGCCTGCTGGCCTCCTGGGGGCTAACCCTAACTGTAGGTCAGCCACGGAGGGGCCCTTCCCAAGTGGCCTGGCGCCACAACGCCGGGAATGGGGACCCCAACCCAAGTGCCGGTCTCACCCTGCTGCCCTTCAGGCACCGGAGCCTCTAGGGGCCCCGCCGGTCATTCAGAGCGGGAGAAGGGGCAGGTCCCTCCGAGCCCCCACTGACTTTCGAAGGCCCCCCGCACTAAAACGCTTGGGCTCATGCTCAGTCTCGCCAGCGCCCTCACCTCGGCTCAACCCTCCGCGTGCCGCACAGCCGCTGATCGGGTCCACGGGGCTCCTGGGGGCTAACCGGAACCCTAGATCGACCCCCGAGGGGCCCCTCCCAAGGGATCTGGCGCCGCAACGCTGGGGATTGGGGACCCCCGAGCCTCAGCACTGGACTCACCCTGCCATCCATCTGCCACCCAGGGGCTTGGGGTGGTGCCGTTCATTCAGGGCGGGAGCACGGGCAGGGCCCTCCAAGACACGGCGACCTTCAAAGGCCCCCCGCGCCAAAACACCCGGGCCCACGCTCCCGCTCACCAGTGCCCTCACCTCGGTCCGCCACTCCAGTCTCCACACGGCTGGCGAATAGGGCCTGCCGGCATCCTAGGGGCTAAACCTAACCCTAGGTCAGCCTCCGAGGGGCCCCTCCCAAGGGGCCTGGCGCCGCAACGCGGTGGACTGGGGACCCCCGAGCCCTATGCACGGACTTACATGCCGCCCCGCCGCCACCTGGGCTGCTAGGGGCGCCGCCGGTCATTCAGGGAGGAGAATGGGCAGGGCCCGCCGAGTCCCCGGAGACATTCGAAGGCCCCCAGTGCCAAAAGGCTTGGGCCCAGGCTCTTGCTCGCCAGCGCCCTCACCTCGGCCCGCCCCTCCGCTCCACGCACAGCGGGCGGATCCCGCCTGCCGGCCTCCCGGGTGCTAACCCTAACCCTAGGTCGGCCACCCAGGGGCCCCTCCCAAGGGTCCTGGTGCCGCTACACTGGGGATCAGGGACCCCAAGACCCAGAGCCAGACTCACCCTGCCGCCACGTCGCCACCCGGGCTGCTAGTGGCGCCGCCCGTCATTCAGGGCGGGAGAAGGGACAGGGCCCTGGAGAAACCGGCGATATTTGAAGCCTCCTGCGCCAAAATGCAGGGGCCCACGCTCCCGATCGCCAGCGCCTTTACCTCGGGCCGCCCACCTCTCGCCGCCCAGCCAGAGGATTGGGCCTGCTGGCCTCCTGGGTGCTAACTCTAAACCTAGGTCCGCCCAAGAGGAGCCCCTCCCAAGAAGCCTGGCCCCACAACACTGGGGATTGGGGATCCCCGAGCCACAGCATGGACTCACCCTGCCGCTCCACCGCCAAGGGAGCTGCTAAGGGCGCCGCTGGTTCTTCAGGGCAGGAGAACGGGCAGGGCACTTTGAGCCATGGCAACAGTCGAAGGCCCAGGGCGTCAAAACGCTGGGGACCACGCTCCCGCTCTGCATCACCCTCAACTCGGCCCGCACCTCCGCTCTTCGCAGAGCCAGCGCCTAGGGCCTGCCGGCCTCCTGGGAGCTCACCCTAACCCTAGGACAGCCACTGAAGGTCCCTTCCTAAGGGGCCTGGCGCTGCAACGCCAGGGATTGGGGGCCCCCAAGCCCCAGCGCCGGATGCACGCTGCCACCCCAACCCACACAGGCCTCTAGGGGCGCCGCCATTCATTCAAGGTGGGAGAACGGGCAGGGCCCTCCGAACCCCTGCCGACCTTCGAAGGCGCACCGAACCAAAACGCTTGGGCCCAGGCTCATGTTCACCAGCACCCTCACCTCGGCCCAACTCTCCGCTCGACGCACAGGTGGTGTATCGGGCCTGCGGGGCTCCTGGAGGCTAACCCTAACCATAGGTCGGCCACCGAGGGGCACTTCCCAAGGGGCCTGGCGTCGCAACGCTGGGGATGGGGACCCCGAGCTCATGTGCCGCGCTCACCCTGCTGCCCTTCAGCCACCCGAGCCACTAGAGGCCCCGCCGGTCAATCAGGGCAAGAAATCGGGCAGGGCCCTCCGAGCCCACGCTGACCTTTGAAGGCTCCCCGCGCAAAAACGTTGGCTCCCAGGATCCTGCTCGCCAGCGCCCTCACCTAGGCCCACCCCACCGCTTGCTTCAGAGCCGGTGGATAGGGCCTGCCTGGCTCCTGGCAGCTAACCAAAACCCTAGGTCGGCCCTGAGGGGACATCCCAAGCGGCCTGGCTCTGCAATGCTGGGGATTGGTGACTCAGAGCCCCAGAGCCGGACTCACCCTGCCGCACTGTCCCCACCTGGGCCGCTAGGGGCGCCGCAGGTCATAGAGGGCGAGAGAAGGGCAGGGCCTTCTGAGTCCCCGGTGACCTTCAAAGGCTCCCCGTGCCAAAACGCTGGTGCCCACGCTCCCGCTCCCCAGCGCCTTCACCTCGGGCCGCACCTCAGCTCGCCGCACAGTGTGCGGTTGGGCCTGACGGTCTCCTGGGGGCTAACCCTAACCCTAGGTCGGCCCCCCAGGGGCCCCTCCCAAGGCTTTTGGTGCCACTACGCCAGGGATCTGGAACCCCAGCCCCAAAGCCAGGCTCACCCTCCCACAATGCTGCCACCCGGGCCGCGAGGGGCGCCGCCGGTCATTCAGGGCGGGAGAACTGACAGGGCCCTGGAGAAACCGGCGACATTTGAAGCCTCCCACCCCAAAATGCAGGGGCCCACAATCCCGCACCCCAGCGCCTTTACCTCGGCCCGCCCACCTCTCACCGCCCAGCCAGAGGATCTGGCCTGCCGGCCTTATGGGGGCTAACTCTAACCCTGGGTCGGCCCAGGAGGAGCCCCTCCCAAGGGGCCTGGCACCACAACGCCGGGGATTGGGGATCCCCGAGCCGCAGCCTGGGATTCACCCTGCCGCCCCACCGCCAACGGAGCCGCTAGGGGCCTTGCTGGTTATTCAGGGCAGGAGAAAGGGCAGGGCCCTCCGAGCCATGGCAACATTCAAAGGCTCAGGACGCCAAAACGCTGGGACCCAGCTCCCGCTAGCCATCGCCCTCAACTCGGCCTGCATCTCCACTCCTCGCACAGCCGGCGGATCGGGCCTACCGGCCTCCTGGGCGCTAACCCTAACCCTAGGACGGCCCCGAGGGTCGCTTCCTAAGGGGCCTGGCGCCGCAATGCCGGGGATTGGGAACCCCCAAGCCCCAGCGCTGGATGCACCCTGCCGCCCTGCTCCACACGTGCCGCTAGGGGCGCCGCCATTCATTCAGGGTGGGAGAAGGGGCAGGGCCCTTCGAACCCCCGCCGACCTTCGAAGGCGCCCGGAACCAAAACGCTTGGGCCCGGGCTCATGTTCACCAGCACCCTCACCTCGGCCCAACTCTCCGCTCGACGCACAGGCAGTGTATCGGGCCTGCTGGCCTCCTGGGGGCTAACCCTAACTGTGGGTCGGCCACGGAGGGGCCCTTCCCTAGTGGCCTGGGGCTACAACGCCAGGAATGGGGACCCCAACCTAAGTGCCAGTCTCACCCTGCTGCCCTTCAGGCACCGGAGCCTCTAGGGGCCCCGCCGGTCATTGAGAGCGGGAGAACGGGCAGGTCCCTCCGAGCCCCCACTGACCTTCGAAGGCCCCCCGCACTAAAACGCTTGGGCTCATGCTCAGTCTCGCCAGCACCCTCACCTCGGCCCAACCCTCCGCGTGCCGCACAGCCGCTGATCGGGTCCACTGGCCTCCTGGGGGCTAACCGCAACCCTAGATCGACCCCCGAGGGGCCCCTCCCACGGGATCTGGCGCCGCAACGCTGGGGATGGGGACCCCGAGCTCATGTGCCGCACTCACCCTGCTGCCCTTTAGCCACCCGAGCCGCTAGAGGCCCCGCCGGTCAATCAGGGCAAGAGATCGGGCAGGGCCCTCCGAGCCCACGCTGACCTTTGAAGGCTCCCCGCGCAAAAACGTTGGCTCCCAGGATCCTGCTCGCCAGCGCCCTCGCCTAGGCCCACCCCACCGCTTGCTTCAGAGCCGGTGGATAGGGCCTGCCGGGCTCCTGGCAGCTAACCAAAATCCTAGGTCGGCCCTGAGGGGACATCCGAAGCGGCCTGGCTCTGCAATGCTGGGGATTGGTGACTCAGAGCCCCAGAGCCGGACTCACCCTGCCGCACTGTCCCCACCTGGGCCGCTAGGGGCGCCGCGGGTCATAGAGGGCGAGAGAAGGGCAGGGCCTTCTGAGTCCCCGGTGACCTTCAAAGGCTCCCTGTGCCAAAACGCTGGTGCCCACGCTCCCGCTCCCCAGCGCCTTCACCTCGGGCCGCACCTCAGCTCGCCGCACAGTGTGCAGTTGTGCCTGACGGTCTCCTGGGGGCTAACCCTAACCCTAGGTCGGCCCCCCAGGGGCCCCTCCCAAGGCTTTTGGTGCCACTACGCCAGGGATCTGGAACCCCAAGCCCCAAAGCCAGGCTCACCCTCCCACAACGCTGCCACCCGGGCCGCGAGGGGCGCCGCCGGTCATTCAGGGCGGGAGAACTGACAGGGCCCTGGAGAAACCGGCGACATTTGAAGCCTCCCACCCCAAAATGCAGGGGCCCACAATCCCGCACCCCAGCGCCTTTACCTCGGCCCGCCCACCTCTCACCGCCCAGCCAGAGGATCTGGCCTGCCGGCCTTATGGGGGCTAACTCTAACCCTGGGTCGGCCCAGGAGGAGCCCCTCCCAAGGGGCCTGGCACGACAACGCCGGGGATTGGGGATCCCCGAGCCGCAGCCTGGGATTCACCCTGCCACCCCACCGCCAACGGAGCCGCTAGGGGCCTTGCTGGTTCTTCAGGGCAGGAGAAAGGGCAGGGCCCTCCGAGCCATGGCAACATTCAAAGGCCCAGGACGCCAAAATGCTGGGGCCCAGCTCCCGCTCGCCATCGCCCTCAACTCGGCCTGCATCTCCACTCCTCGCACAGCCGGCGGATCGGGCCTGCCGGCCTCCTGGGGGCTAACCCTAACCCTAGGACGGCCCCGAGGGTCGCTTCCTAAGGGGCCTGGCGCAGCAACGCCTGGGATTGGGAACCCCCAAGCCCCAGCGCTGGATGCACCCTGCCGCCCTGCCCCACACGTGCCGCTAGGGGCGCCGCCATTCATTCAGGGTGGGAGAAGGGGCAGGGCCCTTCGAACCCCCGCCGACCTTCGAAGGCGCCCCGAACCAAAACGCTTGGGCCCGGGCTCATGTTCACCAGCACCCTCACCTCGGCCCAACTCTCCGCTCGACGCACAGGCGGTGTATCGGGCCTGCTGGCCTCCTGGGGGCTAACCCTAACTGTGGGTCGGCCACGGAGGGGCCCTTCCCAAGTGGCCTGGGGCTACAACGCCAGGAATGGGGACCCCAACCTAAGTGCCAGTCTCACCCTGCTGCCCTTCAGGCACCGGAGCCTCTAGGTGCCCCGCCGGTCATTGAGAGCGGGAGAACGGGCAGGTCCCTCCGAGCCCCCACTGACCTTCGAAGGCCCCCCGCACTAAAACGCTTGGGCTCATGCTCAGTCTCGCCAGCACCCTCACCTCGGCCCAACCCTCCGCGTGCCGCACAGCCGCTGATCGGGTCCACCGGCCTCCTGGGGGCTAACCGCAACCCTAGATCGACCCCCGAGGGGCCCCTCCCAAGGGATCTGGCGCCGCAACGCTGGGGATTGGGGACCCCCGAGCCTCAGCACTGGACTCACCCTGCCACCCAGCCGCCACCCGGGGGCTTGGGGTGGTGCCGTTCATTCAGGGCGGGAGCACGGGCAGGGCCCTCCAAGACACGGCGACCTTCAAAGGCCCCCCGCGCCAAAACACCCGGGCCCACGCTCCCGCTCACCAGTGCCCTCACCTCGGTCCGCCACTCCAGTCTCCACACGGCTGGCGAATAGGGCCTGCCAGCATCCTAGGGGCTAAACCTAACCCTAGGTCAGCCTCCGAGGGGCCCCTCCCAAGGGGCCTGGCGCCGCAACGCGGTGGACTGGGGACCCCCGAGCCCTATGCCCGGAACTCCATGCCGCCCCGCCACCACCTGGGCTGCTAGGGGCGCCGCCGGTCATTCAGGGAGGAGAATGGGCAGGGCACGCCGAGTCCCCGGAGACATTCGAAGGCCCCCGGTGCCAAAACGCTTGGGCCCAGGCTCTTGCTCGCCAGCGCCCTCACCTCGGCCCGCCCCTCCGCTCCACGCACAGCGGGCGGATCCCGCCTGCCGGCCTCCCGGGTGCTAACCCTAACCCTAGGTCGGCCACCCAGGGGCCCCTCCCAAGGGTCCTGGTGCCGCTTCGCCGGGGATCGGGAACCTCAAGCCCCAGAGCCACACTCACCCTACCGCAACGCCGCCACCCAGGCCGCTAGGAGCACTGCGGGTCATTCAGGGCGAGAGAAGGGGCAGGGCCTTCCGAGCCCCCGGTGGCCTTCAAAGGCTCCCCGTGCCAAAACGCTGGTGCCCACGCTCCCGCTCCCCAACGCCCTCACCTCGACCCCGCCCTCCGCTCCCTGGACAGTGGCCGGATCCCACCTGCCGGCCTCCTGGGGGCTAACCCTAACCCTAGGTCAGCCACCCAGGGGCCCCTCCCAAGGGTCCTGGTGCCGCTACACTGGGGATCAGGGACCCCAAGACCCAGAGCCAGACTCACCCTGCCGCCACGTCGCCACCCGGGACGCTAGTGGCGCCGCCCGTCATTCAGGGCGCTAGAAGGGACAGGGCCCTGGAGAAACCGGCGATATTTGAAGCCTCCTGTGCCAAAATGCAGGGGCCCACGCTCCCGATCGCCAGCGCCTTTACCTCGGGCCGCCCACCTCTCGCCGCCCAGCCAGAGGATTGGGCCTGCTGGCCTCCTGGGTGCTAACTCTAAACCTAGGTCCGCCCACGAGGAGCCCCTCCCAAGAGGCCTGGCCCCACAACGCTGGGGATTGGGGATCCCCGAGCCGCAGCATGGACTCACCCTGCCGCTCCACCGCCAAGGGAGCTGCTAAGGGCGCCGCTGGTTCTTCAGGGCAGGAGAACGGGCAGGGCCCTTTGAGCCATGGCAACAGTCGAAGGCCCAGGGCGCCAAAACGCTGGGGACCACGCTCCCGCTCTGCATCACCCTCAACTCGGCCCGCACCCCCGCTCTTCGCAGAGCCAGCGACTCGGGCCTGCCGGCCTCCTGGGAGCTCACCCTAACCCTAGGACTGCCCCTGAAGGTCCATTCCTAAGGGGCCTGGCGCCGCAACGCCAGGGATTGGGGGCCCCCAAGCCCCAGCGCCGGATGCACGCTGCCACCCCAACCCACACAGGCCGCTAGGGGCGCCGCCATTCATTCAGGGTGGGAGAACTGGCAGGGCCCTCCGAACCCCTGCCGACCTTCGAAGGCGCACCGAACCAAAACGCTTGGGCCCAGGCTCATGTTCACCAGCACCCTCACCTCGGCCCAACTCTCCGCTCGACGCACAGGTGGTGTATCGGGCCTGCGGGGCTCCAGGAGGCTAACCCTAACCATAGGTCGGCCACCGAGGGGCACTTCCCAAGGGGCCTGGCGTCGCAACACTGGGGATGGGGACCCCGAGCTCATGTGCCGCACTCACCCTGCTGCCCTTCAGCCACCCGAGCCGCTAGAGGCCCCGCCGGTCAATCAGGGCAAGAGATCGGGCAGGGCCCTCCGAGCCCACGCTGACCTTTGAAGGCTCCCCGCGCAAAAACGTTGGCTCCCAGGATCCTGCTCGCCAGCGCCCTCGCCTAGGCCCACCCCACCGCTTGCTTCAGAGCCGGTGGATAGGGCCTGCCGGGCTCCTGGCAGCTAACCAAAATCCTAGGTCGGCCCTGAGGGGACATCCCAAGCGGCCTGGCTCTGCAATGCTGGGGATTGGTGACTCAGAGCCCCAGAGCCGGACTCACCCTGCCGCACTGTCCCCACCTGGGCCGCTAGGGGCGCCGCGGGTCATAGAGGGCGAGAGAAGGGCAGGGCCTTCTGAGTCCCCGGTGACCTTCAAAGGCTCCCTGTGCCAAAACGCTGGTGCCCACGCTCCCGCTCCCCAGCGCCTTCACCTCGGGCCGCACCTCAGCTCGCCGCACAGTGTGCAGTTGTGCCTGACGGTCTCCTGGGGGCTAACCCTAACCCTAGGTCGGCCCCCCAGGGGCCCCTCCCAAGGCTTTTGGTGCCACTACGCCAGGGATCTGGAACCCCAAGCCCCAAAGCCAGGCTCACCCTCCCACAACGCTGCCACCCGGGCCGCGAGGGGCGCCGCCGGTCATTCAGGGCGGGAGAACTGACAGGGCCCTGGAGAAACCGGCGACATTTGAAGCCTCCCACCCCAAAATGCAGGGGCCCACAATCCCGCACCCCAGCGCCTTTACCTCGGCCCGCCCACCTCTCACCGCCCAGCCAGAGGATCTGGCCTGCCGGCCTTATGGGGGCTAACTCTAACCCTGGGTCGGCCCACGAGGAGCCCCTCCCAAGGGGCCTGGCACGACAACGCCGGGGATTGGGGATCCCCGAGCCGCAGCCTGGGATTCACCCTGCCGCCCCACCGCCAACGGAGCCGCTAGGGGCCTTGCTGGTTCTTCAGGGCAGGAGAAAGGGCAGGGCCCTCCGAGCCATGGCAACATTCAAAGGCCCAGGACGCCAAAATGCTGGGGCCCAGCTCCCGCTCGCCATCGCCCTCAACTCGGCCTGCATCTCCACTCCTCGCACAGCCGGCGGATCGGGCCTGCCGGCCTCCTGGGGGCTAACCCTAACCCTAGGACGGCCCCGAGGGTTGCTTCCTAAGGGGCCTGGCGCCGCAACGCCTGGGATTGGGAACCCCCAAGCCCCAGCGCTGGATGCACCCTGCCGCCCTGCCCCACACGTGCCGCTAGGGGCGCCGCCATTCATTCAGGGTGGGAGAACGGGCAGGGCCCTTCGAACCCCCGCCGACCTTCGAAGGCGCCCCGAACCAAAACGCTTGGGCCCGGGCTCATGTTCACCAGCACCCTCACCTCGGCCCAACTCTCCGCTCGACGCACAGGCGGTGTATCGGGCCTGCTGGCCTCCTGGGGGCTAACCCTAACTGTGGGTCGGCCACGGAGGGGCCCTTCCCAAGTGGCCTGGGGCTACAACGCCAGGAATGGGGACCCCAACCTAAGTGCCAGTCTCACCCTGCTGCCCTTCAGGCACCGGAGCCTCTAGGGGCCCCGCCGGTCATTGAGAGCGGGAGAACGGGCAGGTCCCTCCGAGCCCCCACTGACCTTCGAAGGCCCCCCGCACTAAAACGCTTGGGCTCATGCTCAGTCTCGCCAGCACCCTCACCTCGGCCCAACCCTCCGCGTGCCGCACAGCCGCTGATCGGGTCCACCGGCCTCCTGGGGGCTAACCGCAACCCTAGATCGACCCCCGAGGGGCCCCTCCCAAGGGATCTGGCGCCGCAACGCTGGGGATTGGGGACCCCCGAGCCTCAGCACTGGACTCACCCTGCCACCCAGCCGCCACCCGGGGGCTTGGGGTGGTGCCGTTCATTCAGGGCGGGAGCACGGGCAGGGCCCTCCAAGACACGGCGACCTTCAAAGGCCCCCCGCGCCAAAACACCCGGGCCCACGCTCCCGCTCACCAGTGCCCTCACCTCGGTCCGCCACTCCAGTCTCCACACGGCTGGCGAATAGGGCCTGCCGGCATCCTAGGGGCTAAACCTAACCCTAGGTCAGCCTCCGAGGGGCCCCTCCCAAGGGGCCTGGCGCCGCAACGCGGTGGACTGGGGACCCCCGAGCCCTATGCCCGGAACTCCATGCCGCCCCGCCACCACCTGGGCTGCTAGGGGCGCCGCCGGTCATTCAGGGAGGAGAATGGGCAGGGCACGCCGAGTCCCCGGAGACATTCGAAGGCCCCCGGTGCCAAAACGCTTGGGCCCAGGCTCTTGCTCGCCAGCGCCCTCACCTCGGCCCGCCCCTCCGCTCCACGCACAGCGGGCGGATCCCGCCTGCCGGCCTCCCGGGTGCTAACCCTAACCCTAGGTCGGCCACCCAGGGGCCCCTCCCAAGGGTCCTGGTGCCGCTTCGCCGGGGATCGGGAACCTCAAGCCCCAGAGCCACACTCACCCTACCGCAACGCCGCCACCCAGGCCGCTAGGAGCACTGCGGGTCATTCAGGGCGAGAGAAGGGGCAGGGCCTTCCGAGCCCCCGGTGGCCTTCAAAGGCTCCCCGTGCCAAAACGCTGGTGCCCACGCTCCCGCTCCCCAACGCCCTCACCTCGACCCCGCCCTCCGCTCCCCGGACAGTGGCCGGATCCCACCTGCCGGCCTCCTGGGGGCTAACCCTAACCCTAGGTCAGCCACCCAGGGGCCCCTCCCAAGGGTCCTGGTGCCGCTACACTGGGGATCAGGGACCCCAAGACCCAGAGCCAGACTCACCCTGCCGCCACGTCGCCACCCGGGACGCTAGTGGCGCCGCCCGTCATTCAGGGCGCTAGAAGGGACAGGGCCCTGGAGAAACCGGCGATATTTGAAGCCTCCTGCGCCAAAATGCAGGGGCCCACGCTCCCGATCGCCAGCGCCTTTACCTCGGGCCGCCCACCTCTCGCCGCCCAGCCAGAGGATTGGGCCTGCTGGCCTCCTGGGTGCTAACTCTAAACCTAGGTCCGCCCACGAGGAGCCCCTCCCAAGAGGCCTGGCCCCACAACGCTGGGGATTGGGGATCCCCGAGCCGCAGCATGGACTCACCCTGCCGCTCCACCGCCAAGGGAGCTGCTAAGGGTGCCGCTGGTTCTTCAGGGCAGGAGAACGGGCAGGGCCCTTTGAGCCATGGCAACAGTCGAAGGCCCAGGGCGCCAAAACGCTGGGGACCACGCTCCCGCTCTGCATCACCCTCAACTCGGCCCGCACCCCCGCTCTTCGCAGAGCCAGCGACTCGGGCCTGCCGGCCTCCTGGGAGCTCACCCTAACCCTAGGACTGCCCCTGAAGGTCCCTTCCTAAGGGGCCTGGCGCCGCAACGCCAGGGATTGGGGGCCCCCAAGCCCCAGCGCCGGATGCACGCTGCCACCCCAACCCACACAGGCCGCTAGGGGCGCCGCCATTCATTCAGGGTGGGAGAACTGGCAGGGCCCTCCGAACCCCTGCCTACCTTCGAAGGCGCACCGAACCAAAACGCTTGGGCCCAGGCTCATGTTCACCAGCACCCTCACCTCGGCCCAACTCTCCGCTCGACGCACAGGTGGTGTATCGGGCCTGCGGGGCTCCAGGAGGCTAACCCTAACCATAGGTCGGCCACCGAGGGGCACTTCCCAAGGGGCCTGGCGTCGCAACGCTGGGGATGGGGACCCCGAGCTCATGTGCCGCACTCACCCTGCTGCCCTTCAGCCACCCGAGCCGCTAGAGGCCCCGCCGGTCAATCAGGGCAAGAGATCGGGCAGGGCCCTCCGAGCCCACGCTGACCTTTGAAGGCTCCCCGCGCAAAAACGTTGGCTCCCAGGATCCTGCTCGCCAGCGCCCTCGCCTAGGCCCACCCCACCGCTTGCTTCAGAGCCGGTGGATAGGGCCTGCCGGGCTCCTGGCAGCTAACCAAAATCCTAGGTCGGCCCTGAGGGGACATCCCAAGCGGCCTGGCTCTGCAATGCTGGGGATTGGTGACTCAGAGCCCCAGAGCCGGACTCACCCTGCCGCACTGTCCCCACCTGGGCCGCTAGGGGCGCCGCGGGTCATAGAGGGCGAGAGAAGGGCAGGGCCTTCTGAGTCCCCGGTGACCTTCAAAGGCTCCCCGTGCCAAAACGCTGGTGCCCACGCTCCCGCTCCCCAGCGCCTTCACCTCGGGCCGCACCTCAGCTCGCCGCACAGTGTGCAGTTGTGCCTGACGGTCTCCTGGGGGCTAACCCTAACCCTAGGTCGGCCCCCCAGGGGCCCCTCCCAAGGCTTTTGGTGCCACTACGCCAGGGATCTGGAACCCCAAGCCCCAAAGCCAGGCTCACCCTCCCACAACGCTGCCACCCGGGCCGCGAGGGGCGCCGCCGGTCATTCAGGGCGGGAGAACTGACAGGGCCCTGGAGAAACCGGCGACATTTGAAGCCTCCCACCCCAAAATGCAGGGGCCCACAATCCCGCACCCCAGCGCCTTTACCTCGGCCCGCCCACCTCTCACCGCCCAGCCAGAGGATCTGGCCTGCCGGCCTTATGGGGGCTAACTCTAACCCTGGGTCGGCCCACGAGGAGCCCCTCCCAAAGGGCCTGGCACCACAACGCCGGGGATTGGGGATCCCCGAGCCGCAGCCTGGGATTCACCCTGCCGCCCCACCGCCAACGGAGCCGCTAGGGGCCTTGCTGGTTCTTCAGGGCAGGAGAAAGGGCAGGGCCCTCCGAGCCATGGCAACATTCAAAGGCCCAGGACGCCAAAATGCTGGGGCCCAGCTCCCGCTCGCCATCGCCCTCAACTCGGCCTGCATCTCCACTCCTCGCACAGCCGGCGGATCGGGCCTGCCGGCCTCCTGGGGGCTAACCCTAACCCTAGGACGGCCCCGAGGGTCGCTTCCTAAGGGGCCTGGCGCCGCAACGCCGGGGATTGGGAACCCCCAAGCCCCAGCGCTGGATGCACCCTGCCGCCCTGCCCCACACGTGCCGCTAGGGGCGCCGCCATTCATTCAGGGTGGGAGAAGGGGCAGGGCCCTTCGAACCCCCGCCGACCTTCGAAGGCGCCCCGAACCAAAACGCTTGGGCCCGGGCTCATGTTCACCAGCACCCTCACCTCGGCCCAACTCTCCGCTCGACGCACAGGCGGTGTATCGGGCCTGCTGGCCTCCTGGGGGCTAACCCTAACTGTGGGTCGGCCACGGAGGGGCCCTTCCCAAGTGGCCTGGGGCTACAACGCCAGGAATGGGGACCCCAACCTAAGTGCCAGTCTCACCCTGCTGCCCTTCAGGCACCGGAGCCTCTAGGGGCCCCGCCGGTCATTGAGAGCGGGAGAACGGGCAGGTCCCTCCGAGCCCCCACTGACCTTCGAAGGCCCCCCGCACTAAAACGCTTGGGCTCATGCTCAGTCTCGCCAGCACCCTCACCTCGGCCCAACCCTCCGCGTGCCGCACAGCCGCTGATTGGGTCCACCGGCCTCCTGGGGGCTAACCGCAACCCTAGATGGACCCCCGAGGGGCCCCTCCCAAGGGATCTGGCGCCGCAACGCTGGGGATTGGGGACCCCCGAGCCTCAGCACTGGACTCACCCTGCCACCCAGCCGCCACCCGGGGGCTTGGGGTGGTGCCGTTCATTCAGGGCGGGAGCACGGGCAGGGCCCTCCAAGACACGGCGACCTTCAAAGGCCCCCCGCGCCAAAACACCCGGGCCCACGCTCCCGCTCACCAGTGCCCTCACCTCGGTCCGCCACTCCAGTCTCCACACGGCTGGCGAATAGGGCCTGCCGGCATCCTAGGGGCTAAACCTAACCCTAGGTCAGCCTCCGAGGGGCCCCTCCCAAGGGGCCTGGCGCCGCAACGCGGTGGACTGGGGACCCCCGAGCCCTATGCCCGGAACTCCATGCCGCCCCGCCACCACCTGGGCTGCTAGGGGCGCCGCCGGTCATTCAGGGAGGAGAATGGGCAGGGCACGCCGAGTCCCCGGAGACATTCGAAGGCCCCCGGTGCCAAAACGCTTGGGCCCAGGCTCTTGCTCGCCAGCGCCCTCACCTCGGCCCGCCCCTCCGCTCCACGCACAGCGGGCGGATCCCGCCTGCCGGCCTCCCAGGTGCTAACCCTAACCCTAGGTCGGCCACCCAGGGGCCCCTCCCAAGGGTCCTGGTGCCGCTTCGCCGGGGATCGGGAACCTCAAGCCCCAGAGCCACACTCACCCTACCGCAACGCCGCCACCCAGGCCGCTAGGAGCACTGCGGGTCATTCAGGGCGAGAGAAGGGGCAGGGCCTTCCGAGCCCCCGGTGGCCTTCAAAGGCTCCCCGTGCCAAAACGCTGGTGCCCACGCTCCCGCTCCCCAACGCCCTCACCTCGACCCCGCCCTCCGCTCCCCGGACAGTGGCCGGATCCCACCTGCCGGCCTCCTGGGGGCTAACCCTAACCCTAGGTCAGCCACCCAGGGGCCCCTCCCAAGGGTCCTGGTGCCGCTACACTGGGGATCAGGGACCCCAAGACCCAGAGCCAGACTCACCCTGCCGCCACGTCGCCACCCGGGACGCTAGTGGCGCCGCCCGTCATTCAGGGCGGGAGAAGGGACAAGGCCCTGGAGAAACCGGAGATATTTGAAGCCTCCTGCGCCAAAATGCACGGGCCCACGCTCCCGATCGCCAGCGCCTTTACCTCGGGCCGCCCACCTCTCGCCGCCCAGCCAGAGGATTCGGCCTGCTGGCCTCCTGGGTGCTAACTCTAAACCTAGGTCCGCCCAAGAGGAGCCCCTCCCAAGAAGCCTGGCCCCACAACACTGGGGATTGGGGATCCCCGAGCCGCAGCATGGACTCACCCTGCCGCTCCACCGCCAAGGGAGCTGCTAAGGGCGCCGCTGGTTCTTCAGGGCAGGAGAACGGGCAGGGCCCTTTGAGCCATGGCAACAGTCGAAGGCCCAGGGCGTCAAAACGCTGGGGACCACGCTCCCGCTCTGCATCACCCTCAACTCGGCCCGCACCTCCGCTCTTCGCAGAGCCAGCGACTCTGGCCTGCCGGCCTCCTGGGAGCTCACCCTAACCCTAGGACAGCCCCTGAAGGTTCCTTCCTAAGGGGCCTGGCGCCGCAACGCCAGGGATTGGGGGCCCCCAAGCCCCAGCGCCGGATGCACGCTGCCACCCCAACCCACGCAGGCCGCTAGGGGCGCCGCCATTCATTCAGGGTGGGATAACGGCAGGGCCCTCCGAACCCCTGCCGACCTTCGAAGGCGCACCGAACCAAAACGCTTGGGCCCGGGCTCATGTTCACCAGCACCCTCACCTCGGCCCAACTCTCCGCTCGACGCACAGGTGGTGTATCGGGCCTGCGGGGCTCCTGGAGGCTAACCCTAACCATAGGTCGGCCACCGAGGGGCACTTCCCAAGGGGCCTGGCGTCGCAACGCTGGGGATGGGGACCCCGAGCTCATGTGCCGCACTCACCCTGCTGCCCTTCAGCCACCCGAGCCGCTAGAGGCCCCGCCGGTCAATCAGGGCAAGAGATCGGGCAGGGCCCTCCGAGCCCACGCTGACCTTTGAAGGCTCCCCGCGCAAAAACGTTGGCTCCCAGGATCCTGCTCGCCAGCGCCCTCACCTAGGCCCACCCCACCGCTTGCTTCAGAGCCGGTGGATAGGGCCTGCCGGGCTCCTGGCACCTAACCAAAACCCTAGGTCGGCCCTGAGGGGACATCCCAAGCGGCCTGGCTCTGCAATGCTGGGGATTGGTGACTCAGCGCCCCAGAGCCGGACTCACCCTTACTGCACTGTCCCCACCTGGGCCGCTAGGGGCGCCGCGGGTCATAGAGGGCGAGAGAAGGGCAGGGCCTTCTGAGTCCCCGGTGACCTTCAAAGGCTCCCCGTGCCAAAACGCTGGTGCCCACGCTCCCGCTCCCCAGCGCCTTCACCTCGGGCCGCATCTCAGCTCGCCGCACAGTGTGCGGTTGGGCCTGACGGTCTCCTGGGGGCTAACCCTAACCCTAGGTCGGCCCCCCAGGGGCCCCTCCCAAGGCTTTTGGTGCCACTACGCCAGGGATCTGGAACCCCAAGCCCCAAAGCCAGACTCACCCTCCCACAACGCTGCCACCCGGGCCGCGAGGGGCGCCGCCGGTCATTCAGGGCGGGAGAAGGGACAGGGCCCTGGAGGAACCGGAGATATTTGAAGCCTCCAGTGCCAAAATGCAGGGGCCCACAATCTTGCTCCCCATCGCCCTCACCTCAGCCCACTCCTCCG
The DNA here is from genome assembly GCF_024610735.1 of Ursus americanus. Classification (NCBI taxonomy): domain Eukaryota; kingdom Metazoa; phylum Chordata; class Mammalia; order Carnivora; family Ursidae; genus Ursus; species Ursus americanus. The sequence continues at coordinate 6,578,126 of NW_028273621.1, forward strand.
CTCGCCCCACAGCCATCTTATTGGGCCTGCCGGCCTCCTGGGGGCTAACCCTTACCCCAGGTCGGCCCCCGAAGGGCACTCCCAAAGGGCCTGGCGCCACGATGCTGGAGATTGAGGACCCCCAAGCCCCAATGATGTACTCAACCTGCCCCTCCGCCGCCACCCGGGCCACTTGGGGCGCCACCGGTCATTCAGGGTGAGGGAACGGGCAGGGCCCTCCGAGCCCCCAGCGACATTTATAGGTCCCCTGCGCCAAAACGCTGAAGCCCATGCTCCCGCTCTACAGCGCTCTCACCTCAGCCCGCCCCCCCTCTAGCCACACAGCTGGCGGATCTGGCCTCCCGGGCTCCTCAGGGCTAATGGTAACCCTAGATGGGCCCCAGAGTGGCCCCTCCCAAGAGGCTTGGTGCCACAATGGCAGGGATTGGGGACCCGCAAGCCCCAGCGCCGGGCCACCCTGCCGCCCCGCCGCCACGCGGGCCTCTAGGAGCGACTCCGGGCATTCAGGGCGGGATAACCGGCAGGGCCCTCCGAGCCTCCGGTGAAATAAGAAGGCCCCCCACGCCAAAACACTGGGTACCACGCTACTGCTCAACTGCGCCCTACCACGGTCAATCTCTCCTCCACTCACTGCACAGCCTGCGGATCCGGACTGCTGGCCTCCTGGCGGTTAACCTAACCCTAGGACAGTCCCAGAGGGGCCCCTCCCAAGGGGCCTGGCGCCGCAACGCTGGGGATTGGGAAACCCAAGCACCAGTGCAGGACTGACCCTGCCACCCCGCTGCCACCCGGGGAGCTAGGGGTGTCGCCGGTCCTTCATGGCGGGAGAAGGAGCAGGGCCCTCCGAGCCCCCTGCGACATTTGAAAGCCCACCGAGCCAAAATGTTGGGGCCCACGCTTCCGTTCGCCAGCGACCTCACCTTGGTCCACCCCCCCATTCACCACAGAGCCGGTGGATTGAGCCTGCCGGCCTCCTGGGGGATAACCCTAACCCTAGGTCGGCCCCCAAGGTGCCCCTCCCAAAGGGACTGCCGCCGAACGCCAGGGATTGGAGACCCCCGAGTCGCAACGCTGGACTCACCGTTCCGCCCCGCCCACACCCGGGCCGCTAGGGTACCGCCAATCATTCAGGGCGGGAGAACGGGCAGGGCCCTCCCTGCCCTGGTGACCTTCGAAGGCCCCCAGCGCCAAAACGCTGGGGCCCACTCTCTTGCTCGCCAGCGCCCTGATCTTCGACCACACCTCCATTCGCCCCAGACTGTGGATCGTGCCTGCCGGCCTCCAGGAGCTAACCTTTACCCTAGTTCGGCCCCCAAGGGGCCCCGCCCAAGGGGCCTGGTGCCGCAACGCCTGGCATTGGGGACCCCCGAGCCTCAGCACCAGACCCACCCTGCAGCCCCGCCACCACTCGGGTTGCTAGGGGAGCCGCCACTCATTCAGGGCGGGAGAACGGGCAGGGCCCTCCGAGTCCCCGGCGACATTCGAGGGCCCCTGGTGCCAAAACTTTGGGTACCACCTTCCAGCTCGCCAGGGCACTCAGCTCGGCCCGCCCCTCCGCTCGCTGCACAGCTGGCGTATGGGGCCTGCCGGCCTCCTGGGGGCTATCCCTAACCCTAGGTTGGCCCCTGAGGGGCCCCTCCCAAGGGGCCTGTCCCGCAACACCGGGGATTGATGACCCCCAAGCCCCAGCGCCGGACTCACCCTGCCACCCCGCTGGCACGCAGGCCACTAGGGGTGCCACCGGTCATTCAGGTCGGGAGAATGGGCAGGGCCCTCCGAGTCCCGGTGAACATCTAAGGGCCCACGCACCAAAATGCTTGGGCCGATGCTCCCGCTCACCAGCGCCCTCACCTCGACCCGCCCCTCTGCTCACCAAACAGCCAGCGGATCGGGCCTCCAGCCCCCTGGGGGCTAACCCTAACCTTAGGTTGGCCCCCAAGGGGAACCTCCCAAGGGGCCTGGCGCAGCAACGCCATGGACTGGGGACCCCCGAGCCCCAGCGCCATACTCACCGTGCTGCCCCGCCACGACCCGGGTCGCTAGGGGCGCCTCTGGCCATTCAGGGCGGGAGAACCGGCAGGGCCATCCAATCCCCAGGCGACCTTCCAAGGCCCCCGTGCCAAACTGCATGGGCCCACGCCCCAGCTCGCCAGCGCCCTCACCTTGGCCTGGCCCTCCGCTACTGCACAGCTGGCGGATCATGTCTACCGGACTCCTGGGTGCTAACAGTAACCCTAGGACGGCCCCAGGGGCCCCTCCCAAGGGCCCTTGCGCTGCAACACATGGCATTGGGGACCCCCAAACCGCAGTGCCAGACTCACACTGCCACCCTGCCACGACCCAGGCCGCTAGGGGCGCCGCCGGTCATTCAGGGCGGGAGAATGGGCAGGGCCCTCCGAGCCAGTAGTGGTGTTCAAAGGTCCCCTGCGCCAAAACGCGGGATACCATACTCCAGCTCGCCAGCACCCTCAATCGTCCCACTCCTCCACTCGCCGCACAGCCGGCGCATCGGTCCTGCTGGCCTACTGGGGTCTAACCCTAACCCTAAACCCTAAGCCCTAACCTTAAACCCTAAACCTTAACCCCTAATCCTAACCCTAACCCCTAACACTTACCCTAACCCTAACCCTACCCTAAACCTAACCCTAAACCCTAATCCTTAAACCCTAAACCCTAACATTAACACTAAACCCTAAACCCTAACCCCTAACCCTAATCCCGAAACCCTAAACACTAAACCCTAACCTTAACCACTAACCCCAAAACCTAACCCTAAACCCTAACCCAACCCCGACCCCTACCATACCCCTAACCCTACCCCTAACCCTACCCCTTCAGCTAACCCTACCCCTAAATCGTAACCTAAACCTAAACCTAACCCTAACCCGTACCCTAACCCTAACCCTAACCTATACCCTAACCCTAACCGAAACCCTAACACGTACTCTAACCCGTACCCTAACCCTAACCCTAAACTATACCCTAACCCGTAATTTAAACCGTACCCTAAACCTAACCGTAACCCTAACAAGTACCCTAACCCATACCCTTACTTTAACACTAAACCCTAAACCCTGACCCTAACCCATATCCTAACTCGTACTATGACCCGTACCCTAACCCTACCTGTACCCTAACCCTAACCAGTACCCTTACCTTAATCTTAACCCATACCCTTACCTTAACGTTAACCCATACCCTAACCCGTACCCTAACCCATACCCTAACCCGTACCCTATCTCTAACCCGGACCCTAACCCATAGCCTAACCCATACCTAACCCTAACCTGTACCCTAACCCTTACCCTAACCCATACCCTAACCCTAAACCGTACCCAATCCCTATCCCTAATCCGTTCCCTAACCCGTACCCTAACCATAACCCGTACCCTAAGCCGTACCCAAATCCGTACGCAAACACTTACCCTAAACCGTACCCTAACCCGTACCCTAAACCGTACCCTAATGCGTAGACTAACCCATACCCTAACCCTGACCCGTACCCTAAACCTAACCCGTACTCCAACCCAAACCCTAACCCTAAACCCAAACCCTAAACCCTAATCTGTACCCTAACCCATAACCTCTAACCTGTAACCCCTAAACCCAACCCTAACCCGTACCCTCTCCTTACCCTAACCCTAACCCCTACCCTCACCCATACCCTAACCGTAACCCATACCCTAACCTTAACCCATACCCTAATCCGTACCCTAACCCTGGGGATTGGGTACACCTGAGCCCCACCACGGGACTAAGCCTGCCACCCCTCAGGAAACCATGCCCCTTGGGGCGCTGCAGAGCATCCTGTGCAGAAGAACTGGTAGGGCCCCCCTGAGCCACCAGTGATCCTCGGCAGCCCCCTACACCCCAACCCTGAGGCCCATGCTCATCCCGCCCCACGCCTTCCCTTCAGCTTGCCACCGACCTCGACGCAGAGCCGGCAGATCAGGCCTGCCAGGTTCCTGAGGCCTAGACCTGACCCTAGGTCCGCTGGGTAGGGCCCCTCCCCTGGGGCCCAGTGCCGCAGCACCAGGGACTGGGGACACCTGAGCCCCACTGCAGGACAAAGCCTGCCAGCCCGCAGGAAACCGTGCCCCTTGGGAGGCTGTAGAGCATTCAGGGCGGGAGAACCAGGAGGGCCCCCAGAGCCCCCGGCGAACTTCGGCGATCCCTAAACCCACCATTGAAGCCCATGCTCACCCCATCCCGCACCCTCACCTCAGGCCGCGGCGGAGCTCGCCATATACTGGGCAGATCTGGCCTGCGGGGTTCCTGGGCCCCAACCCTAACCCTAGTTCATCTGTGGAGGGGCCCCTCCCCAGGAGCCTGGAGCTGCAGCCGCGGGGATTCGGGACACCTGAGCCCCACAGCAGGACTCAGTCTGCCACCCCGCAGGAAACCGTGCACCCTGGGAGGCCATAGAGCATTCAGGGCAGGAGAACCAGTAGGGCCTTCCTAAGACACCAGCGAACTTCGGTGGCCTCCCGCACCCCAACCCTGAGGCCCACGCTCACCCTCCCCCACACCCTCATCTCAGCCCGTGTAACTAGCCATACAGCCAGCAGATCGGGCCTGCGGGGCTCCTGGGCCTAAACCTAGCCCTAGGTCGGCTGTGGGTGTGGGGGCCTCCCCAGGAGCCTTACACCGCAGCCCGGGGGAATTGGGATACCTGTGCCCCACTGCAGGACTCAGCTTGCCACCTGACAGTAAACCGTGCCCCTTGGGGCTCTACGGAGCCTACAGGGCACGAGAACTTGGGGAGGCCCCCGGAGCCCATCCCCATCCTTTGGCAGCCTCCCAACCCCAACCCTGAGGCCCACGCTCACCCTCCCCCATGGCCTCCTCTCAGCCCTCCACAGAGCTCGCCGCACAGCTTGCAGATAGTCCCTGCCGGGCTCCTGGACCCTAACCCTTACCCTAGGTTGGCCACAGAGGGGCCCCTCCCCAGGGTCCTGGCACCACAGTCCGGGGGATTGGGGACACCGAAGCCCCACTGTAGGACTCAGCCTGCAGCCCACAGGAAACTGTACCGTTTGGGGGCACAACAGAGCATTCAGGGCAAGAGAATTGGGGCACCCCCTGAGAGCCCCTTCTGGTGAACCCCGACTTTTGTGGGCCCTTCCAGATGAAACCCCAAGGCTCACACTCACCCGCCCTTGTGCCCTCATCTCACTCAGCCTGGGAGTTCTCTGAGCACTGGGCAGTTCGGACCTGCTGTCTCTTGAGGCCTAACCTAACCCTGGGTCTTCTGCTGAGGGTCCCTCCCCGTTTGCCTGCCTCCAAGGCGCCAGGCATTGGGCTCACCTCTGCACGACTAGAGGACTGAGCCTGCCCCACAGCAGGAAACTGTCCATTTGGGGCTGCAGCAAGGATTCATAGGAAAATCGGAGGGCCCCCCTCAGCCCATCACAGGCAACCCCCACTTTCAGAGATCTCCCCGGATCCAATTAGTAGCTTCACACTGACCTTTAAACTTGCTCTCCACGGAGATCTTTTGAAATTCTCCACACTTCCAACCAATGGCATCATCCAGCTTCAGTGCCTTCCCCAGCTTTAGGTCTTGAGATAGATTAAAATGGGAAGTCATTTCACTGATAACGACGTACTGGTGATCAAAAGATTCATGCATAAATGCTTCATATCACTTGGCTTCAGGGAAATACAAATCTAAACCCCTATAGATGCCATATCACACGAGGCCGAATATCTAAAAATAAGAAGACATGAAACTATATATGTTGGAGAGGATATGGAGAAATGGGAACCCTCTTACACCCCTGTACGAATGCAGTCCGGTACAGCCACTCTTGAAAATGGTACAGAATTTCCTCAAGAAGTTATAAATAAAGCTACCCTATGTCCCAGCAATTGCACTACTGGGTATTTACCCCCAGAGACAGAGGTAGTGAAGACAGGACACATGCACACCAGTGTTCATAGCAACAATATCCATAATAGAGAAGCTGCAGAAGGAGTGCAGATGACCATGGATAGATGAATGGATAAAGAAGATGTGGATCATATATATAATGGGATATTACTCAGCCATCAGATAGGATGAATACTTACCATCACACCGACCTGGGTGGAGCTGGAGGGTATTATGCTGAGTGGAATAAGTCAATGAAAGAAAGACAATGATCATATGCTTTCACTCCTATGTGGAATATCAGAAACAAGGAAGGTGACCATAGGGGAAGGAAGGGAAAATAGAATGGGAAGTCATCAGAGAGGGAGAAAACCCATGATGGACTCTTAACTATCGCAAGAAACTGATGATTGTTGGAGGAGAAGTTGGGGGGGGGTAACTGGGTGAGTAGCATTAAGGAGGTCACACGATACAATGAGCACTGGGTGATACACAAGACTGAAAATTTATTGAAGACTACATCTGAAACGAATGATGTACTGTAAGTTGGCTAATTGAATTTAAATTAAAGAACAAAAGACCTCGAATAAACAATCCTAAACATTTGTATGGAACCACTAAAGATTCCGAACAGCCAGTGCAATGTGGAAAAGAAAAACAAAGGTGGAGGACTCACAATTTCAGATTTCAGGTTATACTACAAAGCTGCAGTCATCCTAACAAGACAGTACGGCACAAAAATAGACACAGCGACCAAAGGAACAGGATACAAGTTCAGACAGAAACCCACAATTATGTGGTCCATGAATCTTCCACAAAGCAAGCAACGATATCAAAAGGGAAAAGGACAGTCTCTACAACAAATGGTGTTGGGAAAACTAGACAGCTACGCACAAAAGAATGAAATTAGACTGCTTTCTTACACAATAAAGACAAACACAAAACAGTTTCAAGACCTCAATATGAGACCTGAATCCATAAAAATCCTACAGGAGGGAAGACAGTAACTTCTTGACATGGACCATACCAACGTTTTTCTAGACTGTGTCCTGAGGCAAAGGAAATGAAAGCAAAAATAAACTATTGGGAATACAGCAAAATAAAAAGTTTCCACATGGCAGAAGAACAATGAAAACGTAAAAATAATAAGACAACCTACTCAAAGGGAGAAGATATTTGCAAAGATCATATGCAATAAAGGGATAGTGTCCAAAACATATACAGCTGATACTACTCAACCCCCAAAAAACAAATAATCCAGTTAAAAAATAGGCAGAAGACATGGACAGACATTTCTCCAAAGAAGAAATACAAATGGCCAACAGTCCCGTGAAAAGATGTTCAACATCACCCATCATCAGGAAAATGTAAATCCAAAGGACAATGAGGTAATACCTCAAACCTGTCAGAATGGCTAACATCAAAAGCACAACAAAGAGCAGCTGTTGGGAGGATGTGGATAAAGGGGAATCCTCGTGAACTGTGGGTGGGAATGCAAACTGCGGTGGCCACCATGGAAAACAGTATGAAGGTTCCTCAAAAAATTAAATATAGAACTACCCTATGATCCAACATTCACACTACTCATATTTACCCAAAGAATAGGAAAACAGTAACGTAAAAGGATATGTGCACCCCTATGTTTCTTGCACCATTATTTACAATATCACAATATGGAAGCAACCCAAGTGTCTGTAGAAAAATTGACAAATGAGATGATAGATGTGTGTATTCACACACACACACACACACACACACACACACACACACACACACACACAATGGAGTATTACTCGGCTTGAAAAAGAATGAAACCTTGCCATTTGCAGCCATATGGATGGAGCTAGAGAGTATTATCCTAACTAAAATCAGTCAGTCAGAGAAAGACAAATGCCATACGATGTCATTCTAATGGGGAATTTAAGAAACAAACAAAAATAAATAACTAAAAGAGAAAAAGGAGACACACCAAAATACAAACTCTTAACAATAGAGAACAAACGGAAGGTTACCAGAGAGGAGGTGGATAGAGGGATGAGTGAAATAGATGAAGGGGATTAAGAGGACACTTTTCTTGATGACCACTGAGTAATATGTAAAATTACTGAATCACTCTATTGTATACCTGAAACTAATGTAACATTGTATGTTAGCTCTAGTGGAATTAAAATAAATTTTAAAAAAATATTTTTCTTTCAGGAAGCTCTTTGAAAAAGCTTTTCCTGTGCAATGTGCATAAGCCCTACTTGGGAGGATTCACTCTACAATAATTATTCACTCCATGCCTCAAATTCAGATTTCACTGAGTTCTTCCCGTGGATCCCAGCCCACGCGAGCCATGGTCCTTTTCAGTCCAGGCTCAGCACCTTTGCATTCAAGATTGGAAGTAGAAAGACATATCACTTCACAGTCCAGAAAGCTATTATTGTTTCTGTTTCAGTGTGAGAGAGTCACAGACTTTGGGACAGGTTTCAGAGCAGGTTTATTATGGATCCTGGATCTCTACTTCAATGTTCATTGCCTGGATCCATTTGGCTAATAGGTTCCCTGTGGATGGGCTTGCTTCCAAGCACATACATGGAAGATGCAAAGGTGGGTGGGCTTGGTGTGGGAAAGGAAGAAGACCAAAAACAGACAAGGGTCCGACCCTCCCCTGATCCAGGAACTGCTATGGGAGAGGGTACGGGAGGTAGAATCCATGCGAAACTCCAAGGTCACCAGCTGAACACAGGAGGCACAGGTCAAGGGATCTGGAGATGCAGGGGTTGAAGGCTGCTCTGAGCTACCTCTGGGAGGAAGGGAGGGAAGGAATGAGAAGGAGACACTGCCTGCCCCTGACCCATGCCAGCTGCCCACCGCTCCAACACGCATCAGTCTATGAGCTGACACAGCCTGTGCTCAGGATGGGCTGGCTCTAGTCCCTCAATCTTCAGTGGGACAGCTGGCCTCAGGGCTCAGAGACATGCTGAGGGAGATGAGAGGGAAAGCTGCCCCACCCAGGTCGTCCCCTCCTTGAGCAGACAGCCCTTCAGAACTGCTAAAAAAACCCCACTAACGGGGTTGAAAGACATGCCATGGATGAACTAAGGCATAGAGATATGTAAAATAACATTCATTTTTAAGTTCAGAGCTGTCATCTCAGGAAGTGGGGAGAGCTTCCCTGAAGAAGACTGAGGGGAGGGCAGGCCATGCTGAAAAGGGAGACATGGCTGTCCTGATTGGGGACCTGCAGCCCCCTTCCAGGGCAGGGCATCATCCTCGCATCACCCGAGATCCATGGAAGTGTTCCATCAGGGCCAGATGTTTGTCTCGAGAAGGCTACCCTGGCATCGGACTGCACAGGGCACCAGGGACGAGGACCAGATGGAGGACGGACAATACCCCGGAGGCCATGGTGCAAGAGCAGAGGCACATGACCTTGAAGATGATGATGAAAAGCAGGAGGTGGCAGCATGGAGCTGGCCCAAAAGTACCATGGGAGCAGTGCCCACAGCTACACTGACTGGGTACCTTCTGTGCCCGGTGTGGCTGACTTCAGTGGGATCCAGACTAGTCCTGACCACAAGTCTAGGAAGTGTGCACCACCCCCGGCCTCCTCTCCCCTTGCGGCTGCTAGGAATCACGGTCACAGACCCTGGTCAGCTTTCGTGGAAACCAAGCAGTGGCTCCCCCGCACGCTGCACCTCTGGTGGTGGGCCAGTGCGACCCTCGTGCCTGGCCAGACACTGATGTCTACCTGTCTCCACACAAATCCACAGACAGGAGGGTGTCCCTGAATTCCACAGAACATGATGAGACAGATCCACAGAACCCAACACCCAGTGCGTCACTCGGGACCTCACCTATGGTCATGGAGCTCACCATACCTTATTTCTGTCACTTCCCACAGAAAGCCTGTTTCTGATCTCCCACAATACCATACATCCTGGTTGGTGACCTGGGGTCATGCCATGAACCCACATGCCATCTTTTTTTAAGTGAAGGCTATGCCTACACCTCCTAGAAAATATTTCTAATGAAGTACACGTCCATCAGGACTACGGTGTGAACGGTAGCACACAGCCTGCATGGTAGTAGTCAGTAATTCTAACAAGGGTTAACCCCACCCCCGTCTCACAAAACCTTCCTCCGTCCCCACTGAACTCATGGTCTGCCCTCAGAAAACCCTCCAGGAAACAAACCTTTCATCTGAATGCTCTCTTCACCTTCTGCTTCAAATCTTGTCCATCCACAATGATATGAAACTAGAAATCAGTCTCAAGAAAAAAATGGGACAGTCAAAAATAGGTGGAGATTTTTGGGGCCTGGGTGGCTCAGTCATTAAGGATCTCCTTTCAGCTCGGGTCTTGATCCCAGGATTCTGGGATCTAGCTCCAAATCAGGCTCGTTGCTCATTCGGAAGCCTGCTTCTCCCTCTCCCACCACCCAGCTTGCGTTCCCTCTCTTGCTGTCTCACTCTCTGTCAGATACCTATATAATCTTAAAAAAATATGTGGAGATTTAACAACAAGCTACTGAACAACCAACAGTCAAAGAAGAAATCAAAAATTTTTTAGAAGTACCTTGACACTGATAAAAAGACAACCTACAAAAACTTATGGGATGCAGCAAAAGTAACTTTATGGGGGACATTCATAGAAATTCAAGTCTTCATCAATCCATGAGAATGCTCTCCAATAAACAACCTGATTTATGTGGTAAAGAAGTAGAAAATAAAACAACAAACAAAGCCCCAAATTGGTAGAAATAAGGAAATAACAAAAAGGAATGCATAAATAAATCCAACGGAGACTAAAAAGACAAAAAAAAACAACAATGAAAATGAGAGCGGCCTTTTTTGGAACGATAAACAAAACTGACAAACTTAGCTAGACTCACCAAGAAAGACAGAGGACTCGAATACAATCAGGAAAATAAGATAATGGATTCCTGTCTCATATCAAAATCAAAAGAACTCTTCAACTTTGAATACAACAACTTCTTGCAAGCCACGTCTCTAAAGGCAAAGAAATAAAGGCAAAAATGAACTATGGGCACTTCATCAGGATAAAAAGCTTCTGCTTGGCAAAGCAAATGATCAAAAAACAAAAAGGCAACCTATGGAATTGAAGAAGATATCTGCAAATGATTTTACAGATAAAGGGCTGGTATCCAAGATCTATAAAGAACTCCTCAAACTCGACACCCAAAAAATGGGCAGAAGACACAAAGAGATACTTCTCCAGAGAAGACATACAAATGGCCGACACATGAAAAAATGCTCCACATCAATTGCCATCAGGCAAATACAAATCAAAACTACAATGAGATACCACCTTACACCAGTTAGAATGGTTAAAATTAACAAGGCAGGGGGCACCTGGGTCTCACATTGGTTAAGCGTCTGCCTTCGGCTCAGGGCGTGATCCTGGCCTTATGGGATCGAGCCCCACATCAGGCTCCTCCGTCATGAGTCTGCTTCTTCCTCTCCCACTCCCCCTGCTTGTGTTCCCTCTCTCGCTGGCTGTCTCTATCTCTGTAGAATAAATCAATAAAATCTTGAAAAAAAATTAATAAGACAGAAATAAAAAAAAAGTCAGAGAGGATGTGAAGAAAGGGGAACCCTCTTACACTACTCGTGAGAATTCAAGCTGGTACAGCCACTTTTGAAACCAATATGGAGGTTCCTCAATACGTTAAACACAGAGCTATCCTACGACCCACCAATTGCACTACTGGGTATTTACCCCATAGACACAGAGTAATGAAAAGAAGGGGCACCTGTATCCCAATGTTCATAGCAGCAGTGTCCATAATATCCAAACTGTGGAAGGAGCCAAGATGTCCTTCAGCAGATGAATGGACAAAGAAGATGTGGTTCATCTATACAATGGACTATTACTCAGTCATCAGAAAGGATGAATACCCACCATTTGCACCAACGTGGATGGATCAGGAGGGGATTATGCTAAGTGAAATTAAGTCAAGCAGAGAAAGACAATTATCATATGCTTTGACTCCTATGTGGAATGGAAGGAATAGCATGGAGGACATTAGGAGTAGGAAGGGAAAAGTGAAGGGGGGAATGAGAGGGGGAGATGAACCATGAGAGACTACTAACACTGGGAAACAAACTGAAGGTTGCAGAAAGAGAGAGGAAGGGGAATGGGTAATCCTGGTGATGGGTATTAAGGAGGGCACGTGTTGGGGCGCCTGGGTGGCACAGCGGTTAAGCGTCTGCCTTCAGCTCAGGGCGTGATCCCGGCGTTATGGGATCGAGCCCCACAACAGGCTCCTCCGTCATGAGCCTGCTTCTTCCTCTCCCACTCCCCCTGCTTGTGTTCCCTCTCTCGCTGGCTGTCTCTATATCTGTCGAATAAATAAGTAAATTCTTTAAAAAAAAAGGAGGGCACGTGTCATAATGAGCACTAGGTGTTATATGCAAACAATGAATCATGGAACACTACATCAAAAACAAATGAAGTACTGTAGGGTGACTAACATCATTTTAAAAAAAGAGAAAGATATGAAATCCTTACAGGAATACTATCAATATTTGCAAAGGACATGAAATCCCGAAAGATTCCACACACACAAAAAAAATCTGTTAGAATAAACAAATTCAAGAAAGCTGCAGGATATAAAGTCAATATACAGAGACCTGTTGTCTTTTTTTTTCAGATTTTATTTATTTATTTGATAGGAAGAGAAAAAGTACGAGCAGGGGGAGTGACAGAAAGAGGGAGAAGCAGACCCTCGATAAGCGGGGAGCCCAACAGGGGGCTCGATCCCAGATCTCTGGGTTCATGATCTGAGCTGAAGGCAGACGCTTCACCTATGGGGCCACCCAGATGACCCAACTTCTTGCATTTCTGTATACTGATGACACACTTTCGCAAAGAGAAATTAAAAAAGCAATGCCATTTACAATTGCATCAAAAAAAATCTAGGAATAAAAGTAACCAAAAATGAGAAAGACAGTACACTCAACACATGGCAGAAAGGAAATGAAAAACACGTGTGTCAAGGGGCGCAGGATGTATGGGTCAAAGATTTGGAAGGCAACACAAACAAATGGAAACTTACGCCATGCTCCTTAACTGGAAGAGTTAATTATGTGAACATGTACATCGTACCCAAAGCAATCGACAGATGTGATGAAATCCCTATCTGAATTCTAGCGGCACTATTCGAGGAAATAGATAACAGTCCTCAAACTTGTATGGAATCACAAAAGACCCCAAATACCCAAAGTAACATGGAGAAAGAAAGGTGCAGTCAACACACTCCTGGATTTCAAGCTAGATTACAAAGCTGTTGTCATCAAAACAGGATGGAACTGGCATAAACACAGACACCAGGTCAGTGGAACAGAACAGAAAGCTCACAAACTTACCCACACGTAGATGATCCTAACTTACGACACAGCAGCAGAAGATACACCATGAGGGAAGGACTGTCTCTTCAGTGAGCGGTAACAGGCAAACTGGACACTAAATGCAGAAGAATATAACTGGGTCACTTTCTTACACCACACACAAAATTTTTAATGGATGAACGATTTGAACATAAGACCTGAATCCATAAACCTCCAAGAAGACACAGGTACTAAGTCTCTCGACATTAGTTTTGGCAAAGAGTCTTCAGATCGGACACCAAATGCAAAGGCAACAAAAGCAAAAATAAACAAGTGGAACAACTTCAAACTGAAATCTTCCACACGGCAAAAGAAACCAGCAAAAACTAAAAAGGCCACTGACCCAATAAGAAAAAAAATATCTGCGAATCATATGTGTGAGAAGAGGCTAATATCCAAAATACACACAACACTCATACAAATCAAAACAAAAAAAATGTATAAAAAATGGGGGGAATATGTGAATAGATACCTTCCAAAGATGGCACACATGTGCCAACAGACAGAGAAAGTTGTTCGACATCACTTAATATGGTCAGGGAAACATCATCAAACCCACAATCGGCTATCCCCTCACAACTGTTGGAACAACAATTGTCCCAGAGACAGACACCAGGTGGGGTCAAGGGTGTGCAGATGAGGAGACACTGTGCACTGTTGGTGGGAATGGAAATTGGTGCAGCCACTGTGACAAACGGTATGGAGGTTCCTGAAAAAATAAATGCAACTACCACATGGACAAGTAATGGCTCTACTGAGTATTGATTTGGAGAACACAAAAATACTGCCTCAAAAAGACAGATGCACTCCCACGTTCACTGCAGCATTATTCACAAGAACCAGACATGGAAACACAGACCTTGGGGGCCTTATGCCAAGTAACTCAGACACAGAAAGACCAATACCAGATGCTCTCATGTACATTCAATGTGGAATAAACAAATACTGAACGCATAGATACTGAGAGCAGATTGGTAGGTGCCAGATTCGGAGATGGGGTGCTAGAAACGGGTGAAGGTGGTCAAAGTCTCAATGTTTGAGTGAGAAAATCCGGCAGTCATGAAATGTTCTGTCCAGCATGGAGACTAAAACTAACCCCGCAGCATGGGGTATAGGTTTCCCTGCTCTTTGAAAGTACAGGGCTTCTGAGAAACCTTGCACAGCAGAAATGGTGTCAAGAAGGAATGGCCATTAATTTACACGGAACAATTTGATAGTGTCCTCAGACTCCAAAATTCCTTCTCTTTGGCTTTTCTTAGGCCTCAGGAAACAAGTTTCTGACGGAGGCCCAGCATAAATGAAGATAAAGCACAGCAGAGGCTCACAGACACAATTCAAAGTGCTGGTGGCTGGATGCAGAGAGCGGTTCCCAGCGGAAGGAGCTGGTTGGGGTGCACGCCGCCTCTGTCATGCTTCTCCCCAAAACAGATGCTGACCGTGATTCTCACTGTTCACCTTTTTTCATAAGAGGGAAATCCTCTTCAGGTCTCTTCCTCTTACTGAAGCTGGGTAATAACGTAGTTCTTTCAAGAAAGCCCAATGTCTTACTGTGAACGTTTAAAAAGTGGGGAATACTTGTACTTGAGCATTGCTGAGGGAGGAGATGTGAAAGGTTCTCCCAGACACAAACCTCAGCAGATCCACGAGGAAAGGCACATTCCTCAGCATGCGGAACACGGACTACCTCCTACACCCAGAAACCCTCTCCTTCCCCTCGATCAGGACAACCCACAACAGCTGGGAGTTACCCCAACTCCTCCGTTCTCCTGCTCCTAATAGCTAACCCATCAGCAAATCCTGTGAGCTCCATCTTCAAAATGGACCCAGAATAGGTCTAACCACTCCATCCAAGGCCACCTGTCTGGTCCACAGTGCCTGAGTTCCTGTAAAAGCTTTGTCATTGACCTGCCTTGCCATCTTCAACCCTCTGTCATCTGTTCTCAACACTGTAGCCAGGATGGCCCAGTGAAACAGGGTCTCGTGGGGTTATAGCCCTGGAATGGTTTTTTCTGTCACCTCTCTGAGGTCATGTCCTAAGGTGTCTCCTGTGGCCACAGGGCCTTCTTGCTGCTCCTGGACATACCTGAAATTCTCCTGCCCCAGAGCCTTTGCACATGCTTTCCCTTCTGTTAAGAATGCTCTTGATGTGTTCTCACTCAACTTCGGAGAAGTCTGAATTGGAGTGACAGGAACAGAAGATGAGGCTGTGTGTTGGGTGAGGCTGGTGGCCCAGAAGAAGGTTCTCTGCCAGCTCGCCGCCTGTGCCTCCCTTGCCCTCAGCCAGGAACTTGCACACAGCCCTCACCTGTCACAACTCTCACCCAGGAGACCCACAGCCACCCCTTCCCACACCCTGCTGCAGAATGCATTCAGCTCTCCTCTGGGACCCCTGTCAGCTTTACCCAGTCCTGGAACTCCCCTGTCTCCTGCAAAGCTCCCGGATTCCCCCTCTGCTTCCAAAATCGCAAGGCGTTCATGAGAAAGCTATAATGCTAAGTATTGAAAGTTTCGCACCTGCTTTCCCATTCTGTTGCCTCTCTCTCCACCTTCTTTCCTACCTGTGCAAACTGTAACATATCAGTGGAACATGAACATGCTCGGAGACCTGAATCTTTCATTGCAGCTTTCTGAGGACTCCTTATGTGATAAGAAACTAGTGTATCCTACAACAGGGTGTTTCACATCTCTCATCTATAGAATAGTACAGCCCAAATCACTACAATTTTACCTCACTCTTCATGAAGCAGAACACTTTTTCCTTTCTTCTTTTACTTAAATTCCAGTTAGTTCACATGCCATGGAATATTCGCTTCAGGGGTAGGATTTAGTGATTCCTCACCTGCATACAGTACCCAGTGCTCATCACAAGTGCCCTCCTTAATACCCCTCACCCATTTAACTCTTCCCCCCACGCCCCTGTCCTGCAGCAACACTCAGTTTGTTCTCCAAGGTTGAGTCTATTTCCTTGTTTGCCTCTCTCATCACCCCTCCACTCTGTTCATCTGTTTTCTTTCTGAAATTCCACAAGCATGAGAGCATAGGATATTTCTCTTTCCTCAATGATTTTGCTTAGCTCAATACACTCTAGGTCCATCCGCATCCTTGCAAATGGTAAGATTTCATTCTTTTTGAAGCTGGGTCATATTCCATTATATATATGTATCCCACTTCTGCTTTATCCATTCATCAGTGCATGGACTTTGGGATTCTCTCCATAGTTTGGCTACTGTGGACATTGCTGCTATAAACATCATGGTGCATGTACCCCCTTTGAATCTGCATTTTTGTATCCTTTGGGTAAATACCTAGGAGAGCAATTGCTGGATCATGGGGTTGTTCAATGTTTAACTTTTTGAGGAACCCCCACACTGTTTCCCAGACTGGCTGCACCACTTTGCATTGCCACCAACAGGATGGGAGTGTTCCCCTTTAAGCAGAACATTATCTGCCGGCAATTTCATAAGAGGAAACAAAACTTCTGGGAGATGCACCCAGGGTCAGGCAAGCAGTTGCAGAATTCACCCCAAGGCTCCTGACGCCAAGCCCCTTGAAGCCACCAGCATGCCACTATCCAAAAGAATTCCCAGACTCTCCTTCTGACTCCACCACCAAAGAAACTACAGAGAGAATATGGCACCTCAAAATATCGAGATAATACATTTAGTAAAACTAGAAAGTCAAGCTCAACTTTTAAACAGGAACAGGCCGCTTTGGATAATTTTGAATTTTCCCTCCACCCTAATTTTAACGCTTCTGATGAATAAACTAATCAATGATGAAACATCACCTTTGCCAAATGACATCATCCAAGTCTGTATCAGATGAAAATAAGCCACCTAACTCTAGATGCTGGTCACTCAACCATATCTTAGGCCCAATTGAATAAACACTGTTAGATGAAGGAACAAATTAGATGTTACAAACAGGCACAGAGTGAATCTCACCTTCCCTTTCTAATAAAAGAGGGTTGCTAGGAAACAGATGGGCAAAATACATTTGTAAGCAATAAATGGACAGAGAAATTGTGATCCCCTGCAAAGTTCTACCTGCAGGGAAACTAAGTAATTCTTGTACCAAACCCAGAATGCTGACAGCTACTTCAATTTTACTTTGTGGCTCAACTAGAGAAAAGAGAAAAGCCTAGGAGGTTTTGGGATAAAGACTGGTTTTACCTCCAGCCCTGACATAGATAGGACATTTTGCCAAACATACCTGTGCTTTCTCTGAGCACTGGTGTCCTGTGACAAGCTGCCTCGCTGACTCCGATGCTGACGTTCAAAACCTCGTGTGTCTTGGAGCCAGAGCAGAGAAGTGCCGTCAGCTGGGGAGAAGAAGGCACCTCTGACCTAAAGCCTGCACACCTGCTTCGGTTTCTGGGCGAAGGGGCAACACATACTTGTTGTTTAGCAGTAATTATCTTCATTCTGAATAGACCAATGACCTTGCCTTTTCTGGAAGGCAGACTTACTCTTCTAAAGAAACCCTCAATTCGTCTATTCCCAATGCAACTAGAGTGGGGTCTGGTTTATGCCCGCCTCCAGGCCCCCACCTGGAGGATTTTCCTGCATGATTCTAATAGCCAATTACCACTAACCCGGGGGCACACGGGGCATAATGCTGAAGTTGGGGGACGGCTCTGGGGCATGCTACTGCCACACCTGTGCCTGGGGACCAGGGCACACCCTGCTGAACTCAGGGTACTGCTCAAGATGCATCACCTGCACTGTGTCAGAGAACTGAAGGTGGGGATTGTGTGAAGTCCTTACCCGCACTCTTCCAGGGGAACAGGGGAAACCTTGAAATTCTGCAACCCATCCCACAAAAGCTCAGGTGAGTGGGTGTCCTGGAGTTCACGGGTATGGGGAATAAAGTCAGTTGAGGACATGGGGTAGAAGAGACTTTAAAGGGAAAAAGAAAACTCACCTGAGTCCCCACAAGGAACCCTCTCCACATGCCCTTCCAGAACCCTGCCTCCCACCTGGGGCGCACCCTACCCCCGGACCCCCACCCCAGTGCATGCTGCTCACTCACCAGCAGGGATCTCCACAGGGCAACTCTCTCTCTCTCTCAGTGCCCCTTCTTTGCCCCAAGTCTGCAACCCACTGCAAGTCTGGGACTGCCCACAGAGACATAGCTCCACCCCCAAGCGGTGAATGGTTGGTGAGGGTGGTGCCTGAGCCCCTTGGATGCTGGGCAACCCGCCCTCAAGCCCCTGGAACCCTGAAAGTGCAGGGGGCCCAAGAAGCGCCTGCTCGACCCAACACCCAGCACAGGCATGGGTGGGGTCGTGGGCCGAGGTCCCCCCACACACCTGGCCCCTTCCAGGGACCCCTCTAGCTGCAGACCACCGTCAGAGTCCTGCCCCTTCCCTTTCTGCACCAGCCCTCCCTGCTGGGGTGTGCCTGGTTTTGGGCAAGTCTCTCAGACCCTCCAAGGCTTGGACTTTAGGAAATGCAATGTTTTTATGCATTTTCAGTATGTACATGTCAGTATGACTTTAATCTTATGGGAGCCAAAGAGGTTCTTTATTTTTTCTTATCTTTATGTTGGCATTTTTGGTTATTGTTTTCTTCTCGAAGCAGATGTACAACATGTGCTTGGGGCAGAAATAGGGCCCATGCTTTCAGGTTTTGCCCAGTCATTTTGAGCCGGGTAAAATGTTAAAGGATAGCTTCCCTGGGAGCCCAGGATCAGGGCCCACAGATGATATAAGATAAAAATTACTTTCATCATTATAATTACTCCTAAATGGAGGAATTTGAGACAAAAGCACCTTCACAAGAGTACCAAGAAATCAAAATGATGCCCACAGAAGGCTACCTGCTCCATGGTCAGCACAGGTAACAGAAGTGTTCACAGTCTCTGGACTCCTGCCCTTCTCCTGCCCAAATCTCTAAAGCACACAGACCACTTAAAATCGGAATTGTAGAACTGCTAGACACCTTAGAGATGTCTGGCACCATTCCCTTGGACTGCAGAAGAAAACACAGTAGCTCGTTGTCACAAACTAATTTCAACATGAAGTGCCCCCTGGATGCACTAAGTTCTTTCTCTGCAAATGTTGACTAATGTAAGTCACAGTCATACCATTTAAAAACTACGATGGCTGGGAAGTCATCGTAGGTAAGGGAATATTTTAGCCATGTTTATAAGCATTGGCTCACTTTGTAGAAGAGGCTGAGCTGAGTGTTTTTAAATACTATTTCAGGTACAAAAGAGGAGTTAAGATGGCGGAGGAGTAGGAGACCCCTTTTTCAGCAGGTCCCCTGAGTTGAGCTGGATAGGTACCAGACCAGCCTAAACAACCACGGAATCAGCCTGAGAGGCAGGAAGATACATCTGGACCTCTACAAATGAACATCTCCAGCGCTGAGTTTTGAGGTATGAAGCGGGGAGCCTTGAAACCGGGCACAGATATCAGAAGATAAACGGAAGGGGGGGAGCCGCCATTTTCTGGCGCCCGGAAGCAGCAACCACCTGCACCAGGGAGCGGGCGGACTCATGGATGGCACACGGGAGAGAGTGGACTGAGACCGGTGAGCCCAGAGCGTGCGCCACCAGGCTTCTCCTGGAACACCGGAATCCCGGTGTGCTCACCAGGCATAGACTGAGACCAGGAGACCCGGGAGCCCACGGGGCGGCTGGCGGCTGGCAGGCCACCTGCACAGGGGATCTGGCGGACTTGCGGTAGGCACCTGCGAAACAGCAGACTGAGACCCTGAACCAGGTGCCAGAGCCACCAGGCTTCTCATGGAACTCTGGAATCCCGGTGTGCTCAGGGGATCCAGACTGAGACCAGGAGCTTCCAGAGAGAGATCAGGTCTTCTGGTGGCTGGCAGCATTAGAAACACAAAGGACAGAGATGCACTAGCCCCGGAATTGAGGCCAGGGACACCAGGTGTGGGGTGCACATCCCAGGATGCTACAGGGTTGAGCAGCACCAACAGTAATGGAGTTAAAGTGGCCAGAACAAGGGTGGAGAACGGGCCGCATTCCCTCTGTTCTGTGACAATTCAGCCTCTGCTGCTCTGACTCTCAGAAGAGGCACAGCAGATCACCAGAGAAAGCCGCCAGGGAACAAAAGCCTGGAAATACTGGCCCAGAGCATGCCCACCCCCATTCACCCTTGCAGGGGACACGGAAACTCTACCCAAACAGGGTTGCCTGAGTATGGGCATGGGAAAATACAAACCCTTAACAATAGAGAACAAATGGATGGTTACCAGAGAGGAGGTGGATAGAGGGATGAGTGAAATAGATGAAGCGGATTAAGAGGACACTTTTCTTGATGACCACTGAGTAATATATAGAATTACTGAATCACTCTATTGTACACCTGAAACAAATGTAACACTGTATGTTAGCTCTACTGGAATTAAAATAAATTTTTAAAAAAGATTTTTCTTTCAGGAACCTCTTGAAAAAAGCTTTTCCTGTGCACTGTGCATAAGCCCTACTTGGGAGGATTCACTCTACAATAATTATTCACTCTATGCCTTGAATTCAGATTTCACTGAGTTCTTACTGTGGATCCCAGGCCACGGGAGCCATGGTCCTTTTCTGTCCAGGCTCAGCACCTTTGCATTCAAGATTGGAAGTAGAGACACATGTCACTTCACAGTCCAGAAAGCTATTATTGTTTCTGTTTCAGTGTGAGAGAGTCACAGACTTTTGGACAGGTTTCAGAGCAGGTATATTATGGATCCTGGATCTCTACTTCAATGTTCATTGCCTGGATCCATTTGGCTAATAGGTTGCCTGTGGATGGGCTTGCTTCCAAGCACATACATGGAAGATGCAACGGTGGGTGGGCTTGGTGCGGGACAGGAAGAAGACCAAAAACAGACAAGGGTCCAACCCCTCCCCTGATCCAGGAACTGCTACAGGAGAGGGTACGGGAGGTAGAACCCATGCGAAACTCCAAGGTCACCAGCTGAACACAGAAGGCATAAGTCAAGGGATCTGGAGATGCAGGGGTTGAAGGCTGCTCTGAGCTACCTCTGGGAGGAAGGGAGGGAAGGAATGAGAAGGAGACACTGCCTGCCCCTGGCCCATGCCGGCTGCCCACCGCTCCAACACACATCAGTCTACACAACTGACACAGCCTGGGTTCAGGATGGGCTGGCTCGGGTCCCTCAATCCTCAGTGGGACAGCTGGTCTCAGGGCTCAGAGACATGCTGAGGGAGATGAGAGGGAAAGCTGCCCCACCCAGGTCATCCCCTCCATGAGCAGACAGCCCTTCAGAACTGCTAAAAAAACCCCACTAATGGGGCTGAAAGACATGCCATGGATGAACTAAGGCATAGAGATATGTAAAATAATATTCATTTTTAAGTTCAGAGCTGTCCGCTCAGAAAGTGGGGAGAGATTCCCTGAAGAAGACTGAGGGGAGGGCAGGCCATGCTGAAAAGTGAGACATGGCTCTCCTAATTGGGGACCTGCAGCCCCCTTCCAGGGCAGGGCATCATCCTCGCATCACAAGAGATCCATGGAAGTGTTCCATCAGGGCCAGATGTTTGTCTCGAGAAGGCTACCCTGGCATCAGACTGCACAGGGCACCAGGGACGAGGGCCAGATGGAGGACGGACAATACCCTGGAGGCCATGGGGCAAGAGCAGAGTCACATGACCTTGAAGATGATGATGAAAAGCAGGAGGTGGCAGCATGGAGCTGGCACGAAGTACCATGGGAGCAGTGCCCAAGGCTACACTGACTGGGTGCCTCTTTGCCAGGTGTGGCTCACTTCAGTGGGCTCCAGACTAGACCTGACCACAAGTCTAGGAAGTGTGCACCACCCCCGGCCTCCTCTCTGTTGCGGCTCCTAGGAATCACAGTCAGACGCTGGGCAGCTTTCGTGGAAACCAAGCAGTGGCTCCCACGCACGCTGCACCTCTGGTGGTGGGCCAGTGCGACCCTCATGCCTGGCCAGACACTGATGTCTACCTGTCTCCACAAAAATCCACAGACAGGAGGGTGTCCCTGAATTCCACAGCACCTGATGAGACAGATCCACAGAACCCAACACCCAGTGGGTCACTCGGGACCTCACCTATGGTCATGGAGCTCACCATACCTTATTTCTGTCACTTCCCACAGAAAACCTGTTTCTGATCACCCACAATACCATACATCCTGGTTGGTGACCTGGGGTCATGCCATGAACCCACATGGCACCTTTCTTTAAGAGAAGGCTATGCCTACACCTCCTAGAAAATATTTCTAATGAAGTACAAGTCCATCAGGACTACGGTGTGAACAGTAGCACACAGCCTGCATGGTAGTAGTCAGTAATTCTAACAAGGGTTAACCCCACCCCCGTCTCACAAAACCTTCCTCCATCCCACGGAACTCATGCTCTGCCCTCAGAAAACCCTTCAGGAAACAAACCTTTATCTGAATGCTCTCTTCACATTCTGCTTCAAATCTTGTCCAACCACAATGATATGAAACTAGAAATCAGTCTCAAGAAAAAAATGGGACAGTCAAAAATAGGTGGAGATTGGGGGGCCTGGGTGGCTCAGTCGTTAAGGATCTGCCTTCAGCTCAGGTCCTGATCCCAGGATCCTGGGATTTAGCCTGGAATCAGGCTCCTTGCTCAGCGGGAAGCCCGCTTCTCCCTCTCCCACCCCCCTGCTTCCATTCCCTCTTTCACTGTCTCACTCTCTGTCAGATACCTAAATAATCTTAAAAAAATATGTGGAGATTTAACAACAAGCTACTGAACAACCAACAGTCAAAGAAGAAATCAAAAAAGATTTTAGAAGTACCTTGACACTGATGAAAAAGACAACTTACAAAAACATAAGGGATGCAGCAAAAGTAGCTTTATGGGGGACATTCATAGAAACTCAAGTCTTCATCAATCCATGAGAATGGTCTCCAATAAACAACTTGATTTATGTGGTAAAGAAGTAGAAAATAAAACAACAAACAAAGCCCCAAATTAGTAGAAATAAGGAAATAACAAAAAGGAATGCATAAATAAATCCAACGGAGACTAAAAAGACAAAAAAAAAAAACAATGAAAATGAAAGCTGCCTTTTTTGGAAAGATAAACAAAACTGACAAACTTAGCTAGACTCACCAAGAAAGACAGAGGACTCGAATACAATCAGGAAAGAAAGATAATGGATTCCTGTCTCATATCAAAATCAAAAGAACTCTTCAAACTTGGACACAACAACTTCTTGCAAGCCACGTCTCTAAAGGCAAAGGAAATAAAAGCAAAAAAGGAACTATTGGCACTTCACCAAGATAAAAAGCTTCTGCAGGGCAAAGCAAATGATCAACAAAACAAAAAGTCAACCTATGGAATCGAAGAAGATATCTGCAAATGATATTACAGATAAAGGGCTAGTATCCAAGATCTATAAAGAACTCCTCAAACTCGACACCCAAAAAATGGGCAGAAGACACAAAGGGATACTTCTCCAAAGAAGACATACAAATGGCCAACAGACACATGAAAAAATGCTCCACATCACTTGCCATCAGGCAAATACAAATCAAAACGACAATGAGATACCACCTTATACCAGTTAGAATGGTTAAAATTAACAACACAGGGGGCACCTGGGTAGTACAGAGGTTAAGCGTCTGTCTTCGGCTAAGGGCGTGATCCTGGCATTACGGGATCGAGCCCCACATCAGGCTCCTCCGCTATGAGCCTGCTTCTTCCTCTCCCACTCCCCCTGCTTGTGTTCCCTCTCTCGCTGGCCATCTCTATCTCTGTGGAATAAATAAATAAAATCTTGAAAAACAAATTAACAAGACAGGAAATTACAAAAAGTCAGAGAGGATATGGAGAAAGGGGAGCCCTCTTACACTACTCGTGAGAATTCAAGCTGGTATAGGCACTTTTGAACAATATGGGGGTTCCTCAAGACATTAAACACAGAGCTATCCTATGACCCACCAATTGCACTACTGGGTATTTACCCTATAGACACAGAGTAATGAAAAGAAGGGACACCTGTATCCCAACGTTCATAGCAACAATGTCCATAATAGCCAAACTGTGGAAGGAGCCAAGATGTCCTTCAGCAAATGAATGGACGAAGAAGATGTGGTTCATCTATACAATGGAATATTACTCAGTCATCAGAAAGGATGAATACCCACCATTTGCACCAAGGTGGATGGACCAGGAGGGGATTATGCTAAGTGAAATTAAGTCAAGCAGAGAAAGACAATTATCATAAGGTTTGACTCTGATGTGGAATGGAAGGAATAGCATGTAACATTAGAAGAAGGAAGGGAAAAGTGAAGGGGGGGGAATGAGAGGGGGAGATGAACCATGAGAGACTATTGACACTGGGAAACAAAATGAAGGTTGCAGAAAGGGAGGGTAGGGGAATGGGTAATCCTGGTGATGGGTATTAAGGAGGGCACGTGTCATAATGAGCACTAGGGGTTATATGCAAGCAATGAATCATGGAACACTTCATCAAAAACAAATGAAGTACTGTAGGGTGACTAACATCATTTTAAAAAAGGAGAAAGATATGAAATCCATACAGGAAAACTGTCACTATTTGCAAATGACATGAAATCCCGAAAGATTCCACAAAAAAAAACTGTTAATTTAAACAAATTCAAGAAAGCTGCAGGATATAAAGTCAATATACAGAGACCTGTTGCCTTTACTTTTTTTCAGATTTTATTTATTTATTTGAGAGGAAGAGAAAAAGCACATGCAGGGGTAGTGTCAGAAAGAGGGAGAAGCAGACCCTCGCTAAGCGGGGAGCCCTACACGGGGCTCAATCCCAGAACTCTGGGATCATGACCTGAGCTGAAGGCAGACGCTTCACCTATGGGGCCACCCAGATGACCCAACTTCTTGCATTTCTGTATACTGATGACACACTTTCGCAAAGAGAAATTAAAAAAGCAATGCCATTTACAATTGCATCAAAAAAAATCTAGGAATAAAAGTAACCAAGAATGCGAAAGACATAGTACACTCAACACATGGCAGAAAAGAAATGAAAAACATGTGTGTCGAGGGGGGCAGGATGTATGGGTCAAAGATTTGGAAGGCAACACAAACAAATGGAAGCATACGCCATGCTTCTTAACTGGAAGAGTTAATTATGTGAACATGTCCATCGTACCCAAAGCAATCGACAGATGTGATGAAATCCCTATCTGAATTCCAGTGGCATTATTCAAGGAAATAGATAACAGTCCTCAAACTTGTATGGAATCACAAAAGGCCCCAAAAACGCAAAGCAACCTGAAGAAAGAAAGGTGCAGTCAACACACTCCTGGATTTCAAGCTAGATTACAAAGATGTTGTCATCAAAACAGGATGGTACTGGCATAAACACAGACCCAAGGTCAGTGGAACAGAACAGAAAGCTCAGAAACTTACCCACACGTAGATGATCCTAACTTATGACACAGCAGCAGAAGATATGCCATGAGGGAAGGACTGTGTCTACAGTGAGCGGTAACAGGCAAACTGGACACTAAAGGCAGAAGAATATAACTGGGTCAATTTCTTACACCACCAAAATTTTTAATGGATGAATGATTTGAACATAAGACCTGAATCCATAAACCTCCAAGAAGACACAGGTACTAAGTCTCTCGACATAGGTTTTGGCAAAGAGTCTTCAGATCCGACACCAAACGCAAAGAAACAAAAGCAAAAATAAACAAGTGGAACAACTTCAAACTGAAATCTTCCACTTGGCAAAAGAAACCAGCAAAAACTTAAAAGGCCACTGACCCAATAAGAAAAAATATCTGCGAATCATATGTGTGAGAAGAGGCTAATATCCAAAATACACACAACACTCGTACAAATCAAAACAAAAAAAAATCTGTATTAAAAAATGGGAGAATATGTGAATAGATACTTTCCAAAGATGGCACACAGGTGCCAACAGACAGAGAAAGTTATTCGACATCACTTAATATCTACAGGGAAACATCATCAAACCCACAATCGGCTATCCCCTCACAATTGTTGGAACAGCAATTTTCCCAGAGACAGACACCAGGTGGGGTCAAGGGTGTGCAGACAAGGAGACACTGTGCACTGTTGGTGGGAATGGAAATTGGTGCAGCCATTGTGACAAACGGTATGGAGGTTCCTGAAAAAATAAATACAACTACCACATGACCCAGTAATGGCTCTACTGAGTATTGATTTGGAGAACACAAAAATACTGCCTCAAAAAGACAGATGCACTCCCACATTCAGTGCAGCATTATTCACAAGAACCAGACATGGAAACACAGACCTTGGGGTCCTTATGCCAAGTAACTCAGACACAGAAAGACCAATACCAGATGCTCTCATGTACATTCCACGAGGAATAAACAAATACTGAACGCATAGATACTGAGAGCAGATTGGTAGGTGCCAGATTCGGAGATGGGGTGCTAGAAACGGGTGAAGGTGGTCAAAGTCTCAATGTTTGAGTGAGAAAATCCGACAGTCATGAAATGTTCTGTCCAGCATGGAGACTAAAACTAACCCTGCAGCATGGGGTATAGGTTTCCCTGCTCTTTGAAAGTACAGGGCTTCTGAGAAACCTTGCACAGCAGAAATGGTGTCAAGAAGGAATGACCATTAATTTACACGGAACAATTAGACAGTGTGCTCAGACTCCAAAATTCCTCTCTTTGGCTTTTCTTAGGCCTCAGGACACAAGTTTCTAACGGAGGCCCAGCATAAATGAAGATAAAGCAGAAGCAGAGGCTCACAGACACCATTCAAAATGCTGGTGGCTGGATGCGGAGAGCGGATCCCAGCGGAAGGACCTGGTTGGGGTGCACGCCGCCACTGTCGTGCTTCTCCCCAAAACAGATGCTGAACGCTATTCTCACTGTTCACCTTTTTTCATAAGAGGGAAATCCTCTTCAGGTCTCTTCCTCTTACTGAAGCTGGGTAATAACATAGTTCTTTCAAGAAAGCCCAGTGTCTTACTGTGAACGTTTAAAAAGTGGGGGATACTTGTACTTGAGCATTGCTGAGGGAGGAGATGTGAAAGGTACTCCCAGACACAAACCTCAGCAGATCCACCGGGAAAGGCACTTTCCTCAGCATGCGGAACACGGACTACCTCCTACCCCCTGAGAAAACCTCTCCTTCCCCTCGATCAGGAAAACCCACAACAGATGGGATTTACCCCAATTCCTCCGTTCTCCAGCTCCTAATAGCTAACCCATCAGCAAATCCTGCGAGCTCCATCTTCAAAATGGACCCAGAATATGTCTAACCACTCCATCCAAGGCCACCTGTCTGGTCCACAGTGCCTGAGATCCTGGAAAAGATTCGTCATTGACCTCCCTTGCCATCTTCAACCCTCTGTCATCTGTTCTCAACACTGTAGCCAGGATGGCCCAGTGAAACAGGGTCTCATGGGGTTATAGCCCTGGAATGGCTTTCTGACACCTCTCTGAGGTCATGTCCTAAGCTGTCTCCTGTGGCTACAGGTCCTTCTTGCTGCTCCTGGACATACCTGAAATTCTCCTGCCCCAGAGCCTTTGCACATGCTTTCCCTTCTGTTAAGAATGCTCTTGATGTGTTCTCACTCAACTTCAGAGAAGTCTGAATTGGAGTGACAGGAACAGAAGATGAGGCTGTGTGTTGGGTGAGGATGGCGGCCCAGAAGAAGGTTCTCTGCCAGCTCTCAGCCAGTGCCTCACTTGTCCTCAGCCAGGAACTTGCACACAGCCCTCACCTGTCACAACTCTCACCCAGGAGACCCACAGCCACCCCTGGAGCCCACCCTGAACACACCCTGCTGCAGAATGCATTCAGCTCTCCTCTGGGACCCCTGTCAGCTTTACCCAGACCTGGAACTCCCCCCTGTCTCCTGCAAAGCTCCCGGATTCCCCCTCTGCTTCCAAAATCACACTGACATAAAGCTTTCATGAGAAAGCTATAATGCTAACAAATGAAAGGTTCACACCTGCTTTCCCCTTCTGTTGCCTCTCTCTCCACCTTCTTTCCTACCTGTGCAAACTGTAAAATATCAGTGGAACATGAACATGCTCTGAGATCTGAATCTTTCATTGCAGCTTTCTGAGGACTCCTTATGTGATAAGTAACTAGTGTATCCTACAACAGGGTGTTTCACATCTCTCATCTATAGAATAGTACAGCCCAAATCACTACAATTTTACCTCACTCTTCATGAAGCAGAACACTTTTTCCTTTCTTCTTTTACTTAAATTCCAGTTAGTTCACGTGCCATGGAATATTCGCTTCAGGGGTAGGATTTAGTGATTCCTCACCTGCATACAGTACCCGGTGCTCATCACAAGTGCCCTCCTTAATACCCCTCACCCATTTAACTCTTCCCCCCATGCCCCTGTCCTGCAGCAACACTCAGTTTGTTCTCCAAGTTTGAGTCTATTTCCTTGTTTGCCTCTCTCATCACCCCTCCACTCTGTTCATCTGTTTTCTTTCTGAAATTCCACAAGCATGAGAGCATAGGATATTTCTCTTTCCTCGAATATTTTGCTTAGCTTAATACACTCTAGGTCCATCCACATCCTTGCAAAGGGTAAGATTTCATTCTTTTTGAAGCTGGGTCATATTCCATTATATATATGTATCCCACTTCTGCTTTATCCATTCATCAGTGCATAGACTTTGGGATTCTCTCCATAGTTTGGCTACTGTGGACATTGCTGCTATAAACATCATGGTGCATGTACCCCCTTTGAATCTGCATTTTTGTATCCTTTGGGTAAATACCTAGGAGAGCAATTGCTGGATCATGGGGTTGTTCAATGTTTAACTTTTTGAGGAACCCCCATACTGTTTCCCAGACTGGCTGCACCACTTTGCATTGCCACCAACAGGATGGGAGTGTTCCCCTTTAAGCAGAACATTATCTGCTGGCAATTTCATAAGATGAAGCAAAACCTCTGTGAGATGCACCCAGGGTCAGGCAAGCAGTTGCAGACTTCACCCCAAGGCTCCTGACGCCAAGCCCCTTGAAGCCACCAGCATGCCACTATCCAAAAGAATTCCCAGACTCTCCTTCTGACTCCACCACCAAAGAAACTACAGAGAGAATATGGCACCTCAAAATATCGAGATAATACATTTAGTAAAACTAGAAAGTCAAGCTCAACTTTTAAACAGGAACAGGCCGCTTTGGATAATTTTGAATTTTCCCTCCACCCTAATTTTAACTCTTCTGATGAATAAACTAATCAATGATGAAACATCACCTTTGCCAAATGACATCATCCAAGTCTGTATCAGATGAAAAAAAGCCACCTAACTCTAGATGCTTGCCACTCAACCATATCTTAGGCCCAATTGAATAAACACTGTTAGATGAAGGAACAAATTAGATGTTACAAACAGGCACAGAGTGAATCTCACCTCCCCTTTCTAATAAAAGATGGTTCCTAGGAAACAGATGGTCAAAATACATTTGTCCAGTACAGAGAAATTGTGATCCCCTGCAAAGTTCTACCTGCAGGGAAACTAAGTAATTCTTGCACCAAACCCAGAATGCTGACAGCTACTTCAATTTTACTTTGTGGCTCAACTAGAGAAAAGAGAAAAGCCCAGGAGGTTTTGGGATAATGAGAGGTTTTACCTCCAGCCCTGACATAGATAGGACATTTTGCCAAACATACCTGTGCTTTCTCTGAACACTGGCGTCCTGTGACAAGCTGCCTCGCTGACTCCGATGCTGACGTTCAAAACCTTGGGGGTCTTGGAGCCAGACCAGAGAAGTGTTGTCAGCTGGGGACAAGAAGTCACCTCTGACCTAAAGCCTGCACACCTGCTTCGGTTTCTGGGCGAAGGGGCAACACATACTTGTTGTTTAGCAGTAATTATCTTCATTCTCAATAGACCAATGACCTTGCCTTTTCTGGAAGGCAGACTTACTCTTCTAAAGAAACCCTAAATTCGTCTATTCCCAATAAAACTAGAGTGGAACATTTATTTCTCACTTAAATAGAAAACACTGTTATTATCGACATTGCGTGAATGAACTTTTAAAAACATTTTAGAGAGAAAGGAAGAGACCTTTATTCAAACCCAAGTCAGGACAGCTTCCTGGGAGACACAATCTTCACCAAGAAGGGAGTGCTCCGGGGAAGGAATATTTGGGGCAGGCTTATATATTTTTTTCTGTTTTCTTTTAAGTACAGAGTTACACACCACAATGAGGATATTCTTAGATTCTAGAAAGTGACAGACTCTTTCTTATGTTTTCAGTATGTACATGTCAGTATGACTTTAATCTTATGGGAGCCAAAGAGGTTCTTTATTTTTTCTTATCTTTATGTTGGCATTTTTGGTTATTGTTTTCTTCTCGAAGCAGATGTACAACATGTGCTTGGGATAGTAATAGGGCCCATGCTTTGAGGTTTTGCCCAATCAATTTGAGCCGGGTAAAATGTTAAAGGATAGCTTCCCTGGGAGCCCAGGATCAGGGTCCACAGATGATATAAGATAAAAATTACTTTCATCATTATAATTACTCCTAAATGGAGGAATTTGAGACAAAAGCACCTTTCACAAGAGTACCAAGAATTCAAAATGAATCCCACAGAAGGCTACCTGCTCCATGGTCAGCACAGGTAACAGAAGTGTTCACAGTCTCTGGACTCCTGCCCTTCTCCTGCCCAAATCTATGAAGCACACAGACCACTTAAAATCAGAATTGTAGAACTGCTAGACACCTTAGAGATGTCTGGCACCATTCCCTTGGACTGCAGAATAAAACACAATAGCTCGTTGTCACAAACTAATTTCAACATGAAGTGCCCCCTGGATGCACTAAGTTCTTTCTCTGCAAATGTTGACTAATGTAAGTGACAGTCATACCATATAAACACTACGATGGCTGGGAAGTCATCGTAGGTAAGGGAATATTTTAGCCATATTTATAAGCATTGGCTCACTTTGTAGAAGAGGCTGAGCTGAGTGTTTTTAAATACTATTTCAGACCTGTTTTACAGCACCCTCTGAACATACCAGAGCCTGAATCGACTAAAAAAGATAGTTGGTTTCAGTAACTTTAATACCAGAAAAATATTATACTGTCTCTATTCCTAAGGATCTTTGAGTATCTTACCCAGAGGTCCTCCACTGAGATAATGATCTTAATGATCACCATGGGCAGATGTGAAAAGGCCCGCTGAATTCGTTCCAGTTGTCCACATGACAAGAAAATCCTGATACTTGATAGGTTTCCAGATTGAGAAGACCAGAGATAAGAGGGAAATAGTACCCTGTATGGAACAACAAGCGATTTGGAGTCAGTTTGGGGATCCCACTTAGGTTTCTGACACTAAAATCCTCTGTGACTCATATCATCCGAGTCCCTTTCTAACCGTCTGAAAATGTGCCTAAAAATATCTACACCCTAGTTGGGAAGTTTAAGAGGCAGAATGCTACAAAGAGCCAGTATGATGTCTCTCAAGAACAAGATCTCAGGAAGCCATAATTGCTATTGGGTCTATTGCTTTTCCAGAATAAAGTACACATGTTGAATCCATATTTCGAATAGATGACTCACCAGATGATTTTCAAACCTGAAGGAATGCCAAGAAGTCACTCTTGTGTCATATTTCACTCAGAAATCATGTTGTTGGACTGGTGAGGATGATACGATAGCAACGTCATCACTAAGAGTGGGGAGCTTCTAATTTCCATACGGCCATGTTGACCCCCTTAGCTCAAAGCCACCAGAGAGGGCAGCTGGGGAGGGGGCACCGTCATCATTATGAGTGGGCAGCTTCCCATTTCCATATGGCCATGTTGACCCCCTTAGCTCAGGACCACCAGAAAGGACAGCTGAGGGGGACCACAGGCCAAGCCTGCCAGGTGTGGCTGGGGTAGGCAGAACTCTGACTTAAGGCTCAACTCCTGTCTAGGTTATTATAATGCTCTTCACAAAGAAAGTGCCATTGTGTGTGAGCCCTCATGTAGAAAAGGTTCAGAATTTCCATTGAGATTCCCTCTTTGACCTTTAGGATATGTAGCAAAGTTCCATTTAATTTTAAACATTGAAGGACTTCTTGATTTTCTTTTCGCTATGACTGTGGCTCAATTCCGCAGTGGTCTAAGAATAGAATCTAGTTAATTTCAGGGTTTAACATTTGTAGACTTGATTCTTGGCCCCACCTATCATCTATTTGGGTAAAGAGTCTATGACCACTTGAAAATAATGTATTCTGCACTTATTATGGAATGTTCCCTATATGTCAATTAGGTCATATTTGTTACCAATGT
This sequence comes from Ursus americanus, assembly GCF_024610735.1. NCBI lineage: Eukaryota > Metazoa > Chordata > Mammalia > Carnivora > Ursidae > Ursus > Ursus americanus. Next base: position 6,610,623 of record NW_028273621.1, read on the forward strand.
TTTGTCTGCTTTTTCTTTCAGATATTGAGAAAGGTATATTAAAATCTTCAAACAATGATGCTCTATTTATTGTGACATCGGAGAATCTACCAGTGTTTTAAGGCAAGAGAAACAAAAAGGATAAGAATTGAGGGGATAATTGTGACTATTCACAGATAATACGATTGTGTAAATAGAAAATCAAAAACAGTGTTTAAATATCATATTAGAATTAAAAATGCAATTTAATAATAATAATAATAATAATAATAATAATAATAATAATAATAATAATAAAAGAGGTTTCCTGGGAAACAGATGGTCAAAATACATTTGTAAGCAATAAATGGGCAGAGAAATTGGATTGTAGCTTCCCATTGGACAGTTTCTGAAGAAAACGTAGAACCTGTCAATCTTGGGGTATGACACAGGGTGCACTAACCATTTAAAAGAATTCAGTGGGACTTCATAAAAATGTGACATTTGTAAGCAATAAATGGACAGAGAAAATGGATTGTAGCTTCCCATTGGACAGTTTCTGAAAGAAAACGTAGAACCTGTCAATCTTGGGGTAGGACATAGGGTGCACTAACCATTTAAAAGAATTCAGTGGAACGTCATAAAAATGTGACATTTCTCCTTATCTTATGACCATAAGAAAATGAAAAAGTGAACCGCAGGCTGGGAAGTAAAGATTTGCAATACACACACTGACAAAGACTTGTCAATAAAGAATTCCTGCTCATCAACCATAGAGTCTATTTATAAACGAATACTTCACAAAAGATTGACTGATGGCCAATAAGAACAGGAAAGGGTGCTCTACAGTAATATTTTCAGGAACAGCAAAGCCTTTCCTAAAATGAAAACATACAAACAAACCAGTATTCCCTAGATGGATGACGTCCTTATTTCTGAGGACAGCTTGAAGAACAGACTAACATCAAAGTAAAGTGATGGAATTCCTGACACTCAGAGGATGGACAATTAACCTCAAACTACAGTACAATTTCTAGGCATCATTTGTTCCTCTGAAGGCAGACAACTAGCACACCCCTTCCTCCACCACACAGGTTGCTTCCCAACCCCTACCATAAAAGAAGAAGATGAGAAACAGATAGGACTAGTAGGAAATAGCAAAAATCACATGTGGGGATTATCCTGAAACACACTGATCACATAACTAGTGTAAGGAAGTGTAGGGAACTGACAAGGACAGAGACTCAAGAGGTACTTCTTTGGGAAATGCTGTCTGAAATCGTCACACCTTGGTACCAGCTAATGAGGGCTCTGACCATACCCTAGGGTTTGCTCACAAGGGTCTGCAACACCATCGCTGAGGACTGAAACTCTTCAAGACCTCAAAGCTTGCCTGATTGACTATTGGACTAAGAGATTCCCATGTTCTGAAAACAGATACCAACTCATTGAAAGGTTCACCTGGGCTCTCTCGGAAGCCCTACAAGGAGCTGAACCATTCACTGAAAATCAATTACACACACACACACACACACACACACACACACACACACACACACACCTGTCATTTCAGCAATTACTTAAACATTCAAGGTTCTTCCTACCTTTTCTTTTTCACATTGATATTTATACTCACATGAAATGTCATCATTTCTAATGAACACTGATGTCAAAATAGAGATCCATTGACACAATATTTACAAAATGGAACTTCCCTGCTGTCATTTTCAATATAGCGCTTTTTAAAGTTCATACATATTTTAGGTTTTTGGTAACTTATACAGGAGAAGATCAGCACTGAAAAACTCTGAATACTTGACAATGAGTTTTAAGCCTAGAGAACAAAAATTGTCCAATTTCATAGATAATAAGGAACCAAAGGGAAAGCATGGAAGCTGTAGTCGAATAATTTTACACATATGCATCCTCTCTTATTCTACTACTGAGGGGCGTGTTTTATTACCACTCTACATGCATCAATTGTCTTCCACGTGCACCTTCACAGGTATAATGAATTACTACAGTAGAATGAAATGTCTGGGAACTACTTGGCGGCATCTATCATGAACAATGAAATTTCTATCTTATATTTGGTGAACTTCCACTGTCTGTCCCTTTAGACGATGGACCCTAAACAGAAGGGGGAATGAACCACGAGAGACTATGGACTCTGGGAAACAAACTGAGGGCTTCAGAGGGGAGAGGGGTGGGGGATTGGGATGGGCCAGTGATGGGTATTAAGGAAGGTACATATTGCATGGAGCACTGGGTGTTATATGCAAATAATGAATCACGGAACACTACATCAAAAACTAAGGAAATACTGTCTAGTGACTAACATATCATAATAACAAATTATTAGTAGAAAAAAATTAAAGGTAAAAAAAACCAATACAGCTTTTCTGTTTCAAGAACAATCACAATTGAGAAAAAACTAACTTAAATCCCTAAAGCAAAACACAGACCAAGTTCCATTTCACTCCCCTTTATTCACATTCTCTGTGGGTTCTAAGCTATTTCCCTACCTCCTTTCCTGCTCAGCAGGGAGCCCGGGCTCGATCCCAGAACCCTGGGATCATAACCTGAGCCAAAGGCACATGCTTAACTGGCTGAGCCAGCCAGGAGCCCCAGCTCCATGTTTTTCTTAAGCAAAAGGACACTTTCTCACAATGCCTTCACATGACTTCACATGGTACCAGAGACCTGCATTTGCTTCTAGGAGGTTGCAGATGAAGGCAATTGCAAACTGTCACAGTGGTTTATCAAATACAATGACCTGCCTGGTGACAGTGAAACCCTTATGAGCCCACGAGAGGGTGCTGTGACACTCAGCTGTGGCTGGGCTGGCACAGAGAACCAAATCCATTTCCCTGCCTGATGTCTGTGAGGAACAGATGCCCCCACTGTGAATGAGACCCTGTCACTGAGCTGTCCAGAGATGACCATCCTCACGGAGGATGAGGATAAAGGACAATGCCTGAGGAGACCTCATCTGTCTCTTATCTTTTTATATTTTTGACAGTGGACAAATCACTGCCTAGGAGTCCCCAACTACCTTAGTCTCATCTGTGAATGACCAAGAGGTTTTACAAAACACTTAAGATTTTCACCTCACAAATGGCCACAACCACTTACCATAGGGATTCAACATTAAACAAAGATACTGTTCGTTGGAAGAGAGGTCCTGCCCACTGTTGTTTCTCACTTATATGCTCATCTTCCTTACCTCATGGTAACATAACCACCTTGATTCCTGCTTCCATCTTCAGGAAGGCTGAGGTGACTTGAAGGGCATTACCCTGACATCGTTCTTTCTTAGCAATAAGATGTGGACATTTCCCTAGTCCTACACACCCAAAGTTGAATTGGAATCAGGATTGAGGAGGCTGATGAGAGTTGAAGGTGTTTTACTGTACAGGGTGGTTTATTACCAATAAGGATGGGTCAGAGTCCTCGAAATTCCAGAACCTTTTCATTAATGCTTCCTACTCGTGAAAGATGATGTACTTTGGTCTTTCCCTGCATAGTGTGGAGACTCAGAGAAAAGTGCTTAGCCCTTTCATCAGACTTCCAGGACCACCTTGGGGCTGGCTTCCATATTCAGAAAGGATGATGTTAGGGCTAAGAGGGTTCCTGTACACTGTTATTTCTTACAGATAAGTGTATGGCATTTTTGTTACATTGCCAGAACCACTTAGCGCTGGGCTTGCCGTCCTCCTGGGGACAAACCCTAACCCTAGTCAGCCCCCAAGGGGCCCCTCCCAAGGGGCCTGGCACCACAACGCCAGGGATTGGGGACCGCTGAGGCCAGCGCCTAAGTCTCCCTGCCGCCCCACAGCAACCCGGGCTGCTAAGGGCGCCGCCAGTCATTCAGGGCGAGAGAATGGGCAGGGCCCTCCAAGCCCCGGCGACATTCAAAGGCCCCCTGCGCCAAAACGCTTGGGCCCACACTCCCTCTCGCCAGCACCTTCACCTCGGCCTGCCCCTCCGCCTGCTGTAGAGCTGGGGGAACGGGCCTGCTGGACTCCTGGGGGCTAACACTTACCCTAGGTCGGCCCCCGAGAGGCCCCTCCCAAGGAGCCTGGCACCGCAATGCCGGGGATTTGGGAACCCCGAGCCCCAGTGCTGGACTCCCTCTGCCACCCCACAAGCACCCAGGGCGCTAGGGTCGTTGCCAGTCATTCAGGAAGTGAGAACGGGCAGGGCCCTCCTATCCCCCTGCAACGTTCGAAGGCCCCCCGCGAAAAAACTCTGGCTCCCACGCTCCTGCTTGCCAGCGCCCTCACCTCGGCCCACCCCCCGCACGGTGCAGAGCTGGTGGATGAGGCCTGCCCTCCTCCTGGAGGCTATCCATAACCCTAGGTTTGCCCCTGAGGGGCCCCTCCATAGGGGCTTGGCACCGCAATGCCTGGGATTGGGGACCCCCGAGTCCCAGTGCCGGACTCATCATGTTGCCCCGCCGCCACCTGGGCCGCTAGGAGCACTGTCCGTCATTCATGGAGGGAGCACAGGCAGATCCCTCCAAGCCCCTGGTGACATTCGAAGGCCCCCCGCGCCAAAACGCTTGGGCCCATGCTCCCGCTCGCCTATGCCCTCACCTCGGTCCGCCCCTCCGCTCACAGCACAGCCAGTGGATTGGGACTGCCATCCTCCTGGGTGTTACCCTAACCTTTGGTGGGCCCCCGAGGGGCCCATCCCAGGTTCCTATTGCCCCAACATGGGGAATTTGGGAATCCCGAGCCCCAGCGCCCGACTCACCCTCCTGCCCTACCACCACCTGGACCGCTAGGGGCACCGCCGGTCATTCAGGGAGGGAGAAGGGGCAGGGCCCTCCAAGACTCCAGCGACCTTCGAAGGCCCCCCGCACCAAAACGCTGGGGCCCACGCTCCTGCTCGCCAGCGCCCTTACCTCGGCCATCCCCTCAGCTCGCCACACAGATGGCGGATCGGGCCTGTGGGCCTTCTGGGGGCTAACCCGAACCCTAGGTCGACTCCCTAGTGGCCCCTCCCAAGGGGCCTGGCGCCGCAATGAGGAGGATTGGGGACTTCTGAGCCCCAGCACCGGACTCACCATGCCTCCCACCGCCACCCGGGCCACAAGGGGCACCACCAGTCATTCAGGGCGGGAGAACGGCAGGGCCCTCCGAGCCCCCAGCGACTTTCGAAGGCCCCCTGCCTCAAAGCGCTTGGGAACACGTTCCCATTCACCATCGCCCTTACCTCGGCCTGACCCTCCTCTCGCCGTACAGCCCACGGATCAGGCCTCCCAGCCTCCTGGCGGCTAACCCTAACCCTAGGTAGGCCCCCCAGGGGCCCATCCCAAAGGGCCTGGCGCAGCAACGCCGGGATTTGGGACTACTGAGCCCCAGCGCCGGACTCACCCTGCAGCTCAGCCACCACCCGGGCCGCTAGGGGAGCCGCCGGTCATTCAGTGAGGGAGAACCGGTAGGGCCCTCTGAGCCCCCGGAGACCTTTGAAGGCTCCCCACGACAAAACGCTTCGGCCCACGCTCCCACTCGCCAGCGCCCTCACCTCGGCCCACCCCTTCGCTGCACACCCGGATGATAGGGACTGCCGACCTCCTGGGGCCTAAGCCTAACCCTAGGTCGGCCCTCCAGGGGCCCGTCCCAAGGGGCCTGGCGCCGCAACCCCGGGTATTGGGGACCCCTGAACCCCAGCGCTGGACTCACTGTGTTGCCCCGCCGCCACCCGGGCCGCTAGGAGCACTGTCGGTCATTCAGGGAGGGAGTACGGGCAGATCCCTCCGAGCCCCTGGCGACCTTCGAAGGCCCCCCCACGCCAAAACGCTTGGGCCCATGCTCCCGCTCCCTGTGCCCTTACCTCGGTCCGCCCCTCCGCTCGCTGCACAGCTTGTGGATCGGGACTGCCAGCCTCCTGGGTGTTACCCTAACTTTGGTGGGCCCCCGAGGGGCCCATCCCAGGTTCCTATTGCCACAATACCGGGGATAGGGGACCCCCGAGCCCCAGCGCCGGACTCACCCTCCCGCCCTACCGCTCCCTGGGCCGCTAGGGGCACCGCCAGTCATTCAGGGAGGGAGAACGGGCAGGGCCCTCCGAGCCACCGGCGACTTTTGAAGGCCCCCCACACTAAAACGCTTTGGGCCCACGCTCCCGCTCACCTGTGCCCTTACCTCAGTCCGCCACTCCGCTCGCCGCACAGCTGACGGATCGGGCCTCCCAGACTCCTGGTGGATAACCCTAACCCTAGGTAGGCCCCCTAGGGGCCCATCCCAAGGGGCATGGCGCCGCACCGCCAGGGATTGAGGACTCCCGAGCCCCAGCGCTGGACTCACCCTGCAGCTCCGCCACCACCCAGGCCGCTAGGGGAGCCGCCGGTCATTCAGTGCGGGAGAACGGGTAGGGCCCTCTGAGCCCCCGGAGACCTTTGAAGGCTCCCCACGACAAAACGCTTTGGCCCACGCTCCCACTCGCCAGCGCCCTTACCTCGGCCCTCCCCTCCACTCACCGCACAGCTGGCGGATCGGGCCTGCGGGCCTTCTGGGGGCTAACCCGAACCCTAGGCCTACCCCCTAGTGGCCCCTCCCAAGGGGCCTGGCACCACAATGACGATTATTGGGGACTCCTGAGCCCCAGCGCCAGACTCACCATGCCCCCCACCGCCACCTGGGCCACAAGGGGCACCACCGGTCATTCAGGGCGGGAGAACGGCAGGGCCCTCCAAGCCCCCAGCGACTTTCGAAGGCCCCCCGCGCCAAAGCGCTTGGGACCACGCTCCCACTCGCCATCGCCCTTACCTCGGCCTGCCCCTCCGCTCACCGCACAGCCAGCGGATTGGGCCTCCCAGCCTCCTGGGGGCTAACCCTAACCCCATGTAGGCCCCCTAGGGGCCCATCCCAAGGGGCCTGGAGCCGCGACACAAGGGATTGGGGACAACTGAGCCCCAGCGCCAGACTCACTGTGCCGCCCCACTGCCACCCAGGCCCCTAGCTGCACCGCCGGTCATTCAGGGCGTGAGAACAGGCAGGGCCCTCCGAGCCACGGGCGACCTTCGAAGGCACCCCGCATCAAAACGCTTGTGCCCACGCTACCGCTTTTCAGCGCCCTCACCTCAGCCCACCCCTCCACTCACCGCAAAGCTGGCTGATCTGGCCTGACGGTCTCCTGGGGGCTAACCCTAACCCTAGATTGGCCCACGAGGTGCCCCTCCCAAGGCACCTGCTGCTGCAATGCCGGGGATTGTGGACCCCTGAGCCCCAGCACCGGACTCACCTTGCTTCCCCGCCACCAACCGGGCTGGTAGAGGCGCTGCTGGTCATTCAGGGAGGGAGAACGGGCAAGGCCCCCTTAGCCCCTGGCGACCTTCGAAGGCTACTGGCGCCAAAACGCTTGGGCCCATGTTCCCGCTCGCCAGCACCCTCATCTCGGCCCACCCCTCCGCTCGCCACACAGCCGGCAGATCGGGCCTGCCGGCCTCCCGGGGGCTAAACCTAACCCTAGGTCCGTCCCCAAGGGGACCCTCCCAAAGGCCCTGGCGCTGCAAAGCCGGGGATTGGGGAACCCCGAGCCCCAGTGCCACACTCTCCCTGCCGCCCCGCTGCCAACCGGGCCACAAGGGATGCCGTCGGTCATTCAGAGCAGGAGAATGGGCAGGGCCCTCCAAGCCCCTGGTGACCTTTGAAGGCGCCTCGTGCCAAAATGCTTGGGCCCACATTCCCCGCTGGCCAGTGCTCTCATCTCAGCCCGCCCCTCCGCTCGTCGCACAGCTGGCAGATCGGGCCTACTGGCCTCCTGGGGGTAACCCTAACCCTAGGTCGACCCCCGAGCGGGCCTTCCCAAGGGGCCTGGCGCAGCAACGCCGGATTTTGGGGACCCCGAGCTCCAGCGCTGGACTCACCCTGCCGACCCGACACCACCGGAGCCGCTAGGGGCGCCACCAGTCATTCAGTGTGGGAGAACAGGCAGGGACCTTCAAGCCCCTGGTGACATTTGAAGGCCGCACTTGCGAAAATGCTTGGGCCCACGCTCCTGCTCCCCAGCACCCACATCTTAGCCCACTCCTCCACTTGCCGCACAGGCTGCAGATCAGGCCTGTCGGCATCCTGGGGGCTAACCCTAACACTTGGTCGGCCCACGAGGGGCCCCGCCCAAGGAGCCTTGCGCCGCAACACCGGGGATTGGGGACACCCGAGCCCCAGCGCCAGACTCTAGCTGCTGCCCCACCGCCAACTGGGATGGTAGGGGCACCACCGGTCATTCAAGGAGGGAGAAGGGGCAGGGCCCTCTGAGCCCCAGGCAACCTTCGAATACCTCCCTCGCTAAAACGCTTGGGCCCAACTTCCCCATCGCCAGCACCATCACCTTGGCCCTCCCCTCCGCTCACCGCACAACCGGCTGATGAGGCCTGCAGGCCTCCTGTGGGCTAACCCTAACCCTAGGTCGACCCTCGAGGGGCCCGTCCGATGGGGCCTGGCGCCACAACGCCTGGGATTGCTGACACCCGAGCCCCAGCGCTGGATTAACCGTGCCACCCTGCCGCCACGCGGGCCGCTAGTGGCGCCGCCGGTCATTCAGGGTGGGAGTACGGGCGGGGCCCTCCGAGCCCCCAGCGACTTTCGAAGGACCCCATGCCAAAACGCTTGGACCAATGCTGCCGCTCGCCAGCGCCCTCACCTCGGCCCGCCCCTCCGCTCTCCAAACAGCGGGCGGATTGGGCCTGCTGGACTCCTAGGGGCTAACCCTAACCATAGGTCGGCCCCCGAGGGGCATATCCCAAGGGGCCTGGCTCCGCAACACAGGGCATTGGGGACCCCCGTGCCCCAGTGCCGGACTCACCGTGTCACCCCGCTGCTACCCGGGCCACTAGGGGTGCCGCCGGTCATTCAGGGCGGGAGAACGGGCAGGGCCCTCCGAGCCTCCGGCGACCTTTGAAGGCCCCCCGCGCCAAAACGTTTGGACACACGCTCCCACTTGCTAGCGCCCTCACCTCGGCCCACCCTTCGCTGCACACCCGGATGATAGGGACTGCCGACCTCCTGGGGCCTAAGCCTAACCCTAGGTCGGCCCTCGAGGGGCCCATCCCAAGGGGCCTGGCGCCGCAACCCCGGGTATTGGGGACCCCCGAACCCCAGCGCTGGACTCACTGTGTTGCCCTGCCGCCACCCGGCCCCTAGGAGCACCGTCGGTCATTCAGGGAGGGAGTACGGGCAGATCCCTCCAAGCCCCTGGCGACCTTCGAAGGCCCCCCCGCGCCAAAACGCTTGGGCCCATGCTCCCGCTCCCTGTGCCCTTATCTCGGTCCGCCCCTCCGCTCGCTGCACAGCTTGTGGATCGGGACTGCCAGCCTCCTGGGTGTTACCCTAACCTTTGGTGGGCCCCCGAGGGGCCCATCCCAGGTTCCTATTGCCACAATACCGGGGATAGGGGACTCCCGAGCCCCAGCGCCAGACTCACCCTCCCGCCCTACCGCCCCCTGGGCCGCTAGGGGCACCGCCAGTCATTCAGGGAGGGAGAACGGGCAGGGCCCTCCGAGCCACCGGAGACTTTTGAAGGCCCCCCGCACCAAAACGCTTTGGGCCCACGCTCCCGCTCACCTGTGCCCTTACCTCAGTCCGCCACTCCGCTCGCCGCACAGCTGGCGGATTGGGCCTCCCAGACTCCTGGTGGATAACCCTAACCCTAGGTAGGCCCCCTAGGGGCCCATCCCAAGGGGCATGGCGCTGCAACGCCAGGGATTGAGGACTCCTGAGCCCCAGCGCCAGACTCACCCTGCTGCCCCGCCACACATGGGCCACTAGGGGAGCCAATTGTCATTCAGGGCAGGAGAACAGATAGGGCCCTCTGAGCCCCTGGAGACCTTTGAAGGACCCCCGCGACAAAATGCTTCAGCCCACGCTCCCGCTCACCAGCGACCTCACTCGGCCCACCCCTCCACTCGCCGCACAGCTGGCGGATGGGACCTGCCGGCCTCCTGGGGGCTAACCCTAACCCTAGGTCGTCCCCCGAGGGGCCAGTCCAATGGGGCCTGGCACGACAACGCCTGGGATTGCTGACCCCTGAGCCACAGAGCCGGACTCACCATGCCGCCCCCCCGCCACACGGGCCTCTAGCGGCACCATTGGTCATTCAGGGCGTGAGAACAGGAAGGGCCCTCCGAGCCACGGGCGACCTTCGAAGGCCCCCCTCAACAAAACGCTTGTGCCCACACTCCCACTTGTCAGCGCCCTCACCTCGGCCTGCCCCTCCGCTCACCGCAATGCTGGCCGATCGGGCCTGCTGGCTTCCTGGGGGCTAACCCTAACCATAGGTCAGCCCATGAGGGGCCCCTCCCAAGGCACCTGGCACCGCAACGCCAGGGATTGTGGACCCCCAAGCCCCAGCGCCAGAGTCACCCTGCTGCCCCGTTGCCACACGGTCCGCTAGGGGTGCCATTGGTCATTCAGGGCGGGAGAAGGGGCAGGGCCCTCTGAGCCCCAGGCAACTTTCGAAGGCCCCCCGCGCCAAAACGCTTGGGCCCATGCTCCCACGCGCCAGCGCCCTCACCTTGGCCCGTCCCTCCGCTAGACTCACAGCCAGCGGATCGGGCCTGCCGGCCTCCTGGGGACTATCCCTATTCCTAGCTTGGCCCACTAGGGGCCCTTCCCAAGGGGCCTGGCGCAGCAATGCTGGGGATCGGGAACCCCCGATCCCCAGCGCCAGACTCACCCTACTGCCCCGCTGCCACCCGGGCTGGTAGGGGTGCCGCCGGTCATTCACGGCGACAGAATGGGCAAGGCCCTCCGAGCCCCCGGCAACCATCGAAGTCCCCCCACGCCAAAACGCTTGGGCCCTCGCTCCCGCTCTCCAGAGCCCTCACCTCGGCCCACCCCTCCGCTCAACGCACAGCTGGCAGATAGGGCCTGCTGGCCTACTGGGGGCTAACCCTAACCCTAGTTCTGTCCTCAAAGGGCCCCTCCCAAGGGGCCTGGCGCCATAACGCCGGGGATTGGGGAACCCCGTGCCCCAGCGCCGGACTCACTCTGCCGCCCCGCCGCCACCCGGGCCGCTAGGGTTGCCGCTGGATATTCAAGGCTGGAAAACGGGCAGGGCCCTTTGAGCCCCCGGCAAACTTCAAAGATACCCCGCGCCAAAACGCTTGAACCCAGGCTCCCGCATGCCAGCGCCCTCACTTTGTCCTGCCCCTCCGCTCACCGGATAGCCAGTGGATCAGGCCCGCCGGGCTTCTGGTGGCTAAACCTAACCCTAGGTCAGCCCCCGAGGGGCCCCTCTGATGGGGCCTGGCGCCACAACGGCTGGGATTGCTGACCCCGAGCCCCAGCGCGGGACTAACCGTGGCACCCCGCCGCCACCCCGGTTGCTAGGAGCACCATCAGTCATTCAGGGCGGGAAAACAGGCAGGGCCCTCCAAGGCCCTGGTGACCTTCGAAGACCCCCGTGCCAAAACGATTGGGCCCAAGCTCCTGCTCGCCTGTGCCCATACCTTGCACCACCCCTCCGCTCGCCGCATAGCTGGCGGATCGGGCCTGTGGGCCTCCTGGGGGCTAACTTAACCCAAGGTCGACCCCCAAATGGCCCTTCCCAAGGTCCTGGCGACACAACGCCGGGCATTGGGGACCCCCGAGACCCAGTGCCAGACTCACCCTGCTGCCCCGCTGCCACCAGTACTGTGAGGGGCACCGTCGGTCATTCAGGGAGGGAGAACGGGCAGGACCCTCTGAGCCCCTGGTGACCTTCTAGGACCCTCCCTCTAAAACTTTGGTCCCATATTCCCACTCGCCAACGCCCTCATCTCAACCTGCCCCTCCGCTCGCCACACAGCCGGCAGACCGGGCTTCCCGGCCTCCTGGGGGTAACCCTAACCCTAGGTCGGCACCTGAGGGGGCCCTCCCAAGAGGCCTGGGGCTGCAATGCTGGGGATTGGTGACCCCCGAGCAGCAGCGCCGGACTCACTTTGCTGCTCCACTGCCACCGGGGCCGCTAGGGGCCCCTATGGTCATTTAGGGCGGAAGAACAGGCAGGGCCCTCCAAGTCCCCAACGACCTTCGAAAGCCCCCCAGGCAAAACGCTTCACCCAACACTTCCGTTCCCCAGTGCCCTCACCTCGGTCCGCCCCTCCGCTCGCCGCACAGCCGGTGGATTGGGTCTGCCGGCCTCCTGTGGGCTAACAGTAATGCTTGGTCGGCCCCCTAGAGCCCTTCCGAAGGGGACTGGCACCCCAACGCCGAGGACTGGGGACCCCGAGCCCCAGCGCCAGACTCACCCTACCACCCCTCCTCTAACTGGGTCGCTAGGGTAGCCGCCTGTCATTCAGGGCGGAAGAACGTGTACGGCACTTCGAGCACTCGGCAACCTTCGAAGGACCCCCCCGCGAAAACTCCTGGGCCCGGGCTCCTGCTTGCCAGTGGCCTCACCTCCGCCCGACACTCCGCTCGCCGTACAGCTGGCGAATCGGGCCTGCCGGCCTCCTGGGTGCTAACCCTAACACTAGGTCGCACCCAAGGGGCCCCTCCCAAGGGGCCTGGCGCTGCAACAACGGGGATTGGGGACCCCCGAGCCCTAGCGCCGGACTCACACTGCTGCCCCTCTGCAACCCGGGCCGCTAGGTGTGCCGTCGGGCATTCAGTGTGGTAGAAAGGGGAAGGACGCTCTGAGCCCCCGACTACTTTCGAATTCCCCCCCACGCCAAAACGCTTGTGCCCATGCTTCCGCTCGACAGCGCCCTCACCTCAGCCTGCCCCTCTGCTCGCCACACAGCCGGCAGATCAGGTCTGCCGGCCTTCTGGGGGCTAACAGTAATGCTTGGTCGGTCCCCTAGAGCCCTTCCGAAGGGGCCTGGCGCCCCAACGCCGAGGATTGGGGACCCTGAACCCCAGCGCCTGACTCACCCTACTGTCCGTCCTCTACCCGGGCTGCTAGGGTAGCCACCAGTCATTCAGGGCGGAAGAACGTGCAGGGCCCTCTGAGCCCCCGGCGACCTCTGAAGGCCCCCGGCACCAAAACGCTTGACTCAAGCACCTGCTCGCCAGCACCCTCATCTCGGACCACCCCTCTGCTCCTTGCGGAGTGGGCGGATCAGGACTGCTGGCCTCCTGGGGGCAAACTCTAACCCTAGGTCGGCCACTGAGGGGGCCATCCCAAGGTGCTTATCGCCGCAACGCCTGGGATTGGGGACCCCCGAGCCCCAGCGCCAGACTCTACCCTGCTGCCCTGCCACAACCCGGGCCGCTAGGCGTGCTGCCGGACATTCAGGGCGGGAGAACGGGCAGGGCCCTCCGAGCCCCTGGCGACCTTCGAAGGCTGCCTGCGCCAGAACACTTGGGTCCACGCTCCGGCTCACCAGCGGCCTCCGCTCGGCCAGCACTTCCGCTCTCCACACAGCCGGCGGATCCGGCCTGAGAGCCTCCTGGGGGCTAACCCTAACCCTAGGTCGGTTCCCAAGAGGCCTGGCACCGCAACGCGGGGGATTGGGTACCCACGAGCCCCAGCGCTGGACTCAACTTGCCGCCCCCAGGCCACCCGAGCCGCTAGGGTCGCCGCCGGTCATTCAGGGCAAGAGAACGGGCAGGGCCCTCCGAGCCACTGGTGACCTTCGAAGGCACCCGTGCCAAAATGCCTGGGCCCACACTCCCGCTCGCCAGCGCCCTCACCTCAGCCTGCCCCTCTGGACGCCACACAGCCGGCGGGTCGGGCCTGCCGGCTTCCTGGGGACTTACACTAAACCTAGGTCGGCCCCGGAGGGGCCCCTCCCAAGGTGCTGGTGCCACGACGCTGGGGATTTGGGACCCCCAAGCCCAAGCACCGGACTCACCCTGCCCCCCCTCTTCCACCCAGGCCCCTAGGATAACCGAGGATCATGCAGGGCGGGAGAACCGGCAGGGCCCTCAGAGCCCCCGGGAAATTTCGAACGCCGCACGCACCAGAACACTAGGGCCCACGCTCCCGCTCACCAGCGGCCTCACCTCGGCCAGCGCTTCCGCTCTCCACACAGTCGGCGGATCGGGCCTGCCAGCCTCCTGGGGACTAACACTAACCCTAGGTCAGCCCACGAGGGGACCCTCCCAAGGGGCCTGGGACCGCAACGCCGGGTTGGGGACCCCGAGCCCCAGTGCCGGACTCACCCTGCGCCCCACCACCACCCAGGCTGCTTGGGGCGCCACCGGTCATTCAGGGCGGGAGAACGGGCAGGGCACTCTGAGTCTTCGGCAACCTTCGAAGGCCCCCCATGCCAAAATGCTTGGGCCCACGCTCCCGCTCGAAGCGCCCTCACCTCGGGCCACCCTTCCACTCGCCGCACAGCAGGCGGATCGGGCCTTCTGGCATCCTGGGTGCTAACCCTAAACCTAGGTCGACCCCTGAGGGGCCCCTCTTAAGTGCCCTTGCACCGCAACGCCGGGGATTGAGAACCCATGAAACCCAGCGTCGGACTCACCACGCCTCCCCATCGCCACCTGGGCCGCTATGGGCGCCGTCGGTCTTTCAGGACGGAAGGACGGGCAGGGCCCTCCGAGCCCCTGGCGACCTCGAAGGCCCCCCAAGCCAATACGCTTGGGTGCACGCTCTCGCTCGCCAGCGACCTCATCTCGGCTCACCCCTCCATTCACCTCACAGCCAGCGGATCAGACCTGCAGGCCTCCTGGGGGCTAACACTAACCCTAGTTGGCCGCAGAGGGGCCTCTCCCAACAGGCCTCGTGCCGGAACGCCCGTGATTTTGGACCCCCGAGCCCCAGCGCCAGACTCACCCTGCCGCCCCGCCTCCACCTGGGCCGATAGGGGCGCCGCCGGTCATTCAGGGCGGGAGAACGGGCAGGGCCCTCTGAGCCCCCTGCAACATTCAAAGGCCCCCCGCCCCAAAACGCTTAGGCCCATGCTCCTTCTCGCCAGCGCCCTCACCTCTGCCCGTGCCTCCGCTCGCGGCACAGCTGGCGGATCGGGCCTGCTGGCCTCCTGGGGGTTAAACCTAACCGTATGTTGGCCCACGAGGGCCCCTCCAAAGGGGCTTGGCACTGCAAAGTGGGCATTGGGGACCACCGAGCCCCTGTGCAAGACTCAACGTGCCGCCCCTCCTCCACCCTGGCCTATAGGGGCACTGCCGGTCATTCAGGGCGGGAGAACGGACAAGGCCCTCAGAGCACCCGGAGACCTTCGAAGGCTCCCCATGCCAAAACGCTTGGGCCCATGCTCCCACTCGCCAGCAGCCTCACCTCGGCCCGCCCCTCCGCTCGACGCACACCTGGCTGATCGGGCCTGACGGCCTCCTGGGAGCTAACCCAAACCATACGTCGCCCCTTGAGGGGCCCCTTCCAAGGGGCCTGGCACCGCCATGCCGGGGCTTGGGGACCCCCGAGCACCAGCGCAAGACTCACCCTGCCTCCTCGCCGTGACCCTGCCCGCTATTAGCGCCGTCCTCATTCAGGGCGGGAGAACAGGCAGGGGCCTCCGAGCCACCAGCGACTTTCGAAGCCCCTCCCGTAACAAAACGCTTGTGCCCACGCTCCCGATGGCCAGCGCCCTCACCTTGGCCCACCACTCCGCTTGCAGCACAGCTGGCGAATTGGGCCTGCCGGCCTCCTTTGGGCTAACCCTACCCTAGATCGGCCCCCGAGGGACCACTCCCAAGTGCCCGGCGCCACCACGCCGGGGATTGGGGACCCCTCCCCAGTGCCGGACTCACCTTGCCGCCCCGTCACCAACCGGGCCGCTACGGGAGCTGCCGGTCATTCAGGGCAGGAGAACGAGCAGCGCCCTCCGAGCCTATGGCGACTACGAAGGCCATCCGCGCCAAAATGCTTGGGCCGACGCTCCTGGTCGCCAGCACCCTCACCTCAGCACGCCACTTCAATTGGCACAGAGCTGGCGGATCGGGCCTGCCGCCCTCCTGGGGGCTAACCCTAACCCAAGTTGGGCCCCAGAGGGACCCCTCCCAAGGGGACTGGCGCCGCAACGCCGGGGATTGGGGAAGCCGAGCCCCGACTGCGGTCTCACCCTGCCCCCATGCCACCACCCGGGCTGCTAGGGGTGCCCCCGGTCATTCAGGGGGGCAGAACTGGCAGGGCCCTCCAAGCCCCCGGCGAACTTTGAAGGCCCCCGTGCCAAAACGCTTGGGCCCACGCTCCCACTCACCAGGGCGCTCACCTCGGTCCACCCCTCTGCTCGCTGGACAGCCAGCAGATAGGGCCTGCTGGTGTCCTGGGGGTTAACCCTAACCCTAGGGCGGCACCCAAGGGGCCCCTCCCAAGGGGCCTGGCGCAGCAACCCCAGGGATTAGGGACCCCCGAGCCCCAAGGCTGGACTCAACATGCCGACCTGCCACCACCTGGGCCGCTAGGAGAGCTGACAGTCATTCAGGGCGGGAGAACGGGCAGGGCACTCCAAGCCCCTGGTGACATCCGAAGGACCTCCGCGCCAAAACGCCTGGGCCCATACTCCCGCTCGCCAGCGGCCTCACCTCCGCCCGCCCCTCCACTCGCCGCATAGCTGCCAGATCTGGCCTGCCGGCCTCCTGGGGTCTAACCCTAACCATAGATCGGCCCCCGAGGTACCCGCCCAAGGGACCTGGAGCCGCAACACCGGGGATTTGGGAACCCCGAGTCCCAGGGCCGAAATCACCCGGACGCCCCGCCGCCACGCGCGACGCTAGAGGCGTCGCCGGTCATTCAGGGCAGGAGAACGGACAGGGCCCTCCGAGACCCCGGCGACATTCGAAGGCCCCCCGCACCAAAACGTTTGGGCCCACGCTCCCACTTGCCAGCCCCCTCACCTCAGCGCGCCCATCCACTCTCCACACAGCCATGGGATTGGGCCTGTCGGCCCCCTGGGGGCTAACCCTAACACTAGGTCGCACCCGAGGGGCCCCTCCCAAGGGGCCTGGTGCTGCCACACCGGGGATTGGGGACCCCCGAGCCCCAGCGCCGTACTCACCATGCCATGCCGCCACCATCTGGGCGGCTAAGGGCGCCTCTGGCCATTCAGGGCGGGAGGACCGGCAGGGCCCTTGAATCCCCCGGCGACCTTCCAAGGCCCCCCGCGCCAAAATACTTGGGCCCACGCTCCACCTTGCCGGCGCCTTCACCTTGGCCCGGTCCTAAGCTACCACACAGCTGGCGGATCATGCCTGCTGGACTCCTGGGAGCTAACACTAACCCTAGGAGGGCCCCAGAGGTGCCCCTCCCAAGGGGCCTGGCGCTGCAACACACGGCATTGGGGACCCCCAAACCGTAGTGCCAGACTCACATTGCCACACTGCCACCACCCGGGCCGCTAGGGGCACCGCTGGTCATTAAGGGCGGGATAACGGGCAGGGCCCTCCAAGCCTCTAGCGACTTTCAAAGGCCCCCGGCGACAAAACGCTGGATACCATACTCCCGCTCGCCATCGCCCTCACCTTGGCCCACTCCTCCACTTGCCGCACAGCCGGGGCATAGGTCCTGCTGGCCTACTGGGGTCTAACCCTAACCCTAAACCCTAATGCCTAACCTTAAACCCAAACCTTAACCGCTAATCCTAAACCTAACGCTAACCCCTAACCCTTACCCTAAACCTAACCCTACCCTAAACCTAACCCTAAACCCTAATCCTTAAACCCTAAACCCTGACATTAACACTAAACCCTAAACCCTAACCCCTAACCCTAATCCGGAAACCCTAAACATGAAACCCTAACCTTAACCACTAACCCCAAACCCCAAACCCTAACCCTAAACCCTAACCCTACCCAGACACCTACCATACCCCTAACCCTACCCCTAACCCTACCCCTTCAGCTAACCCTACCCCTAACCCATAACCTAACCCTAAACCTAACCCTAACCCGTACCCTAACCCGTACTCTAACCCTAACTCTAACGCGTACCCTAAACCTAACCCTAACCTGTACCCTAACCCTAACCGTAACCCTAACACGTACTCTAACCCGTACCCTAACCCATACCCTAACCTTAACCGTAAACTGTACCCTAACCCGTAATTTAAACCATACCCTAAACCTAACCGTAACCCTAACAAGTACCCTAACCCGTACCCTAACCTTAACCCTAAACCCTGACCTTAACCCATACCATAACTCGTACCATAACCCGTACCCAAACCCTACCCGTACCCTAACCCTAACCCGTACCCTAACTGTAACCCGTACCCTAACCCTAACCAGTACCTTTACCTTAACCTTAACCCATACCCTAACTCGTGCCCTATCCCTAACCCGGACCCTAACCCATACCTAACCCTAACCTGTACCCTAACCCGTACCCTAACCCATAACCTAACCCTAAATCGTACCCTATCCCTATCCCTAACCCGTTCCCTAACCCGTACCCTAAGTCTAAACCTAAACCGTAACCTAACCTGTACCATAACCCTAAACTGTACCCTAACCCTAACCGGTACCCTAACCCTAACCCGTACCCTAAACCATACCCAAATCGGTAGGCCAATACTTACCCTAAACTGTACCCTAACCCGTACCCTAAACCGTACCCTAATGCGTACTCTAACCCGTACCCTAACCCTAACCCGTACCCTAAACCTAACCCGTACCCTAAACCTAACCCGTACTCCAACCCTAACCCTAAACCCTAAACCCTAACCCGTACCCTAAACCCTAATCTGTACCCTAACCCATAACCTCCAACCTGTAACCCCTAAACCCAACCCTAACCCGTACCCTCTCCTTACCCTATCCCTAACCCATACCGTAACCGTAACCCATACCCTAACCTTAACCCGTACCCTAATCTGTACCCTAACCCCGGGGATTGGGTACACCTGAGCCCCACCACGGGACTCAGCCTGCCACCCCTCAGGAAACCATGCCCCTTGGGGCGCCGCAGAGCATCCCCTGCAGGAGAACTGGTAGGGCCCCCCTGAGCCCCCAGCGATCCTCGGCGACCCCCTACACCCCAACCCTGAGGCCCACGCTCATCCCGCCCCATGCCTTCCCTTCAGCTTGCCACTGAGCTCGTGGCAGAGCCGGCAGATCAGGCCTGCCGGGTTCCTGGGGCCTAGACCTGACCCTAGGTCGGCTGGGTAGGGCCCCTCCCCTGGGGCCCGGTGCCAAAGCCCCAGGGACTGGGGACACCTGACCTCCACTGCAGGACAAAGCCTGCCAGCCTGCAGGAAACCGTGCCACTTGGGAGTCTGTAGAGCATTCAGGGTGGGAGAAACAGGAGGGCCCCCAGAACCCTGGTGAACTTCGGCGATCCCTAAACCCAACCTTGAAGCCCATGCTCACCCCACCCTGCACCCTCACCTCAGCCCGCAGCGGAGCTCGCCACATAGTGGGCAGATCTGGCCTGCGGGGTTCCTGGGCCCCAACCCTAACCCTAGTTCATCTGTGGAGGGGCCCCTCCCCAGGAGCCTGGAGCCACAGCTGCGGGGATTCGGGACACCTGAGCCCCACAGCAGGACTCAGTCTGCCACCCCGCAGGAAACCGTGTGCCTTGGGAGGCCATAGAGCATTCAGGGCGGGAGAACCAGGAGGGCCCTCCTGAGCCACCAGCGAACTTCAGCGGCCACCCGCACCCCAACCCTGAGGCCCACGCTCACCCTCCCCACACCCTCACCTCAGCCCGTGTAGCTCACCATACAGCCAGCAGATCCAGCCTGCGGGGCTCCTGGGGCCTTACGCTAGCCCTAAGCAGGCTGCGGGTTTGGGGGTCTCCCCAGGAGCCTTATATCGCAGACCCGGGGAATTGGGATATCTGTGCCCCACCGCAGGACTCAGCTTGCCACCCGACAGGAAACCATGCCCCTTGGGGTTCTACGGAGCCTACAGGGCACGAAAATTGGGGAGGCCCCTGGTGCCCATCCCCATCATTGGCACCCCCCTTTCCCCAACCCTGAGGCCCATTCTCACCCTCCCCCATGGCCTCCTCTCAGCCATCCACAGAGCTCGCCCCACAGCCTAAAGATTGTCCCTGCCGGGCTCCTGGACCCTAACCCTTACCCTAGGTTGGCCACAGAGAGGTCCCTCCCTAGATTCCTGGCACCACACTCCGGGGGATTGGGGAAACCCAAGCCCCACCGTAGGACTCAGCCTGCAGCCCACAGTAAACTGCACCATTCTGGGGAACAAGAGAGCATTCAGGGCAAGAGAATTGGGGCACCCCCTGAGAGCCCCTTCTGGTGAACCCCGACCTTTGTGGGCGCTTCCGGATGAAACCCCAAGGCTCACACTCACCCACCCTTGTGCCCTCATCTCACTCGGCCTGGGAGTTCTCTGAGCACTGGGCAGTTCGGACCTGCTGTCTCTTGAGGCCTAACCTAACCCTGGGTCCTCTGCTGAGTGTCCCTCCCCATTTGCCTGCCTCCAAGGCACTAGGCATTGGGCTCACCTCTGCAAGACTAGAGGACTCAGCCTGCCCCACAGCAGGAAACTGTCCATTTGGGGCTGCAGCAAGAATTCATAGGAAAATCGGAGGGCCCCCCTCAGCCCATCCCAGGCAACCCCCACTTTCAGAGATCTCCCCGGATCCAATTAGTAGCTTCACACTGACCTTTAAACTTGCTCTCCATGGAGATCTTTTGAAATTCTCCACACTTCCAACCGATGGCATCATCCAGCTTCAGAGACTTACCCAGCTTTAGGTCTTGAGATGGATTAAAATGGGAAGTCACTTCACTTATGACGACGTACTGGTGACCAAAAGATACATGCATAAATGCTTCATATCACTTGGCTTAAGGGAAATGCAAATCTAAACCCCTATAAATGCCATATTACACGAGGCCGAATATATAAAAATAAGAAGACATGAAACTATACATGTTGGAGAGGATGTGGAGAAACGGGAACCCTCTTACACCCCTGTACGAATGCAGTCCGGTACAGCCACTCTTGAAAATGGTACGGAGTATCCTCAAGAAGTTATAAATAAAGCTACCGATTTCCCAGCAATTGCACTACTGGGTATTTACCCCCAGAGACAGAGGTAGTGAAGACGGGACACATGCACACCAGTGTTCATAGCAGCAATATCCATAATAGACAAACTGTGGAAGGAGTGCAGATGACCATGGATAGATGAATGGATAAAGAAGATGTAGATCATATATATAATGGAATATTACTCAGCCATCAGAAAGGATGAATACTTACCATCACACCGACCTGGGTGGAGCTGGAGGGTATTATGCTGAGTGGAATAAGTCAATGAAAGAAAGACAATGATCATATGCTTTCACTCCTATGTGGAATATCAGAAACAAGGAAGAAGACCATAGGGGAAGGAAGGGAAAATAGAATGGGAAGTCATCAGAGAGGGAGAAAACCCATAATGGACGCTTAACTATCGCAAGAAACTGATGATTGTTGGAGGAGAAGTTGGGGGGGGTAACTGGGTGAGTAGCATTAAGGAGGTCACACGATACAATGAGCACTGGGTGTTACACATGACTGAAAATTTATTGAAGACTACATCTGAAACGAATGATGTACTGTAAGTTGGCTAATTGAATTTAAATTAAAGAACAAAAGACCTCGAATAAACAATCCTACACATTTGTATGGAACCACTAAAGATTCCGAACAGCCAGTGCAATGTGGAAAAGAAAAACAAAGCTGGAGGACTGACAATTTCAGATTTCAGGTTATACTACAAAGCTGCAGTCATCCTAACAAGACAGTACGGCACAAAAATAGACACAGCAACCAAAGGAACAGGATACAAGTTCAGACAGAAACCCACAATTATGTGGTCCATGAATCTTCCACAAAGCAAGCAACGATATCAAAAGGGAAAAGGACAGTCTCTACAACAAATGGTATTGGGAAAACTAGACAGCTACGCACAAAAGAATGAAATTAGACTGCTTTCTTACACAATAAAGACAAACACAAAACAGTTTCAAGACCTCAATATGAGACCTGAATCCATAAAAATCCTACAGGAGGGAAGACAGTAACTTCTTGATATGGACCATACCAACGTTTTTCTAGACTGTCTCCTGAGGCAAAGGAAATGAAAACAAAAATAAACTATTGGGAATACAGCAAAATAAAAAGTTTCCACACGGCAGAAGAACAATGAAAACGTAAAAATAATAAGACAACCTACTCAAAGGGAGAAGATATTTGCAAAGATCATATGCAATAAAGGGATAGTGTCCAAAACATATACAAGTGATTCTACTCAACCCCCCAAAAACAAATAATCCAGTTAAAAAATAGGCAGAAGACATGGACAGACATTTCTCCAAAGAAGAAATACAAATGGCCAACAGTCCCGTGAAAAGATGTTCACCATCATCCATCATCAGGAAAATGTAAACCCAAAGGACAGTGAGGTAATACCTCAAACCTGTCAGAATGGCTAACATCAAAAGCACAACAAAGAGCAGGTGTTGGGAGGATGTGGATAAAGGGGAATCCTCGCGAACTGTGGGTGGGAATGCAAACTGTGGTGGCCACCGTGGAAAACAGTATGAAGGTTCCTCAAAAAATTAAATATAGAACTACCCTACGATCCAACAATCACACTACTCGTATTTACCCAAAGAATAGGAAAACAGTAACTTAAAAGGATATGTGCACCCCTATGTTTCTTGCACCATTATTCACAATATCACAATATGGAAGCAACCCAAGTGTCTGTAGAAAAATTGACAAATGAGATGATAGATGTGTGTATTCACACACACACACACACACACACACACACACACACACACACACACACAATGGAGTATTACTCGGCTTGAAAAAGAATGAAACCTTGCCATTTGCAGACACATGGATGGAGCTAGAGAGTATTATCCTAACTAAAATCAGTCAGTCAGAGAAAGACAAATCCCATACGATGTCACTCTAATGGGGAATTTAAAAAACAAACAAAAATAAATAACTAAAAGAGAAAAAGGAGACACACCAAAATACAAACTCTTAACAATAGAGAACAAACGGATGGTTACCAGAGAGGAGGTGGATAGAGGGATGAGTGAAATAGATGAAGGGGATTAAGAGGACGCTTTTCTTGATGACCACTGAGTAATATATAGAATTACTGAATTACTCTATTGTACACCTGAAACGAATGTAACACTGTATGTTAGTTTTACTGGAATTAAAATAAATTTTAAAAAAGATTTTTCTTTCAGGAAGCTCTTTGAAAAAGCTTTTCCTGTGCAATGTGCATAAGCCCTACTTGGGAGGATTCACTCTACAATAATTATTCACTCCATGCCTCAAATTCAGATTTCACTGAGTTCTTCCCGTGGATCCCAGCCCACGGAAGACATGGTCCTTTTCAGTCCAGGCTCAGCACCTATGCATTCAAGATTGTAAGTAGAGACACATGACACTTCACAGTCCAGAAAGCTATTATTGTTTCTGTTTCAGTGTGGAGAGTCACAGACTTTGGGACAGGTTTCAGAGCAGGTTTATTATGGATCCTGGATCTCTACTTCAATGTTCATTGCCTGGATCCATTTGGCTAATAGGTTCCCTGTGGATGGGCTTGCTTCCAAGCACATACATGGAAGATGCAAAGGTGGGTGGGCTTGGTGCAGGACAGGAAGAAGACCAAAAACAGACAAGGGTCCGACCCCTCCCCTGATGCAGGAACTGATACGGGAGAGCGTACAGGAGGTAGAATCGATGCGAAACTCCAAGGTCACCAGCTGAACACAGGAGGCATAGGTCAAGGGATCTGGAGATGCAGGGGTTGAAGGCTTCTCTGAGCTACCTCTGGGAGGAAGGGAGGGAAGGAATGAGAAGGAGACACTGCCTGCCCCTGGCCCATGCCAGCTGCCCACCAACACGCATCAGTCTATGAGCTGACACAGCCTGTGCTCAGGATGGGTTGGCTCGGGTTCCTCAATCCTCACTGGGATAGCTGGCCCCAGGGCTCAGAGACATGCTGAGGGAGATGAGAGGGAAAGCTACCCCACCCACGTCATCCCCTCCTTGATCAGACAGCCCTTCAGAACTGCTAAAAAAGAAAAAAACCCACTAACGGGGTTGAAAGACATGCCATGGATGAACTAAGGCATAGAGATATGTAAAATAACATTCATTTTTAAGTTCAGAGCTTTCAGCTCAGGAAGTGGGGAGAGCTTCCCTGAAGAAGACTGAGGGGAGGGCAGGCCATGCTGAAAAGGGAGACATGGCTGTCCTGATTGGGGACCTGCAGGCCCCTTCCAGGGCAGGGCATCATCCTCGCATCACAGGAGATCCATGGAAGTGTTCCATCAGGGCCAGATATTTGTCTCAAGAAGGCTACCCTGGCATCGGACTGCACAGGGCACCAGGGACGAGGGCCAGATGGAGGACGGACAATACCCCGGAGGCCATGGGGCAAGAGCAGAGGCACATGACCTTGAAGATGATGATGAAAAGCAGGAGGTGGCAACATGGACCTGGCCCGAAAGTACCAAGGGAGCAGTGCCCACAGCTACACTGACTTGGTGCCTTCTGTGCCTTGTGTGGCTGACTTCAGTGGGCTCCAGACTAGTCCTGACCACAACTCTAGGAAGTGTGCACCACCCCCGGCCTCCTCTCCCCTTGCAGCTGCTAGGAATCACAGTCACAGACCCTGGTCAGCTTTCGGGGAAACCAAGCAGTGGCTCCACCGCACGCTGTATCTCTGGTGGTGGTCCAGTGCGACCTTCGTGCCTGGCCAGACACTGATGTCTACCTGTATCCACACAAATCCACAGACAGGAGGGTGTCCCTGAATTCCACAGCACCTGATGAGACAGATCCACAGAACCCAACACCCAGTGGGTCACTCGGGACCTCACCTATGGTCATGGAGCTCACCATACCTTATTTCTG
Source organism: Ursus americanus (assembly GCF_024610735.1). NCBI lineage: Eukaryota > Metazoa > Chordata > Mammalia > Carnivora > Ursidae > Ursus > Ursus americanus. The sequence continues at coordinate 6,635,327 of NW_028273621.1, forward strand.
TCACTTCCCACAGAAAGCCTGTTTCTGATCCCCCACAGTACCATACATCCTGGTTGCTGAACCCACATGGCACCTTTCTTTAAGTGAAGGCTATGCCTACACCTCCTAGAAAATATTTCTAATGAAGTACAAGTCCATCAGGACTATGATGTGAACGGTAGCACACAGCCTGCATGGTAGTAGTCAGTAATTCTAACAAGGGTTATCCCCACCCCCCATCTCATAAAACCTTCCTCCTGCCCACTGAACTCATGGTCTGCCCACAGAAAACCCTCCAGGAAACAAACCTTTCATCTGAATGCTCTCTTCACCTTCTGCTTCAAATCTTATCCAACCACAATGATATGAAACTAGAAATCAGTCTCAAGAAAAAAATGGGACTGTCAAAAATAGGTGGAGATTTTTGGGGCCTGGGTGGCTCAGTCGTTAAGGATCTGCTTTCAGCTCAGGTCGTGATCCCAGGATCCTGGGATCTAGCCCCGAATCAGGCTCCTTGCTCAGTGGGAAGCCCGCTTCACCCTCTCCCACCCCGCTGCTTGCGTTCCCTCTCTCGCTGTCTCACTCTCTGTCAGATACTTAAAGAATCTTAAAAAATATGTGGAGATTTAACAACATGCTACTGAACAACCAACAGTCAAAGAAGAAATCAAAAAAAATTTAGAAGTACCTTGACGCTGATGAAAAAGACAACCTACAAAAACTTATGGGATGCAGCAAAAGTGGCTTTATGGAGGACATTCATAGAAATTCAAGTGTTCATCAATCCATGAGAATGCTCTCCAATAAACAACCTGATTTATGTGGTAATGAATTGGAAAAAAAAAAAAAACAACCAACAAAGCCCCAAATTAGTAGAAATAAGGAAATAACAAAAAGGAAGGCATAAATAAATCCAACAAAGCCTAAAAAGACAAAAAAAAAAAACCAATGAAAATGAGAGCTGCCTTTTTTGGAAAGATAAACAAACTGACAAACTTAGCTAGACTCACCAAGAAAGACAGAGGACTCAAATATAATCAGGAAAGAAAGATAATGGATTCCTGTCTCATATCAAAATCAAAAGAACTCTTCGACTTTGGACACAACAACTCTTGCAAGCCACGTCTCTAAAGGCAAAGGAAATAAAAGCAAAAATGAACTATTGGCACTTCATCAGGATAAAAAGCTTCTGCTCGGCAAAGCAAACAATCAACAAAACAAAAGGCAACCTATGGAATTGAAGAAGATATCTGCAAATGATATTACAGATAAAGGGCTGGTATCCAAGATCTATAAAGAACTCCTCAAACTCGACACCCAAAAAACGGGCAGAAGACACAAAGAGATACTTCTCCAGAGAAGACATACAAATGGCCGACAGACACATGAAAAAATGCTCCACATCACTTGCCATCAGGCAAATACAAATCAAAACGACAATGAAATACCACCTTACACCAGTTAGAATGGTTAAAATTAACAAGACAGGGGGCACCTGGGTGGCACAGTGGTTAAGCATCTGCCTTCGGCTCAGGGCGTGATCCTGGCATTATGGGATCGAGCCCCACAACAGGCTCCTCCGCTGTGAGCCTGCTTCTTCCTCTCCCACTCCCCCTGCTAGTGTTCCCTCTCTCGCTGGCTGTCTCTATCTCTTTTGAATAAATAAATAAATTCTTTAAAAAAAAAAGAGGGCACTTGTCATAATGAGCACTAGGTGTTATATGCAAACAATGAATCATGGAACACTACATCGAAAACAAATGAAGTACTGTAGGGTGAATAACAATTTTTAAAAAAAGAGAAGATATGAAATCCATACAGGAAAACTGGCACAATTTGCAAATGACATAAAATCCCGAAAGATTCCACAAAAAAAAAAAAAACTGTTAGAATAAAAAAATTCAAACAAGCTGCAGGATATAAAGTCAATATGCAGAGACCTGTTGTCATTATTTTTCAAATATTATTTATTTATTTGACAGGAAGAGAAAAAGCACGAGCAGTGGGAGTGTCAGAAAGAGGGAAAAGCAGACCCTCGCTAAGCAGGGAGCCCAACACGGGGCTCGATCCCAGAACTCTGGGATCATGACCTGAGCTGAAGGTAGACGCTTCACTTATGGAGCCACCCAGATGACCCAACTTCTTGCATTTCTGTATACTGATGACACACTTTCGCAAAGAGAAATTAAAAAAGCAACGCCATTTAAAATTGCATCAAAAATAATCTAGGAATAAAAGTAACCAAGAATGAGAAAGACATAGTACACTCAACACATGGCAGAAAAGAAATGAAAAATATGTTTGTCCAGGGGGGCAGAATGTATGGGTCAAAGATTTGGAAGGGAACACAAACAAATGGTAGCATACGCCATGCTCCTTAACTGGAAGAGTTAATTATGTGAACATGTCCATCGTACCCAAAGCAATCGACAGATGTGATGAAATCCCTATCTGAATTCCTGTGTCATTATTCGAGGAAATAGAAAACAGTCCTCAAACTTGTATGGAATCACAAAAGACACCAAATCCGCAAAGCAACCTGGAGAAAGAGGTGCAGTCAACACACTCCTGGATTTCAAGCTGGATTATAAAGCTGTTGTCATCAAAACAGGATGGTACTGGCATAAACAAAGACACCAGGTCAGTGGAACAGTACAGAAAGCTCAGAAACTTACCCACACGTAGATGATCCTCACTTACGACACAGCAGCAGAAGATATGCCATGAGGGAAGGACTGTCTCTTCAGTGAGCGGTAACAGGCAAAGGGGACACTAAATGCAGAAGAATATAACTGGGTCACTTTCTTACACCACACACAAAATTTTTAATGGATGAATGATTTGAACATGAGACCTGAATCCATAAACCTCCAAGAAGACACAGGTACTAAGTCTATTGACATTAGTTTTGGCAAAGAGTCTTCAGATCGGACACCAAATGCAAAGGCAACAAAAGCAAAAATAAACAAGTGGAACAACATCAAACTGAAATCTTCCACACGGCAAAAGAAACCATCAAAAACTTAAAAGGCCTCTGACCCAATAAGAAAAACATATCTGCGAATCATATGTGTGAGAAGAGGCTAATATCCAAAATACACACAACACTCATACAAATAAAAAAAAACTATATAAAAAATGGGAGGAATATGTGAATAGATACTTTCCAAAGATGGCACACAGGTGCCAACAGACAGAAAAAGTTGTTCGACATCACTAATCATCGTCAGGGAAACATCAGTCAAACCCACAATCGGCTATCCTCTCACAACTGTTGGAATAGCAATTGTCCCAGAGACAGACACCAGGTGGGGTCAAGGGTGTGCAGACGAGGAAACACTGTGCACTGTTGGTGGGAATGGAAATTGGTGCAGCCACTGTGACAAATGGTATGGAGGTTCCTGAAAAAATAAATGCAACTACCCCATGACCCAGTAATGGCTCTACTGAGTATTGATTTAAGAACACAAAAATGCTGCCTCAAAAAGACAGATGCACTCCCACGTTCACTGCAGCATTATTCACAAGAACCAGACATGGAAACACAGACCTTGGGGGACTTATGCCAAGTAACTCAGACACAGAAAGACCAATACCAGATGCTCTCATGTACATTCAATGTGGAATAAACAAATACTGAACGCATAGATACTGAGAGCAGGTTGGTAGGTGCCAGATTCGGGGATGCGGTGGTAGAAAAGGGTGAAGATGGTCAAAGTCTCAATGTTTGAGTGAGAAAATCCTAGTCATGAAATGGTCTGTCAGGCATGGAGACTAAAACTAACCCCGCAGCATGGGGTATAGGTTTGCCTGCTCTTTGAACGTACAGGGCTTCTGAGAAACCTTGCACAGCAGAAATGGTGTCAAGAAGGAATGACCATTAATTTACACGAACAATTAGACAGTGTGCTCAGACTCCAAAATTCCTTCTCTTTGGCTTTTCTTAGGCCTCAGGACACAAGTTTCTAACGGAGGCCCAGCATAAATGAAGATGAAGCACAGCAGAGGCTCACAGACACAATTCAAAGTGCTAGTGGCTGGAAGCAGAGAGCGGTTGACAGAGGAAGGAGCTGGTTGGGGTGCACGCCGCCTCGGTCGTGCTTCTCCCCAGAACAGATGCTGAACGCGATTCTCACTGTTCACCTTTTTTCATAAGATTGAAATCCTCTTCAGGTCTCTTCCTTTTACTGAAGCTGGGTAATAACGTAGTTCTTTCAAGAAAGCCCAGTGTCTTACTGTGAACGTTTAAAAAGTGGGGGATACTTGTACTTGAGCATTGATGAGAGAGGAGATGTGAAAGGTCCTCCCAGACACAAACCTCAGCAGATCCACTGGGAAAGGCACCTTCCTCAGCATGCTGAACACCGACTACCTCCTACCCCCTGAGAAACCCTCTCCTTCCTCTCAATCAGGACAACCCACAACACCTGAGAGTTACCCCAATTCCTCTGTTCTCCTGCTCCTAATAGCTAACCCATCAGCAAATCCTGTGAGCTCCATCTTCAAAATGGACACAGAAGAGGTCTAACCACTCCATCCAAAGCCACCTGTCCGTTCCACGGTGCCTGAGTTCCTTGAAAAGCTTCATCGTTGACCTGCTTTGCCATCTTCAACCCTCTGTAATCTGTTCTCAACACTGTAGCCAGTATGGCCCAGTGAAACAGCTTCTCATGGGGTTATAGCCCTGGAATAGCTTTCTGTCACCCTCTTTCACCTCCCTAAGCTCATGTCCTAAGCTGTCTCCTGTGGCCACAGGTCCTTCTTGCTGCTCCTGGAAATAACTGGAATTCTCCTGCCCCAGAGCTTTTGCACATGCTTTCCCTTCTGTTAAGAATGCTCTTGATGTATTCTCACTCACCTTCGGAGAAGTCAGAATTGGAGTGACAGGGACAGAAGATGAGGCTGTGTGTTGGGTGAGGCTGGTGGCCCAGAAGAAGGTTCTCTGCCAGCTCTCTGCCTGTGCCTCACTTGTCCTCAGCCAGGAACTTGCACAGAGCCCTCACCTGTCACAACTCTCACCCAGGAGACCACAGCCACCCCTGGAGCCCACCCTGTCCACACCGTGCTGCAGAATGCATTCAACACTCCTCTGGGACCCCTGTCAGTTTACCCAGACCTGGAACTCCCCTATCTCCTGCAAAGCTCCCGGATTCCACCGTTTCTTCCAAAATCACACTGGCGCAAGGCTTTCATGAGAAAGCTATAACACTAACTAATGAAAGGTTCACACCTACTTTCCCCTTCTGTTGCCTTTCTCTCCACCTTCTTTCCTACCTGTGCAAATTGTAACATATCAGTGGAACATGAACATGCTCTGAGATCTGAATCTTTCATTGCAGCTTTCTGTGGACTCCTTATGTGATAAGAAACTAGTGTATCCTACAACAGGGTGTTTTACAACTCTCATCTATAGAATAGTACAGCCCAAATCACTACAATTTTATCTCACTCTTCATGAAGCAGAACACTTTTTCCTTTCTTCTTTTACTTAAATTCCAGTTAGTTCACATGCCATGGAATATTCGCTTCAGGGGTAGGATTTAGTGATTCCTCATCTGCATACAGTACCCGGTGCTCATCACAAGTGCCCTCCTTAATATCCCTCACCCATTTAACTCTTCCCCCCATGCTCCTGTCCTGCAGCAACACTCAGTTTGTTCTCCAAGGTTGAGTCTATTTCCTTGTTTGCCTCTCTCATCACCCCTCCACTCTGTTCATCTGTTTTCTTTCTGAAATTCCACAAGCGTGAGAGCATAGGATATTTGTCTTTCCTCACTGATTTTGCTTAGCTTAATACACTCTAGGTCCATCCACATCCTTGCAAATGATAAGATTTCATTCCTTTTGAAGCTGGGTCATATTCCATTATATATATATGCTTTATCCATCTGCTTTATCCATTCATCAGTGCATGGACTTTGGGATTCTCTCCATAGATTGGCTACTGTGGACATTGCTGCTATAAACATCATGGTGCATGTTCCCCCTTTGAATCTGCATTTCTGTATCCTTTGGGTAAATACCTAGGAGAGCAATTGCTGGATCATGGGATTGTTCAATGTTTAACTTTTTGAGGAACCCCCACACTGTTTCCCAGACTGGCTGCACCACTTTGCATTGCCACCAACAGGATGGGAGGGTTCCCCTTTAAGCAGAACATTATCTGCCAGCAATTTCATAAGAGGAAACAAAACCTCTGGGAGATGCACCCAGGGTCAGGCAAGCAGTTGCAGACTTCACCCCAAGGCTCCTGACGCCAAGCCCCTTGAAGCCACCAGCATGCCACTATCCAAAAGAATTCCCAGACTCTTCTTCTGACTCCACCACCAAAGAAACTACAGAGAGAATATGGCACCTCAAAATATCGAGATAATACATTTAGTAAAACTAGAAAGTCAAGCTCAACTTTTAAACAGGAGCAGGCTGCTTTGGATAATTTTCAATTTTCCCTCCACCCTAATTTTAACTCTTCTGATGAATAAACTAATCAATGATGAAACATCACCTTTGTCAAATGACATCATCCAAGTCTGTATCAGATGAAAAAAAGCCACCTAACCCTAGATGCTGGCCACTCAACCATATCTTAGACCCAATTGAATAAACACTGTTAGATGAAGGAACAAATTAGATGTTACAAACAGGCACAGAGTGAATCTCACCTTCCCTTTCTAATAAAAGAGGGTTCCTAGGAAACAGATGGTCAAAATACATGTGTAAGCAATAAATGGACAGAGAAATTGTGATCCCCTGCAAAGTTCTACCTGCAGGGAAACTAAGTAATTCTTGCACCAAACGCAGAATGCTGACAGCTACTTCAATTTTACTTTGTGGCTCAACTAGAGAAAAGAGAAAAGCCCAGGAGGTTTTGGGATAATGAGAGGTTTTACCTCCAGCCCTGACATAGTTAGGACATTTTGCCAAACATTCCTGTGCTTTCTCTGAACACTGGCGTCCTGTGACAAGCTGCCTCGCTGACTCCGATGCTGACGTTCAAACCTCGGGTGTCTTGGAGCCAGAGCAAAGAAGTGCTGTCAGCTGGGGAGAAGAAGGCACCTCTGACCTAAAGCCTGCACACCTGCTTTGGTTTCTGGGCGAAGAGGCAACACATACTTGTTGTTTACCAGTAATTATCTTCATTCTCAATAGACCAATGACCTTGCCTTTTCTGGATAGCAGACTTACTCTTCTAAAGAAACCCTAAATTCGTCTATTCCCAATGCAACTAGAGTGGAACATTTATTTCTCACTTAAATAGAAAACACTGTTATTGTCGACACTGCATGAATGAACTTTTAAAAACATTTTAGAGAGAAAGGAAGAAACCTTTATTCAAACCCAAATCAGGACAACTGTCTGGGAGACACAATCTTCACCAAGAAGGGAGTGCTCCGGGGAAGGAACATTTGGGGCAGGCTTATATATTTTTTTCTGTTTTGTTTTACATACAGAGTTACACACTACAGTGAGGATCTTCTTAGATCCAGAAAGTGACAGATTCTTTCTTATGTTTTCAGTATGTACATGTCAGTATGACCTTAATCTTATGGGAGCCAAAGAGGTTCTTTATTTTTTCTTATCTTTATGTTGTCATTTTTGGTTATTGTTTTCTCCTCGAAGCAGATGTACAACATGTGCTTGGGGCAGAAATAGGGCCCATGCTTTTAGGTTTTTGCCCAGTCATTTTGAGCCGGGTAAAATGTTAAAGGATAGCTTCCCTGGAAGCCCAGGATCAGGGCCCGCAGATAATATAAGATAAAAATTACTTTCATCATTATAATTACTCCTAAATGGAGGAATTTGAGACAAAAGCACCTTTCACAAGAGTACCAAGAAATCAAAATGATACCCACGAAAGGCTGCCTGCTCCATGGCCAAGAAGTCACTCTTGTGTCATAGTTCACTCAGAAATCATGTTGTTGGACTGGTGAGGATGATACGATAGCAACGTCATCACTAAGAGTGGGAAGCTTCTAATTTCCATATGGCCATGTTGACCCCCTTAGCTCAGAGCCACCTGAATGGGCAGCTGGGGAGGGGGCACCATCATCACTATGAGTGGGGAGCTTCCCATTTCCATATGGCCATGTTGACCCCCTTAGCTCAGGGCCACCAGAAAGGAGAGCTGAGGGGCACCACAGGCCAAGACTGCCAGGTGTGGCTGGGGCAGGAAGAACTCTGACTTAAGGCTCAACTCCTGTCTAGGTTATTATTATGCTCTTCACAAAGAAAGTGCCATTGTGTGTGAGCCCTCATGTAGAAAAGGTTCAGAATTTCCATTGAGATTCCCTCTTTGACCTTTAGGATATGTAGCAAAGTTCCATTTAATTTTAAACATTGAAGGACTTCTTGATTTTCTTTTCGCTATGACTGTGGCTAAATTCCACTGTGGTCTAAGAATAGAATCTAGTTAATTTCAGGGTTTAACATTTGTAGAATTCATTCGTGGCCCCACCTATCATCTATTTGGGTAAAGAGTCTATGACCACTTGAAAATAATGTATTCTGCACTTATTATGGAATGTTCCCTATATGTCAATTAGGTCAGATTTGTTACCAATGTTTTGTCTGCTTTTTCTTTCAGATATTGAGAAAGGTATATTAAAATCTTCAAACAATCCTGCTCTATTCAACGTTGCATCAGAGAATCTACCAGTGTTAGAAGGCAAGAGAAACAAAAAGTATAAGAATTGAGGGGATAAATGTGACTATTCACAGATAATACGATTGTGTACATAGAAAATCCAAAACAGTCTATAAATACCCTATTAGAATTAAAAATGCAATTTATAAATTTGAGATGGATTGTACCTTCCCATTGGACAGTTTCTGAAAGAAAATGTAGAACCTGTCAATCTTGGGGTAGGACATAGGGTGCTTTAACCATTTAAAAGAATTCAGTGGGACTTCATAAAAATGTGACATTTCTCCTTAACTTATGACCATAAGAAAATGAAATAGTGAACCGCAGGCTGGGAAGTAAAGATTTGCAATACACACACTGACAAAGATTTGTCAATAAAGAATTCCTGCTCATGAACCATAGAAAGTCTATTTATAAACGAATACTTCACAAAAGATTGACTGATGGCCAATAAGAACAGGAAAGGGTGCTCTACAGTATTATTTTAAGGAAGAGCAAGGCCTTTCCTAAAATGAAAACATACACACAAACTAGTATTCCCTAGATGGATGACGTCCTTATTTCTGAGGACAGCTTGAAGAACAGACTAGCATCAAAGTAAAGTGATGGAATTCCTGACACTCAGAGGATGGATAATTGACCTCAAACTACAGTACAATTTCTAGGCATCATTCGGTCCTCTGAAGGCAGACAACTACCACACCCCTTCCTCCACCACACAGGTTCCTTCCCAACACCTACCATAAAAGAAGAAGATGAGAAACAGATAGGACTAGTAGGAAATAGCAAAAATCACATGTGGGGATTATCCTGAAACACACTGATCACATAACTAGTGTAAGGAAGTGTAGGGAACTGACAAGGACAGAGACTCAAGAGGTACTTCTTTGGGAAATGCTGTCTGAAATCGTCACACGTTGGTACCAGCTAATGAGGGCTCTGACCATACCCTAGGGTTTGCTCACAAGGGTCTGCAACACCATCGCTGAGGACTTCAAGACCTCAAAGCTTGCCTGATTGACTATTGGACTAAGAGATTCCCATGTTCTGAAAACAGATACCAACTCATTGAAAGGTTCACCTGGGCTCTCTCGGAGGCCCTACAAGAAGCTGAACCATTCACTGAAAATCAATTACACACACACACACACACACACACACACACCTGTCATTTCACCAATTACTTAAACATTCAAGGTTCTTCCTACCTTTTCTTTTACACATTGATATTTATACTCACATGAAATGTCATCATTTCTAATGAACACTGATGTCAAAATAGAGATCCATTGACACAATATTCACAAAATGAAACTTCCCTGCTGTAATTTTCAATATAGCATTTTTTAAAGATCATACATATTTTAGATTTTTGGTAACTTTTACAGGAGAAGATCAGCATTGAAAAACTCTGAATACTTGACAATGAGTTTTAAGCCTAGAGAACAAAAATTGTCCAATTTCATAGATAATAAGGAACCAAAGGGAAAGCATGGAAGCTGTAGTCGAATAATTTTACACATATGCATCCTCTCTTATTCTACTACTGAGGGGCGTGTTTTATTACCACTATGCATGCATCAATTGTCTTCCACGTGCACCTGCACAGGTATAATGAATTACTACAGTAGAATGAAATGTCTGGGAACTACTTGGCGGCATCTATCATGAACAATGAAATTTTGATCTTATATTTGGTGAACTTCCACTGTCTGTCCCTTTAGACAATGGACCCTAAACAGAAGGGGGAATGAACCACGAGAGACTATGGACTCTGGGAAACAAACTGAGGGCTTCAGAGGGGAGAGGGGTGGGGGATTGGGATGGGCCAGTGATGGGTATTAAGGAAGGTACATATTGCATGGAGCACTGGGTGTTATATGCAAATAATGAATCACGGAACACTACATCAAAATCTAAGGAAATACTGTATAGTGACTAACATATCATAATAAAAAATTATTAGAAAAAAATTAAAGGTAAAAAAAAAACAATACAGCTTCTCTGTTTCAAGAACAATCACAATTGAGAAAAAACTAACTTCCAATCCCTAAAGCAAAACACAGACCAAGTTCCATTTCACTCCCCTTTATTCACATTCTCTGTGGGTTCTAAGCTATTTCCCTACCTCCTTTCCTGCTGAGCAGGGAGCCTCGGCTCGATCCCAGAACCCTGGGATCATAACCTGAGCCAAAGGCACATGCTTAACTGGCTGAGCAAGCCAGGAGCCCGAGCTCCATGTTTTTCTTAAGCAAAAGGACACTTTCTCACAATGCCTTCACATGACTTCACATGGTACCAGAGACCTGCATTTGCTTCTAGGAGGTTGCAGATGAAGGCAATTGCAAACTCTTACAGTGGTTTATCAAATACAGTGACCTGCCTGGTGACAGTGAAACCCTTATGAGCCCACGAGAGGGTGCTGTGACACTCAGCTGTGGCTGGGCTGGCACAGAGAACCAAATCCATTTCCCTGCCTGATGTCTGTGAGGAACAGATGCCCCCACTGTGAATGAGACCCTGCCACTGAGCTGTCCAGAGATGGCCATCCTCACGGAGGATGAGGATAAAGGACAATGCCTGAGGAGACCTCATCTGTCTCTTTTATCTTTTCATATTTTCGACAGTGGACAAATCACTGCCTAGGAGTCCCCAACTACCTTAGTATCATCTGTGAATGGCCAAGAGGTTTTACAAAACACTTAAGATTTTGACCTCACAAATGCCCACAACCACTTACCATAGGGATTCAACATTAAGCAAAGATACTGTTCGTTGGAAGAGAGGTCCTGCCCACTGTTGTTTCTCACTTATATGCTCATCTTCCTTACCTCATGGTAACATAACCACGTTGATTCCTGCTGCCGTCTTCAGGAAGGCTGATGTGACTTGTCGGGCATTACTCTGACATCGTTCTTTCTTAGCAATAAGATGTGGACATTTCCCTAGTCCTACACACCCAAAGTTGAATCGGAATCAGGATTGAGGAGGCTGATGAGAGTTGAAGGTGTTTTCCTGTACAGGGTGGTTTATTACCAATAAGGATGGGTCAGAATCCTCGAAATTCCAGAACCTTTTCATTAATGCTTCCTACTTGTGAAAGATGATGTACATTGGTCTTTCCCTGTATAGTGTGGTGACTCAGAGAAAAGTGCTTAGCCCTTTCGTCAGACTTCCACGACCACCTTGGGGCTGGCTTCCATATTCAGAAAGGATGATGTTAGGGCTAAGAGCGTTCCTGCACACTGTTATTTCTTACAGATAAGTGTATGGCATTTTTGTTACATTGCCAGAACCACTTAGCGCGGGCTTGCCGGCCTCCTGGGGACGAACCCTAACCCTAGTTCGGCCCCCGAGGGGCCTCTCCCAAGGGGCCTGGCACCACAACGCCAGGGATTGGGGATCCCCGAGCCCAGCGCCGGAGTCACCCTGCCACCCCACAGCAACCCGGGTTGCTAGGGGGGCCGCCAGTCTTTCAGGGCGAGAGAACGGGCAGGGCCCTCCAAGCCCCCAGCGACTTTTGAAGTCCCCCCGCGCCAAAATGCTTGGGTCCACACTCCCTCTCGCCAGTGCCCTCACCTCGGCCTGCCCCTACGCCTGCCGCAGAGCTGGGGGAACGGGCCTGCTGCACTCCTGGGGGCTAACACTTACCCTAGGTCGGTCCCTGAGGTGCCCCTCCCAAGGAGCCTGGCACCTCAATGCCGGGGATTTGGGAACCCCGAGCCCCAGTGCTGGACTCACTCTGCCACCCCCAAGCTCCCAGGGCGCTAGGGTCGTTGCCAGTCATTCAGGAAGGGAGAACGGGCAGGGCCCTCTGATCTGCCTGCGACCTTCAAAGGCCCCCCATGCAAAAACTCTGGCTCCCACTCTCCTGCTCGCCAGCACCCTAACCTCGGCCCACCCCTAAGCTCACTGCAGAGCTGGCGGATCAGGCCTGCTGGCTTCCTGGGGGCTAACCCTATCCCTTGGTCGCCCTCAATTGGCCCCTCCCAAGTGGTCTGGCGCCGCATGCCAGGGATTGGGGACTCCCAAGTCCCAGTGCCGGACGCACCCTGCCGCCCCACCACCACGTGGGGCACTAGGGGCTTCGCCAGTCCTTCAGGGCAACAGAACGGGCAGGACCCTCCGAGTCACCTGTGACCTTCGAAGGCACCCTGAGCCAAAGCCAAAATGCTCTGGCCCACGCTCCCGCTCGCCAGCGCCCTCACCTCGGCCTGCCCCTCCACTCGCCCCACAGCTGGTGGAGCAAGCCTGCCAGCCTCCTGTGCGCTAACCCTAACCCTAGGGCGGCGCCGAAGAGGCCGGGTACCGCAACGCCAGGGATGGGGTGCCCCCGAGCCCCTGCACCAGACTCAACTTGCCACCACCCGGCCACCCAGTTTGCTAGGGGCGCCGCGCGTCATTCAGGGCAGGAGAATGGGCAGGGCCCTCCGAGCCTTCTGTGACCTTTGAAGCCCCCCATGCCAAAACGCTTGGGCCCACGCTCCTTCTCACCAGCGCCCTCATCTCGGCCTGCCCCTCCGCTCGCCTGACAGCCGGCTGATCAGGCCTGCCGGCCTCCTGTGGGCTAACACTATCACTAGGGCGGCCCCCGAGGGGCCCCTCCCAAGGGGCCTGGCACCGCAAAGCCGGGGATTTGGGACCACAGAGCCCCAGCGTTAGACTCAACCTGCCGCCCTGCCACTACCCGGGCCGCTAGGGGCGCCACCGGTCATTCAGGGCGGAAGAATGGGAAGGGCCTTTCGAGCCCCCGGCCACCTTTGAAGGCCCCCCACGCCAAAACGCTTGGGCACACGCTCCCGCTCTCCAGCGCCCACACCTCGGCCTGCCCCTCCGCTCGCTGCACAGCCGGCGGATCGGGCCTCTGGCCCCCTGGGGGCTAACCCTAAACCTAGGTCGGCCCTCGAGGGGCTCATCCGATGGGGCCTGGCGCCACGTCTCTGATTGCTGAACCCCGAGCTGCAGCGCCAGACTCACTGTGCTGCCCCACCAACACCCGGGCCGCTAGCGGCGCTGCCGGTCATTCAGGGCATGAGAACGGGCAGGGCCCTCCAAGCCCCAGACGACCTTCAAAGGTACCTCCGCCAAAATGCTTCAGCCCACACTCCCGCTCGCCAGCGCCCTCACCTCGGCCCGTCCCTCCACTCACCACACAACTGGCAGATCGGGCCTGCCGGCCTCCTGGGGGCTAATCCTAATCCTAGGTCAGCCCCCGAGGAGCCCCTCCCAAGGGGCCTAGAGCCGCAACGCCGGGGATTGGGGACCCCTGATCCCCAGTGTCAGACTCACCCTGCCGGACCGCCGCCACCCAGGCCACTATGGGCGCCACTGGTCACTCAGGGCGGGAGAACGGGCAGGGCCCTCCGAGCCCATGGCGACTTTCGAAGGTCCCCCGCACCAAAACGCTTGGGCCCGGGCTCACTCTCTCCAGCACCCTCACATCGGCCCGTCCCTCCGTTCGCCACACAGCCAGCGGATCGGGCCTACCGGCCTCCTGGGGGTTAACCCTAAGCCTAGGTCGGCCCCCGAGGGGCACCTCCCAAGGGGCCTGGCGCCACAACACCGGGGATTGGGGACCCCAGAGCCCCAGTGTTGGACTCAACCTGCCACCCCGCCGCCACCCGGGCCAGTAGGGGCGCCGCCGGTCATTCAGGGCAGAGGAATGTGAAGGGCCCTCCGAGCCACCGGAGACCTTCGAAGGCCCCCCGCGCCAAAACACTTGGGCCCACGCTCCCGCTAGTCAGTGCCCTCACTTCGGCCCGCCCCTCTGCTCGCCGCACAGCTGGCAGATCGGGCCTGCCGGCTTCCTGGGGGCTAACCCTAACCCTAGGTCGGCCCCCGAGTGGTCCATTCCAAGGAGCCTGGCAGCGCAACACCGGGGATTGCGAACCCCCGAGCCCTAGCGCCGGACTCATCCTGCCACCCCGCCGCCACCCGGCTGCTAGGGGCGCCGCAGGATATTCATGTGGGAGAAGGGACAGGGCCCTCGGAGTCCCTGTCGTCCTTCGAAGGCCCACCAAGCCAAAACGCTTGGGCCCACGCTCCAGCTCGCCAGCGCCTTCACCTCCGCGCCCCTCCGCTCGCCGCACAACTGGCGGATCGGGCCTGATGGCCTCCTGGGGGCTGACACTAACCCTAGGTCGGCTCCCGAGGGGCCCCTCCCAAGGGGTCTGGCATGGCAAAGCCGGAGATTGGGACCCCCGAGCCCCAGCCAGGACTCACCTTGCTGTCCCGCTGCCACCTGGACCGCTAGGGGCACCGCCGGTAATTCAGAGCGGGAGAACAAGCGGGGCTCTCCTAGCCCACGACGACATTCGAAGGAGCCCCGTGCCAAAATGCTTGGGCCCATGGTCCCATTCGCCAGTGCCCTCACTTCGGCCCGCCCCTCCCCTTGCCCCACAGCCGGCAGATCGGGCCTGCCGGCCTCCTGGGGGCTAACCCTAACCCTAGGTTGGCCCCGGAGGGGCTCGTACGATGGGGCCTGGCGCCACAACGTGTCTGATTGCTGACCCCCCAGCCGCAGCGCCAGACTCACCTTGCCGCCCCGCCAACACCCAGGCCACTAGCGGCGCCACTGATCATTCAGGGTGTGAGAACAGGCAGGGCCTTCTAAGCCCCGGATGGCCTTCGAAGGCACCCCGCGCCAAAACGCTTGGGCCCACGATCACGCTTGCCTGTGCCCTCAGCTCGGCCTGCCCCTCCACTCGCTGCACAGATGGGAGGATCTGGGCTGCCGGCCTCCAGGGGGCTAACCCTAACCCTAGGTTGGCCCCCAAGGAGCCCCTCCCAAGGGGCCTGGCCTCGCAACGCAGGGATTGTGAACCCCCGAACCCGAGCTCAGAACACACCATGCCGCCCCGCCGCCACCCGGCCCGCTAGGGGCGCTGCCGGTCATTCAGGGCGGGAGAATGGGTAGGTCCCTCTGAGCCCCTGGCGAACTTCAAAGTCTCCCCGCGCCAAAACGCTTGGGCCCACGCTCCCGCTCGCCAACGCTTCACCTCGGCCCGCCCCTCCGATCGCCACGCAGCCGGGGGATCAGGCCTGCCAGCATATTTGGGACTAACCCTAACACTAGGTCGGCCCCTGAGGGGCCCTTCCCAAGGGGCCTGGCCCACAACATCAGGGATTCGGACCCCCGAGCCCCAGCGCCGGACTCACCCTGCGGCTCAACTGCCACCCGAGCCGCTAGGGGCTCCGCCGGTCATTCAGGGTGGGAGAACGGGCAGGGCCCTCCAAGTCCCCAGCAACTTTCGAATGCACCCCACGCCAAAACCCTTTGGCCCACGCTCCCGCTCGCCAGCACCCTTACCTCGGCCCGCCCCTCCGCTCACCTCACAGCTGCTGGATCGGAACTGCCGGCCTCCTGGGGGCTCACCCTTACCCTAGGACGGGCCCGGAGCTGCCCCTCCCAAAGGGCCTGGCGCCGCAATACCGGGGAGTGGGGACCCCCGAGCCCCAGCGCCGGACTCACCCTGCCGCCCCACTGACACCCAGTCCGCTAGGGGTGCCACTGGTCATTCAGGGTGGGAGAACGGACAGGGCCCTCCGAGCCCGCGGCGACATTCGAAGGCCTCCCCATCCAAAACGCTTGAGCCCACGCTCCCGCCCCTCAGCGCCCTCACCTCGGCCCGCCCCTCCGCTTGCCGGAGAGCCGGCGGATGAAGCCTGCCCTCCTCCTGGGGACTACCCATATGCCCTAGGTGGGCCCCTGAGGGGCCTGTCCGAACGGGCCTGGCACCGCAATGCCTGGGATTGGGGACCCCCGGGCCCCACCGCCGGACTCACCCTGTCACCCCGCCGCCACCCGGGCCGCTAGGGGCGCCGCCGGTCATTCAGGGAGCGAGAACGGGCAGGGCCCTCCGATCCCCTGGCGATCTTCGAAGGCAACCTGCGCCAAAATGCTTGGGTCCACGCTCCCGCTCACCAATGCCCTCACCTAAGCCCACCCCTCCGCTCGCTGCACAGCTGGCAGATTGGGCCTAACAGGCTCTTGGGGGATAACCCTAAACCTAGGTCGGCCCCCGAGGGAATCTCCCAAGGGGCCTGGCTGCCCAACGCCAGGGATTGGGACCCCCAAGCCCCAGCGCCGGACTCACACAGCCGCCGCGATGCCACCGGGCTGCTAGGGGTGCCGCCGGTCATTCAGGGTGGCAGAACGGGCAAGCCCTTTCGAGCCACCTGCGACCTTCGAAGGACCCCCGCACCAAAATGCTTGGGTCCACGCTCCCGCTCGCCAGCGCCCTCACCTCGGCCCGCCCCTCCACTCGTCACACAGCCGGTGGATCGGGCCTGCCTGCCTCCTGGGTGCTAACCCTAACCCTTGGTCGGCCCCCGATGGGCCCCTCCCAAGGGGCCTGGTGCCACAATACAGGGATTGGGGACACCGAGCCCCAGAGCCAAACTCACGCTGCTGCCCCGCCGTCATCCGGGCCGCTAGGGGTGCCACAGGTCATTCAGAACGGGAGAACGGGTAGGGCCCTCCGAGCCCCTGGCGAAATTCGAAGGCCCCCCGCGCCAAAACGCTTAGGACTATGCTCCCGCTCTCCAGCACCTGCCCCTCGGCCCGCCCCTCCGCTTGCCACACAGCTGGCGGATTGTGCCTGCCAGCCTCCTGGGGGCTAACCCTAACCCTAG
Source organism: Ursus americanus (assembly GCF_024610735.1). NCBI lineage: Eukaryota > Metazoa > Chordata > Mammalia > Carnivora > Ursidae > Ursus > Ursus americanus. The sequence continues at coordinate 6,652,584 of NW_028273621.1, forward strand.
GTTGGACCCGAGGGGCCCCTCCCAAGGGGCTTGGCGCCTCAATGTCGGGGATTGGGGACCCCCGAGCCCCAGGGCCCAACTCAACCTACCGCCCCTCCGCCACCCGGGCTGCTTGGGGCGGCGCCGGTCATTCAGGGCGGGAGAATGGGCAGGGCCCTCCGAGCCCCCAGCGACCTTCAAAGGCCATCTGCGCCAAAACGCTTGGGCCCATGCTCCTGTTCGCCACCGCCGTCACCTCGGCTAGCCCCTCCGCTCACCACACATACGGCAGATCGGGCCTGCTGGCATCCTTTAGGCTAACCCTACCCTAGGTCGGCCCCCGAGGGACCACTCCCAAGCGCCTGGCGCTGCCATGCCGGGGTTTGGGGACCCGTGAGCACTTGTTGCGGGCTCACCCTGCCGCCCCTCCACGACCCAGCCTTCTAGGAGCAATGTCCTCATGGGGCGTGAAAATGGGCAGGGCCCTCCGAGCCCCCGGCGAATGTCCAAGGCCTCCTGCACCAAAACGCTTGGGCCAACGCTACCACTCACCAGCGCCCTCACTTCGGACCGTCCCTCCACTCTCTGCACAGCTGGTGGATTGGGCCTGCCATTCTCCTGGGGGCTAACCCTAACCCTAGGTCGGTCTCAGAGGGGACCGTCCCAAGGGGTCTGGCACTGCCACGCCAGGGATTGGGGACCCCCGAGCCACAACACCAGATGCACCCTGCCACTCCGCCGCCACCCGGGCCGCTAGGGGCGCCGCCGGTCATTCGGGGCTGGAGAACATGCAGAGCCTTCCGAGCCACCCTCGAACTTCGAAGGCCCCTGTGCCAAAACACCTGGGACCATGCTCCCGCTCGCCAGAGCCCTCACCTTGGCCCACCACTCCGTAATCCGCTCAGCCGGTGGATGGGGCCTGCCGGCCTCCTTTGGGCTAACCCTAACCCCAGGTCGGCTCACGAGGGGCCCCTCCCAAGGGGCCTGGCGCTGCCACGCCAGGGATTGGGGACCCCCGAGCACCAGGGCTGAACTCACCCTGCCGCCCCGCTGCGACCCGGCCCGCTAGGGGCACCTTCCTCATTCAGGGCGGGAGATCGGGCAGGGCCCTACGAGCCCCTGGCAACCTTTGAAGGCCCCCCGCGCCAAAACTATTGGGCCCAAGCTCCTGTTCGCCAGTGCCCTCACCTCGGCCCATCCTCCGCTCGTCACACAGCTGGCGGAAAGGGCCTGCCGGCCTCCTGGGGGCTAACCCTAAACCTAGGTTGGCCCCCAAGGGGCCCCTCCCAAGGTGCCTGGCGCCACCACGCCTGGGATTGGGGTCCCCCAAGCCCCCTCGCCTGACTCACCCTGCCGCCCCGCCGCCACCCGGGCCGCTAGGGGCGCCGCCGTTCATTCAGGGCGTTAGAACAGGCAGGGCTCTCCGAGCCAACGGCAATCTTTGAAACCCTCTCGCCAAAACGCTTGGGCCCACACTCCCACTCGCCAGTGCATTCACGTCGACCTGTCCTTCGGCTCGCAGTACAGCCTACGGATAGGTCCTGCCGGCCTCCTGGAGCTAACACAAACCCTACGTCGGTGCCCGAGGGGCCCCTCCCAAGGGGCCTGGCTCTGCCATGCCTGGGCTCAGGGACCCCCAAGCCCCCGCGGCAGTCTTACCCTGCCACCGCGCCGTGACCTGGCACACTTGGGGCGCTGTCCTCATTCAGGTGGGAGAACGGGCAGGGCCCTCAGAGCCCCGGGCGACATTCGAAGACCCCCGCGCCAAAACGCTTGGGCCCACGGTCCAGCTCGCCAGCGCCCTCACCTAGGCCAGCCCCTCCGCACACCACACATGTGGCGGATCGGGCCTGCCAGCTTCCTGGGGGCTAACCCAAACCCTACATCAGCCCCTGAGGGGCCCCTCCCAATGGGCCTGGCGCCGCCACGCCGGGGATTGGGGACCCCAGATCCCCAGCACTGGAGCCGCCCTACCGCCCCGCCTCCACCCGGGCCGTTAGGGGCGCTGCCAGTCATTCAGGGCGGGAGAACGGGCAGGGCCCTCCAAGCCCCCGGCGACCTTCGAAGGCCACCCTTGCCAAAATACTTGGGTCCATGCTCCCGCTCGCCAACGCCCTCACCTCGGCCCGCCCCTCCACTCGCCGCACAGCCAGCGGATCGGGCCTGCCGGCCTCCTGGGGGCTAACCCTAAACCTAAGTCAGCCCCCGAGGGGCCTCTCCCAAGGTGCCTGGCGCCAAAACGCCGGGGTTTCGTGTCCCCCGAGCCCCATTGCCAGACTCACCCTCCCGCCCCGCTGCCACCCGGGCCACCAGGGTCCCCGCCGGTCATTAAGGGCGGGAGAACAGGCAGGGCCCTCCGAGCCAACGGTGACCTTCGAAGGCCCCCGTGCGAAAACACTCAGGCCCACGCTCCCGCTCGCCAGAACCCTCACTCCAGCCCGGCACATCACTCGCCGTACAGCGGGCAGATCGGGGCTGCTGGCCTCCGGGGGGATAACTCTAAGCCTAGGTCGGCACCCAAGGGGCCCCTCCCAAGGGGCCTGGCACCGCCATGCCAGGGATTGGGGACTCCCGAGCCCCAGTGCCGGACTCACCGTACCGCCTCACTGCGACCCGGCCCGCTAGGGGCAACGTCCTCATTCAGGGCTGGAGATCGGGCAGGGCCCTCCGAGTCCCCGGCGACCTTTGAACCCCCCCCACGCAAAAACGCTTGGGCCCATGCTCCCGCTCGCCAGCAACCTCACCTCTGCCCGACCATCCACTCGCTGCACAGCTGGCAGATCCGGCCTGCTGGCCTCCTGGAGGCTAACCCAAACCCTAAGTCAGGCCCGAGGGGCACCTCCCAAGGGGTCTGGTGCCGAAACGCCAGGGATTGGGGATTCCCGAGCCCCAGCACTGGACTCACCCTGCCGCCCCTCTGCAACCCGAGCCGCTAGGTGCGCCATCGGGCTTTCAGCGCAGTAGAACCGGAAGTGCACTCTGAACCCCCGGTGACTTTCGAATGCCCCCACGCCAAAACGCTTGGGCCCACGCTCCCGCTCTACAGTGCCCTCACCTCGGCCTGCCCCACTGCTCGCTACACAGCTGGCGGATCAGGTCTGCCATCCTCTTGGGGGCTAACACTAACGCTGGTTCGGACCCCGAGGGCCCTTCCCAAGGGGCCTGGCGCCCCAACGCCGAGTATTGGGGACCCCCACGCCCCAGCGCCGGACTTACCATGCCGCCCCACCGCAACCCGGGCCACTAGGGGCATCGCCGGTCATTCAGGTTGGGAGAACGGGCAAGGCCTTCCGAGCCCCCAGGGACTTTCGAAGGCCCCCCGCGCCAAAAGGCTGGGCCCACGCCCCCGTACGCCAGCGCCCTCACCTCGGCGCGCTGCTCTGCTCACAGCACAGCCAGCGGATGAGGCCTGCCAGCTTCCTGGGGGCTAACCCTAAACCTAGGTTGGCCCCCGATGGGCCCCTCCCAAGGAGCTTGGAGCTGCAAGGCCTGGGATTGGGGACCCCCGAGTCCCAGCACCGGACTCACCCGGCCACCCCACCACAACCCAGGGCACCAGGGGCGCAGCTGGTTACTCTGGGCGGTAGAATGGGCAGGGCCCTCCGAGCCCCCGGCAACTTTTGAAGGCCCCCCACGCCAAAACGCTTGGGCCCATGCTCCCACTCACCAGCGCCCTCACCTCAGCCCGCACCACCGTCGCCGCACAGCCAGCGGATCGGGCCTGCCAGTGCCCTGGGGGATAACCCTAACTCTAGGTCGGCGCCCGAGGGGCCCCTCCCAAGGGGCCTGGCACCACAACGACAGAGATTGGGGACCCCTGAGCCCCAACTCTGAACACACCCTGCAGCCCCGCCGTCACCTGGCCCGCTAGGGGCGCGGCAGGTCATTCAGGGCGGGAGAACGGGCAGGGTCCTTCCGAGCCCCCGGCGAACTTCGAAGGCCCCCTCGCCAAAACGCTTGGGACCACGCTCCTGCTTGCCAGCGCCCTGACCTCGGCCCGCCACTCCCCTCACTGCACAGCTGGTGTATCGGGCCTGACGGCCTCCTTTGAGCTAACCCTAACCCTAGGTCAGCCCCTGAGGTTCCCCCCCAAGTGCCTGGAGCCGCCACACCGGGGATTGGGAACCCCTGTGCCCCAGCTCCAGACTCACCCTGCACCCTGCTGCCACCATGGCCGCTAGAGGCGCCGCCGGTCATTCAGGGTGGGAGAACTGGCAAGGCCCTCCGAGCCCCTGGCGAACATCCAAGGCCTCCCGCACCAAAACGCTTGGGCCAAGCTACCACTCACCAGCGCCCTCACGTCGGCCAGCCCTTCCACTCTCTGAACAGCTGGCGGATCGGGCCTGCAATCCTCCTGGGGGCTAACCCTAACCCTAGGTCGGCCCCAGAGGGGCCCGTCCCAAGGGGCCTGGTACTGCCACGCCAGGGATTGGGGACCCCTGAGCAGCAACACCAGACGCACCCTGCCGCCCCGCCGCCACCAGGGCCGCTAGGGGCGCCGCCGGTCATTCCCGCCTGGAGAACGTGCAGAGCCTTCCGAGCCACCCTCGATCTTCGAAGGCCCCCACGCCAAAACGCCTGGGCCCACTCTCCTGCTCTCCAGCACCTTTACCTCAGCCTGCCCCTCTGCACGCCGCACAGCTGGCAGATCGGGCCTGCCGGCCTCCTGGGGGCTAACACAAACCCTATGTCAGCCCCCGAGGTGCCCCTCCCAAGGGGCCTGGAACCGCCATGCCCCTGCTTGGGGACCCCCAAGCACCAGCGCCGAACTCACCCTGCCGCCCTGCAGCCACCCGGGCTGCTAGGGGCGCCGACACTCATTCAGGGCCGGAGAACAGGCAGGGACCTCTGAGCCCCCAGCGACCTTGGAAGGCCCCCCGTGCAAAAACACTTGGGCCCATGCTCCAGCTAGCCAGAGCCCTCACCTTGGCCTGCCACTCCATAATCCGCACAGCCGGTGGATGGGGCTTGCTGGCCTCCATTGAGCTAACCCTAACGCTAGGTCGGCACCCAAGGGACCACTCCCAAGTGCCCGGCGCTGCCACGCCGGGGATTGGGGACCCCCGAGCCCCAGCTCCAGACTCACCCTGCTGGCCCACCACCACACCGGCCGCTAGGGGAGCCACCGGTCTTTCAAGGCGGGAGAACGGGCAGGGCCTTCCGAGCCCCCGGTGACATTCAAAGGCCCCCTGTGCCAAAATGCTTGGGCCCACGCTCCCGGTCGCCAGCGTGCTCACCTCAGCCCACCCCTCGCTCGCCGCACAGCCGGCAGATCGGGTCTGCTGGCCTCCTGGGGGCTAACCCTTCCCTAGGTCAGCTCACCAGAGGCCCCTTCCAAGGGGCCTGGCGCTGCCACGCTGGTGATTGGGGACCCCCGAGCCAAACCGCCGGACACACCCTGCCACCCCACCGACACCCAGGCCGCTAGGGGCGCCACCGGTCATCTAGGTTGGAGAACGGGCAGGGCCCTCCAAGCCCCCGGTGACATTCGAAGGCCCCCCGCGCCAAAATGCTTTGGCCCACGCTTCTGCTCACCAATGCCCTCACCTCGGCCAGCCCCTCTGCAAGCTGCACAACCAGCGGATAGGGCCTGGCGGCCTCCTGGGGTCTAACCCTAACCCTAGGTTGGCTGTCGAGGGGCCCCTCCCAAGGGGTCTGGCACCACCACGCCGGGGATTGGGAACCCCCGAGCACCAGTGCCAGACTCACCCTGGTGCCCTGCGAAGACCTGGCTTGCTAGGGTCGCCGTCCTCATTCAGAGTGGGAGAACTTGCAGGGCCCTCCGCGCCCCCTGAGACCTTCAAAGGCAACGTGCGCCAAAACGCTTGGGCCCCCGCTCCTGTTCACCATTGCCCTCACCTGGGCCCCACCCTCCGCTCACCACACAGCCAGTGGATCGGGCCTGCCAGCCTCCTGGGGGCTAACCCTAACCCTAATTCAGCCCCTGAGGAGCCCCTCCCAAGGGGACTGGCGCCATCACTCTGGGGATTGGGGACAATCAAGCCCCAGCGCCAGACTTTCACTGCCACCCCGCCGCCACCCGGGCTGCTAGGGGCGCCGCCGGTCCTTCAGGGCAGAGGAAGGGGCAGGGCCCTCTGAGCCCCCGGCGACCTTTGAAGGCCCCTGCGCCAAAACGCTTGGGCCCACGCTCCTGCTCGCCAGCGCGCTCACCTCAGCCCTCCACTCCGCTCGCAACACAGTTGGCGGATCGGGCCTGCCGGGCTCCTGGGGGCTAACCCTAAACCTAGGTCGGCCCCCGAGGGGCCCTTCCCAAGGGTACTGGCTCTGCAAGGCCAGATATTGGGGACCCACGAGCATGAGCGCCAGACTCACCCAGCCTCCCCGCCGCCACCCGGGCTGCTAGGGGCGCCGCCAGTCATTCAGGGCGGGAGAAGGGGCATGGATCTCTGAGCCCCCAGCGACTTTTGAAGGAGTCCCGCGCCAAAACCCTTGGGCCCACGCTCCCGCTCGCCAGCGCCCTCACCTTGGACCACCACTCCTCTCACCGCACAGCCGGCAGAACGGGCCTGCCGGCCTCCTTTGGGCTAACCCTAACCCTAGGTAGGCCCCCGAGGGACCACTCCCAAGTGCCTGGCGCCGCCACACTGGGGATTGGGGACCCACGAGCCCTAGCTCCAGACTCACCCTGCCACCCCACCGTGACCCGGCATGCTAGGGGCAACGTCATCATAGGTCGAGAGAACAGGCAGGGCCCTCTGAGCCCCTGGTGACCTTTGAAGGCCCCCCACGCCAAAACACTTGGGCCCACGCTCCTGCTCGCCAGCGCATTCATGACGGCCCGCACCTCCGCTCGACACACAGCCAGCGGATCAGGCCGCTGGACTCCTGGGGGTAACCCTAAAGCTAGGCAGGCCCCAGAGGGGCACCTCCCAAGGGGCCTGTGGCCACCAAGCCTGGGACTAGGACCACAGGCCCCATCGCCAGACTCACCCTGCCTCCCTGCTGCCACTCAGGCCACTAGGGGCGCCGCCAGTCATTCAGGGTGCGAGAACGGACAGGGTCCTCCGAGCCACTGGCGACCTTCGAAGGCTCCCCGTGCCAAAACCCTGGTGCCCACGCTCCCGCTCCCCAGCGCCCTCACCTCGGCCCGCCCCTCCGCTCCCTGCACAGAGGGTGGATCCACCCTGCCGGCCTTGTGGGGGCTAACCCTAACTGTAGGTCGGCCCTCCAGGGTCCCTCCCAAGGATTCTTGTGCCTATGCGCCAGGGATCGGGGACTCCAAGACCCAGAACCAGACTCACGCTGCCGCAACGCCGCCACCCAGGCCACTAGGGGCGCCACCACTCATTCAGGGCGGGAGAAGGGACAGGGCCCTGGAGAAACTGGCGACATTTGAAGCCTCCCGCGCCAAAATGCAGGGGCCCACGCTCCCGCTCCCCAGGGCCTTTACCTCGGCCCACCCACCTCTTGCCAACCAGCCAGAAGATTGGGCCTGCTGGCCTCCTGGGTGCTAACTCTAACCCTAGGTCGGCCCAGGAGGAGCCCCTCCCAAAGGGCCTGGCCCCACAATGCTGGGGATTGGGGATCCCCGAGCCGCAGCTCAGGACTCACCCTGCAACACCACCGCAATGGAGCCGCTAAGGGCGCCGCTGGTTATTCAGGGCAGGAGAATGGGCAGGGCCCTCCGAGACATGGCAACATTCAAAGGCCCAGGACGCCAAAATGCTGAGGCCCACGCTCCCTCTCCGCATCCCCCTCAACTCGGTCCACACCTCCACTCCTCGCACAGCCGGCGACTCGGGCCTGCCAGCCTCCTGGGCGCTAACCCTAACCCTAGGACGGCCCCTGAGGGTCCCTTCCTAAGGAGCCTTGCAGCGCAACGCCGGAGATTGGCGACCAGCAAGCCCCAGCGCCGGACGCACGCTGCCGCCCCGCCCCACACGGGCCGCTAGGGGCGCCGCCATTCATTCGTGGTGGGAGAACTGGCAGGGCCCTCCGAACCCCCGCCGACCTTCGAAGGCGCCCAGAACCAAAACGCTTGGGCCCAGGCTCATGTTCACCAGCACCCTCACTTAGGCCCAACTGTCCTCTCTATGCACAGGCGGTGTATCGGGCCTGCTGGCCTCCTGAGGGCTAACCCTAACTGTAGGTCGGCCACGGAGGGGCCCTTCCCAAGTGGCCTGGCGCCACAATGCCGGGAATGGGGACCCCAACCCAAGTGCCGGTCTCAACCTGCTGCCTTTCAGGCCCCGGAGCCTCTAGGGGCCCCGCCTGTCATTCAGAGCGGGAGAACGGGCAGGTCCTTCTGACCCGCACCGACCTTCGAAGACCCCCCGCACTAAAACACTTGGGCTCATGCTCAGTCTCGCCAGCGCCCTCACCTCGGCCCTACCCTCCGCGTGCTGCACAGCCGCTGATCGGGTCCACCGGCTTGCTGGGGGCTAACCGTAACCCTAGATCGACCCCCAAGGGCCCCTCCCAAGGGCCCTGGCACCGCAACACCGGGAATTGTGGACCCCTGAGCCCCAGCGCCAGACTCACCCTGCCGCCCTGCCGCCACACAGGCCGCTAGGAGTGTAGCCGGTCATTCAGGGCGGGAGAACGGGTAGGGCCCTCCAAGCCCCCACCTACATTTGAAGGTGCCCCGAATCAAAACGCTTGGGCCCAGGCTCATGTTCACCAGCACCCTCAACTCGGCCCGCACCTCCGCTCCTTGCACAGCCGGCGACTCGGGCCTGCCGGCCTCTTGGGCGTTAACTAGAACCCTAGGACGGCCCCTGAGGGTCCCTTCCTAAGGGGCCTGGCACCGCAACGCCGGGGATTGGGTACCCCCAATCCCCAGCGCCGGATGCACGCTGCCGCCCCACCCCACACGGGCCGCTAGGGGCGCCGCCATTCATTCGGGGTGGGAGAACTGGCAGGGCCCTCCGAACCCCCGCCGACCTTCGAAGGCGCACCGAACCAAAACGCTTGGACCCAGGCTCATGTTCACCAGCACCCTCACTTCGGCCCAACTGTCCTCTCGATGCACAGGTGGTGTATCGGGCCTGCGTGGCTCCTGGGGGCTAACCCTAACCCTAGGTCGACCACCGAGGGGCCCTTCCCAAGGGGCCTGGCATCGCAATGCGGGGATTGGGGAGCCCCAAACCCCAGCACCAGACTAACCTTACCGCTCTGCCGGCGGCCGGGCCGCTAGGGGCGCCACCGGTCATTTAGGGCGGGAGAATGTGTAGGGCCCTCCAAGCCCCCTGTGACATTCGAAGGCCCCCCATCCCAAAACGCTTAGGCCCATGCTCCTTCTCGCCAGCGCCCTCACCTCGGCCCACGCCTCCCCTCGCAGCACAGCCGGCGGATCGGGCCTGCTGGCCTCCTGGGGGTTAACCCTAACCATAGTTCGGCCCACGAGGGCCCCTCCCAAGGGGCTTGGTGCGGCACGTGGGGATTGGGGACCCCTGAGCCCCTGCGCCAGACTCAATGTGTTGCCCCGCCTCCACCCTGGCCGATAGGGGCGCCGCTGGTCATTCAGGGCAGGAGAACGGGCAGGGCCCTCAGAGCACCCAGAGACCTTTGAAGGCTCCCAGCGCCAAAATCCTTGGGCCCGTGCTCCCGCTCGCCAGCAGCCTCACCTCGGCCCGCCCCTCCGCTCACCGCACAGCTGGCTGATTGGGCCTGAAGGCCTCCTGGGAGCTAACCCAAACCATACGTCGGCCCAAGAGGGGCCCCTCCCAATGGGCCTGGCACAGCTAAGCCGGGGCTTGGCGACCCCCGAGCACCAGTGCAAGACTCCCTGCCACCTCGCCAGGACCCGGCCCGCTAGGAGCGCTGTCCTCATTCAGGGCGGGAGAACGTGCGGGGACCTCAGAGCCACCAGTGACCTTCGAAGGCCCTCCGTGCCAAAACGCTTGGGCCCACGCTCCCGATCGCGAGCGCCCTCACCTCGGCCAACCACTCCGCTCGCCGCACAGCTGGTGGATCGGGCCTGCGGGCCTCCTGGGGGCTAACCCTAACACTAGGTCGCACCCGAGGGGCCCCTCCCAAGGGGCCTGGCGCTGCAACACCGGGGATTGGGGACCCCCGAGCCCCAGCACCAGACTCACTCTGCCGCCCCTCTGCAACCCGAGCCGCTAGGTGCACCGTCGGGCTTTCAGCGCAGTAGAACCGGAAGTGCGCTCTGAACCCCTGGCAACTTTTGAATGCCCCCACGCCAATAGCTTGGGCCCATGCTCCCGCTCTACAGTGCCCTCACCTTGGCCTGCCCCACTGCTCTCTACACAGCTAGCGGATCGGCCTGTCGGCCTCCTGAGGGCTAATACTAACGCTGGTTTGGACCCCGAGGGCCCTTCCCAAGGGGCCTGGCGCCCCAACGCAGAGTATTGGGGACCCCCATGCCCCAGCTCCGGACTTACCGTGCTGCCCCACCGCAACCCGGGCCACTAGGGGCACCACCGGTCTTTCAGGTCGGGAGGACGGGCAGGGCTTTCCGAGCCCCCAGCGACTTTCGAAGGCCCCGCACGCCAAAAGGCTGGGCCCACGCCTCCGTATGCCAGCGCCCTCACCTCAGCGCGCTGCTCTGCTCGCAGCACAGCCAGTGGATGAGGCCTGCCAGCTTCATGGGGTCTAACCCTAAACCTAGGTTGGCCCCCAGTGGGCCCCTCCCAAGGAGCCTGGAGCTGTAAGGCCTGGGATTGGGGGCCTCCGAGCCCCAGCACCGGACTCACCCAGCCACCCCACCACAACCCGCGGCACCAGGGGCGCCGCCGGTTATTCAGGGCGGGAGAACGGGCAGGGCCCTCCAGTCCCCTGGCAACTTTTGAAGGCCCCCCACGCCAAAACGCTTGGGCCCACGCTCCCGCTCACCAGCGCCCTCACCTCAGCCCACCCCACCGTTGCCACACACTGGCGGATCGGGCCTGCCGGTGCCCTGGGAAATAACCCTAAATCTAGGTCGGCGTTCGAGGGGCCCCTCCCAAGGGGCCTGGCACCGCAACGACAGAGATTGGGGACCCCCGAGCCCCAGCTCCAAACACACCCTGCAGCCCCACCGCCAACGGAGCTGCTAGGGGTGCCGCTGGTTATTCAGGGCAAGAGAATAGGCAGGGCCCTCCGAGACATGGCAACATTCGAAGGCCCAGGACGCCAAAACGCTGGGGCCCCCACTCCCGCTCGGCATCCCCCTCAACTCGGCCCACACCTCCACTCCTCGCACAGCTGGCGGATCGGGCCTGCCGGCCTCCTGGGCGCTAACCCTAACCCTAGGATGGCCCCTGAGGGTCCCATCCTAAGGAGCCTTGCGGCGGAACTCTGGGGATTGGCAACCCCCAAGCCCCAGCGCCCAGTACACCCTGCCGCCCCGCCCCACACAGGCCGCTAGGGGCGCCACCATTCATTCTGGGTGGGAGAACTGGCAGAGTCCTCCGAACCCCCAGTGGCGCCCAGAACCAAAATGCTTGTGCCCAGGCTCATGTTCACCAGCAACCTCACCTCGGCCCAACTCTCCGCTCCACGCACAGGTGGTGTATAGGGCCTGCCAGCCTCCTGGGAGCTAACCCTAACTGTAGGTCGGCCCCCGAGGGGCCCTTCCCAAGTGGCCTGGTGCCCCAACGCCGGGGATGGGGCAACCGAGCCCAAGTGCCGGACTCACCCTGCTGCCCTTCAGCCACCTGAGCCACTAGGGGCCCCGCCGGTCATTCAGAGTGGGAGAATGGGCAGGTCCCTCCGAGCCCCCACTGACCTTCGAAGACCCCCCACGCTAAAACGCTTGGGCTCATGCTCAGGCTCGCCAGTGCCCTCACCTCGGCCCACCCTGCTGCGTGCCGCTCAGATGGTGATCGGGTCCACCAGCCTCCGGGGGGCTAACTGTAACCCTAGATCGACCCCCGAGGGGCCCCTACCAAGGGGCCTGGCGCCGCAATGCCGGGGATTGGGGACCCTGAGCCTCAGCACCTGACTCACCCTGCCACCCAGCCGCCACCCAGGGGCTTGGGGTGCTGCCGTTCATTCAGGGCGGGAGAACGGGCAGGGCCCTCTGAGACACGGTGACTTTCGAGTCCCCCCCGCGCCAAAACGCCCGGGCCCTCGCACCCAAACACCAGCGCCCTCACCTCGGTCCGCCGCTCCACTCTCCACGCAGCTGGCGAATAGGACCTGCCGAGTTCTTAGGGGCTAAACCTAACCCTAAGTTGTCATCCGAGGGGCCCCACCCAAAGGGCCTGGCACCGCATCCCTGGGGATTGGAGATACCCGAGCTGTAGGGCCTGACTCACCCTGCCACCCCTCACCACCTGGGCCGCTAGGGGCGCCGCCATTCATTCAGGGTAGGAGAAGTGGAGGGCCCTCCGAACCCCTACAGACATTCGAAGACACACCAAACCAAAACGCTTGGGCCCAGGCTCATATTCACCAGCACCCTCACCTCGCCCCAACTATCCCCTCGACGCACAGGTGGTGTATCGGGCCTGCGGTGCTCCTGGAGACTAACCCTAACCATACATCAGCCCCCGAGGAGCCCTTCCCAAGGGGCCTGGCGTCGCAACTCTGGGGATGGGGATCCCGAGCCCATGTGCCTGACTCACCCTGCTGCCCTTCAGCCACCCGAGCCACTAGAGGCCCCGCTGGTCAATCAGGGCAGGAGATTGGGCAGGGCCCTCTGAGCCCACGCTGACCTTTGAAGGCTCCCCGCGCAAAAACGTTGGCTCCCAGGATCCTGCTCACCAGCGCCCTCACCTAGGCCCACCCCACCGCTTGCTTCAGAGCCGGTGGATAGGGCCTGCTGGGCTCCTGGCAGCTAATCAAAACCCTAGGTCGGCCCTGTGGGGACATCCCAAGAGGCCTGGCTCTGCAATTCTGGGGATTGGTGTCTCAGAGCCCCAGAGCCAGTCACCCTGCCGCACTGTACCCACCCGGGCCACTAGGGGAGCTGTCGGTCATAGAGAGCGAGAGAAGGGCAGGGCCATCTGAGCCACAGGTGACCTTCACAGGCTCCCCACACCATAACGCTAGTGCCCACGCTCCCGCTCCCCAGCGCCCTCTCCTCGGCCCACACCTCCGCTCGCCGCACAGTGTGCGGATTAGGCCTGAAGTTCTCCTTGGGGCTAATCCTAACCCTAGGTCGGCCTCCCAGGGGCCCCTCCCAAGGGTCCTGGTGCCACTATGCACGGGATCTGGGACTCCAAGCCCCAGAGCCAGACTCACCCTCCCACAACGCTGCCACCCTGGCCGCTAGGGGCGCCGCCGGTCATTCAGGGCGGGAGAAGGGACAAGGCCCTGGAGAAACCGGAGATATTTGAAGCCTCCAGCGCCAAAATGCAGGGGCCCACAATCCTGCTCCCCAGCGCCCTCACCTCGGCCCACCCCTCCGCTCACCCCACAGCCATCGTATTGGGACTGCAGGCCTCCTGGGGGCTAACCCTAACCCTAGGTCGGCCCCCGAAGGGCACTCCCAAAGGGCCTGGCACCGCGATGCCGGACATTGGGGACCCCCAAGCCCCAGCGATGTACTCAAAATGCCCCTCCGCTGCCACCCGGGCCACTTGGGGCGCCGCCGGTCATTCAGGGTGGGGGAATGGGCAGGACCCTCCAAGCCAAAGAATAGGAAAACAGTAAGTAAAAAGGATACGTGCACCCCTATGTTTCTTGCACCATTATTTACAATGTCACAATATGTAAGCAACCCAAGTGTCTGTAGAAAAATTGACAAATGAGATGATAGATGTGAGTATTCACACACACACACACACACACACACACACACACAGACACACACACACACACATACACACACACAATGGAGTATTACTCGGATTGCAAAAGAATGAAACCTTGCCATTTGCAGACACATGGATGGAGCTAGAGAGTATTATCCAAACTAAAATCAGTCAGTCAGAGAAAGACAAATCCCATATGATGTCACTCTAATGGGGAATTTAAGAAACAAACAAAAATAAATAACTAAAATAGAAAAAGGAGACACACCAAAATACAAACTCTTAACAATAGAGAACAAACGGATGGTTACAAGAGAGGAGGTGGATAGAGGGATGAGTGGAATAGATGAAGGGGATTAAGAGGACACTTCTTGATGACCACTGAGTAATATATAGAAATACTGAATCACTCTACTGTACACCTGAAACTAATGTAACACTGTATGTTAGCTTTAATGGAATTAAAATAAATTAAAAAAAAAAGATTTTTCTTTCAGAAACCTCTTTGAAAAAGCTTTTCCTGTGCAATGTGCAAAAGCCCTACTTGGGAGGATTCACTCTACAATAATTATTCACTTAATGCCTAAAATTCAGATTTCACTGAGTTCTTACCATGGATCCCAGCCCACGGGAGCCATGGTCCTTTTCAGTCCAGGCTCAGCACCTATGCATTCAAGATTGGAAGTAGAGACACATATCACTTCACAGTCCAGATAGCTATTATTGTTTCTGTTTCAGTGTGAGAGAGTCACAGACTTTGGGACAGGTTTCAGAGCAGATTTATTATGGATCCTGGATCTCTACTTCAATGTTCATTGCCTGGATCCATTTGACTAATAGGTTCTCTGTGGATGGGCTTGCTTCCAAGCACATACATGGAAGATGCAAAGGTGGGTGGGCTTGGTGCGGGACAGGAAGAAGACCAAAAGCAGACAAGGGTCCGATCCCTCCCCTGATCCAGGAACTGCTATGGGAGAGGGTACGGGAGGTAGAATCCATGTGAAACTCCAAGGTCACCAGCTGAACACAGGAGGCACAGGTCAAGGGATCTGGAGATGCAGGGGTTGAAGGCTGCTCTGAGCTACCTCTGGGAGGAAGGGAGGGAAGGAATGAGAAGGAGACACTGCCTGCCCCTGGCCCATGCCAGCTGCCCACCGCTCCGACACGCATCAGTCTATGAGCTGACACAGCCTGGGCTCAGGATGGGCTGGCTTGGGTCCCTCAATCCTCAGTAGGACAGCTGGCCCCAGGGCTCAGAGACATGCTGAGGGAGATGAGAGGGAAAGCTGCCCCACCCAGGTCATCCCCTCCTTGAGCAGACAGCCCTTCAGAACTGCTAAAAAACCCCCACTAACGGGGTTGAAAGACATGCCATGGATGAACTAAGGCATAGAGATATGTAAAATAACATTCATTTTTAAGTTCAGAGCTGTCATCTCAGGAAGTGGGGACAGCTTCCCTGAAGAAGACTGAGGGGAAGGCAGGCCATGCTG
Source organism: Ursus americanus (assembly GCF_024610735.1). Taxonomy (NCBI): domain Eukaryota; kingdom Metazoa; phylum Chordata; class Mammalia; order Carnivora; family Ursidae; genus Ursus; species Ursus americanus. The sequence continues at coordinate 6,667,720 of NW_028273621.1, forward strand.
AAAAGGGAGACATGGCTGTCCTGATTGGGGACCTGCAGCCCCCTTCCAGGGCAGTGCATCATCCTCGCATCACACGAGATCCATGGAAGTGTTCCATCAGGGCCAGATGTTTGTCTCGAGAAGGCTACCCTGGCATCGGACTGCACAGGGCACCAGGGACGAGGGCCAGATGGAGGACGGACAATACCCCGGAGGCCATGGGGCAAGAGCAGAGGCACATGACCTTGAAGATGATGATGAAAAGCAGGAGGTTGCAGCATGGACCTGGCCCAAAAGTGCCATGGGAGCAGTGCCCAGAGCTACACTGACTGGGTGCCTTCTGTGCCTTGTGTGGCTGACTTCAGTGGGCTCCAGACTAGTCCTGACCACAAGTCTAGGAAGTGTGCACCACCCCCAGCCTCCTCTCCCCTTGCAGCTGCTAGGAATCACGGTCACAGACCCTGGTCAGCTTTCATGGAAACCAAGCAGTGGCTCCCCCGCACGCTGCACCTCTGGTCGTGGTCCAGTGCGACCCTCGTGCCTGGCCAGACACTGATGTCTACCTGTCTCCACACAAATCCACAGACAGGAGGGTGTCCCTGAATTCCACAGCACCTGATGAGACAGATCCACAGAACCCAACACCCAGTGGGTCACTCGGGACCTCACCTATGGTCATGGAGCTCACCATACCTTATTTCTGTCACTTCCCATAGAAAGCCTGGTTCTGATACCCCACAATACCGTACATTCTGGTTGCTGACCTGGGGTCATGCCATGAACCCACATGACACCTTTCTTTAAGTGAAGGCTATGCCTATATCTCCTAGAAAATATTTAATGAAGTACAAGTCCATCAGGACTATGGTGTGAACAGTAGCACACAGCCTGCATGGTAGTAGTTAGTAATTCTAACAAGTGTTAACCCCACCCCCCGTCTCACAAAGCCTTCCTCCATCCCCACTGAACTCATGGTCTGCCCTCAGAAAACCCTCCAGGAAACAAACCTTTCATCTGAGTGCTCTCTTCACCTTCTGCATCAAATCTTGTCCAACCACAATGATAGTAAATTAGAAATCAGTCTCAAGAAAAAAATGGGACAGTCAAAAATAGGTGGAGATTTTTGGGGCCTGGGTGGCTCTGTCGTTAAGGATGTGCTTTCAGCTCAGGTCTTGACCCCGGATCCTGGGATCTAGCCCCAAATCAGGTCCTTGCTCAGTGGGAAGCCCGCTTCTCCCTCTCCCACCCCCCTGCTTGCGTTCCCTCTCTCGCTGTCTCACTCTCTGTCAGATACTTAAATAATCTTAAAAAATATGTGGAGATTTAACAACATGCTACTGAACAACCAACAGTCAAAGAAGAAATCAAAAAAATTTTAGAAGTACCTTGACATTGATGAAAAAGACAACCTACAAAAACTTATGGGATGCAGCAAAAGTAGCTTTATGGGGGACATTCATAGAAATTCAGATCTTCATCAATCCATGAAAATGCTCTCCAATAAACAACCTGATTTATGTGGTAAAGAAGTAGAAAAAAAATAACAAAGCCCCAAATTAGTAGAAATAAGGAAATAACAAAAATGAATACATAAATAAATCCAACGGAGACTAAAAAGAAAAAAAATGAAAATGAGAGCAGCCTTTTTTGGAAAGATAAACAAAACTGACAAACTTAGCTAGACTCGCCAAGAAAGACAGAGGACTCGAATACAATCAGGAAAGAAAGATAATGGATTCCTGTCTCATATCAAAATCAAAAGAACCCTTCAACCTTGGACACAACAACATCTTGTAAGCCACGTCTCTAAAGGCAAAGGAAATAAAAGCAAAAAATGAACTATTGGCACTTCATCAGGATAAAAAGCTTCTGCTCGGCAAAGCAAATGATCAAAAAACAAAAAGGCAACCTATGGAATTGAAGAAGATATCTGCAAATGATATTACAGATAAAGGGTTGGTATCCAAGATCTATAAAGAACTCCTCAAACTTGACACCCAAAAAATGGGCAGAAGACAAAAAGAGATACTTCTCCAGAGAAGACATAAAATGGCCAACAGACACATGAAAAAATGCTCCACATCACTTGCCATCAGGCAAATACAAATCAAAATGACAATGAGATACCACCTTACACCAGTTAGAATGGTTAAAATTAACAAGGCAGGGGGCACCTGGGTGGCACAGAGGTTAAGCATCTGCCTTCGGCTAAGGGCGTGATCCTGGCATTATGGGATCGAACCCCACATCAGGGTCCTCCGTTATGAGCCTGCTTATTCCTCTCCCACTCCCCTGCTTGTGTTCCCTCTCTCGCTGGATGTCTCTATCTCTGTGGAATGAATAAATAAAATCTTGAAAAAAAATTAACAAGACAGAAATAAAAAAAAAGTCAGAGAGGATGTGAAGAAAGGGGAGCCCTCTTACACTACTCGTGAGAATTCAAGCTGGAACAGCCACTTTTGAAAACAATATGGAGGTTCCTCAAGACGTTAAACACAGAGCTATCCTATGACCCACCAATTGCACTACTGGGTATTTACCCCATCGACACAGAGTAATGAAAAGAAGGGGCACCTGTATCCCAATGTTCATAGCAGCAATGTCCATAATAGCCAAACTGTGGAAGGAGCCAAGATGTCCTTCAGCAGATGAATGGACAAAGAAGATGTGGTTCATCTATACAATGGAATATTACTCAGTCATCAGAAAGGATGAATACCCCCCATTTGCACCAACGTGGATGGACCAGGAGGGGATTATGCTAAGTGAAATTAAGTCAAGCAGAGAAAGACAATTATCATATGGTTTCACTCCTATGTGGAACGGAATGAATAGCATGGAGGACATTAGAAGAAGGAAGGGAAAACTGAAGGGGTGGGAATGAGAGGGGAAGATGAACCATGAGAGACTACTGACACTGGGAAACAAACTGAAGGTTGCAGAAAGGGAGGGGAAGAGGAATGAGTTATCCTGGTGATGGGTATTAAGGAGGGCACGTGTTGGGGCGCCTGGGTGGCACAGCGGTTAAGCGTCTGCCTTCGGCTCAGGGCGTGATCCCGGCGTTATGGGATCGAGCCCCACAACAGGCTCCTCCGCTGTGAGCCTGCTTCTTCCTCTCCCACTCCCCCTGCTTGTGTTCCCTCTCTCGCTGGCAGTCTCTATATCTGTCGAATAAATAAATAAATTCCTTTAAAAAAAAAAGGAGGGCACGTGTCATAATGAGCACTAGGTGTTATATGCAAACAATGAATCATGGAACACTACATCAAAAACAAATGAAGTACTGTAGGGTGACATCATTTTAAAAAAAGAAAGATATGAAATCCATACAGGAAAACTGTCACTATTTGCAAATGACATGAAATCCCGAAAGATTCCACAAAAAAAAAAAAACTGTAAGAATAAACAAATTCAAGAAAGCTGCAGGATATAAAGTCAATATACAGAGACCTGTTGTCTTTATTTATTTTCAAATTTTATGTATTTATTTGAAAGGAAGAGAAAAAGCACAAGCAGTGGGAGTGTCAGAAAGAGGGAGAAGCAGACCCTCGCTAAGCGGGGAGCACAACACGGGGCTTGATCCCAGAACTCTGGGTTCATGACCTGAGCTGAAGGCAGACGCTTCACCTATGGGGCCACCCAGATGACCCAACTTCTTTCATTTCTGTATACTGATGACACACTGTCGTAAAGAGAAATTAAAAAAGCAATGCCATTTACAATTGCATAAAAAAAATCTAGGAATAAAAGTAACCAAGAATGAGAAAGACATAGTACACTCAACACATAGCAGAAAAGAAATGAAAAGCATGTGTGTCGAGGGGGGCAGGATGAATGGGTCAAAGATTTGGAAGGCAACACAAACAAATGGAAGCATACGCCATGCTCCTTAACTGGAAGAGTTAATTATGTGAACATGTCCATCGTACCCAAAGCAATCGACAGATGTGATGAAATCCCTAACTGAATTCCAGTGGCATTATTCCAGCAAGTAGAAAACAGTCCTCAAACTTGTATGGAATCACAAAACACCCCAAATACCCAAAGGAACCTGGAGAAAGAAAGGTGCAGTCAACACACTCCTGGATTTCAAGGTAGATTACAAAGCTGTTGTCATCAAAACAGGATGGTACTGGCATAAACACAGACACCAGGTCAGTGGAACAGAACAGAAAGCTCAGAAACTTACCCACACGTAGATGATCCTAACTTACGACACAGCAGCAGAAGATATGCCATGAGGGAAGGACTGTCTCTTCAGTGAGCGGTAACAGGCAAAGGGGACACTAAATGCAGAAGAATATAACTGGGTCACTTTCTTACACCACACACAAAATTTTTAATGGATGAATGATATGAATGTAAGACCTGAATCCATAAACCTCCAAGAAGACACAGGTACTAAGTCTCTCGACATTGGTTTTGACAAAGTGTCTTCAGATCGGACACCAAATGCAAAGGCAACAAAAGCAAAAATAAACAAGTGGAACAACTTCAAAGTGAAATCTTCCACGCGGAAAAAGAAACCAGCAAAAACTTACAAGGCCACATACCCAATAAGAAAAAAATATCTGTGAATCATATGTGTGAGAAGACGCTAATATCCAAAATACACACAACACTCATACAAATCAAAACAAACAAACAAAAAAAAAACGGTATAAAAAATGTGGGGAATATGTGAATAGATACTTTCCAAAGACGGCACACAGGTGCCAACAAATAGAAAAAGTTGTTCCACATCACTAAATATCGTCAGGGAAACATCAGTCAAACCCACAATCGGCTATCCCCTCACAACTGTTGGAACAGCAATTGTCCCAGAGACAGACACCAGGTGGGGTCAAGGGTGTGCAGACGAGGAGACTCTGTGCACTGTTGGTGGGAATGGAAATTGGTGCAGCCACTGTGACAAACGGTATGGAGGTTCCTGAAAAAATAAATGCAACTACGACATGACCCAATAATGGCTCTACTGAGTATTGATTCGGAGAACACAAAAATACTGCCTCAAAAAGACAGATGCACTCCCACGTTCACTGCAGCATTATTCACAAGAACCAGACATGGAAACACAGACCTTGGGGGCCTTATGCCAAGTAACTCAGACACAGAAAGACCAATACCAGATGCTCTCATGTACATTCCACGAGGAATAAACAAATACTGAACGCATAGACACTGAGAGCAGATTGGTAGGTGCCAGATTCAGGGTTGGGGTGGTAGAAACGGGTAAAGGTGGTCAAAGTCTCAATGTTTGAGTGAGAAAATCCGACAGTCATGAAATGTTCTGTCCAGCATGGAGACTAAAACTAACCCCGCAGTATGAGGTATAGGTTTCCCTGCTCTTTGAAAGTACAGGGCTTCTGAGAAACCTTGCACAGCAGAAATGGTGTCAAGAAGGAATGGCCATTAATTTACACGGAACAATTAGACAGTGTGCTCAAACACCAAAATTCCTTCTCTTTGGCTTTTCTTAGGCCTCAGCACACAAGTTTCTAAGGGAGGCCCAGCATAAATGAAGATAAAGCACAGCAGAGGCTCACAGACACCATTCAAAGTGCTGGTGGCTGGATGCGGAGAGCGGTTCCCAGCGGAAGGAGCTGGTTGGGGTGCACGCCGCCTCTGTTGTGCTTCTCCCCAAAACAGATGCTGAACGTGATTCTCACTGTTCACCTTTTTTCATAAGAGGGAAATCCTCTTCAGGTCTCTTCCCCTTACTGAAGATGGGTAATAACATAGTTCTTTCAAGAAAGCCCAATGTCTTACTGTGAACGTTTAAAAAGTGGGGGACACTTGTACTTGAGCATTACTGAGGGAGGAGATGTAAAAGGTTCTCCTAGACACAAATCTCAGCAGATCCACCGGGAAAGGCACCTTCCTCAGCATGCGGAACATGGACTACATCCTACCCCCAGAAACCCTCTCCTTCCCCTCGATCAGGACAACCCACAACAGCTGGCAGTTACCCCAACTCCTCCGTTCTCCTGCTCCTAATAGCTAACCCATCAGCAAATCCTGTGAGCTCCATCTTCAAAATGGACCCAGAATAGGTCTAACCACTCCATCCAAGGCCACCTGTCTGGTCCACAGTGCCTGAGTTCCTGGAAAAGCTTCGTCATTGATGTGCCTTGCCGTCTTCAACACTCTGTCATCTGTTCTCAACACTGTAGCCAGGATGGCCCAGTGAAACAGGGTCTCATGGGGTTATAGCCCTGGAATGCCTTTCTTTCACCTCTCTGAGGTAATGTCCTAAGGTGTCTCCTGTGGCCACAGGGCCTTCTTGCTGCTCCTGGACATACCTGGAATTCTCCTGCCCCAGAGCCTTTGCACATGCTTTCCCTTCTGTTAAGAATGCTCTTGATGTGTTCTCACTCACCTTCGGAGAAGTCTGAATTGGAGTGACAGGGACAGAAGATGAGCCTGTGTGTGTTGGGTGAGGCTGGTGGCCCAGAAGAGGGTTCTCTGCCAGCTCTCCGCCTGTGCCTCACTTGTCCTCAGCCAGGAACTTGCACAGAGCCCTCACCTGTCACAACTCTCACCCAGGAGACCCACAGCCACCCTTGGAGCCCACCCTGCCCATACCATGCTGCAGAATGCATTCAGCTCTCATCTGGGACCCCTGTCAGCTTTACCCAGACCTGGAACTCCCCCATCTCCTGCAATGCTCCTGGATTCCCCCTCTTCTTCCAAAATCACACTGGCGCAAGGCTTTCATGAGAAAGATATAATGCTAACTAATGAAAGGTTCACACCTACTTTCCCCTTCTGTTGCCTTTCTCTCCACCTTCTTTCCTACCTGTGCAAATTGTAACATATCAGTCGAACATGAACATGCTCTGAGACCTGAATCTTTCATTGCAGCTTTCTGAGGACTCCTTATGTGATAAGAAACTAGTGTATCTTACAACAGGGTGTTTTACAACTCTCATCTATAGAATAGTACAGCCCAAATCACTACAATTTTACCTCACTCTTCATGAAGCAGAACACTTTTTCCTTTCTTCTCTTACTTAAATTCCAGTTAGTTCACATGCCATGGAATATTCGCTTCAGGGGTAGGATTTAGTGATTCCTCACCTGCATACAGTACCCGGTGCTCATCACAAGTACCCTCCTTAATACCCCTCACCCATTTAACTCTTCCCCCCACGCCCCTGTCCTGCAGCAACACTCAGTTTGTTCTCCAAGGTTGAGTCTATTTCCTTGTTTGCCTCTCTCATCACCCCTCCACTCTGTTCATCTGTTTTTTTTTCTGAAATTCCACAAGTGTGAGAGCATAGGATATTTGTCTTTCCTCACTGATTCTGCTTAGCTTAATACACTCTAGGTCCATGCACATCCTTGCAAATGGTAAGATTTCATTCTTTTTGAAGCTGGGTCATATTCCATTATATATAGGTATCCCACATCTGCTTTATCCATTCATCAGTGCATGGACTTTGGGATTCTCTCCATAGTTTGGCTACTGTGGACATTACTGCCATAAACATCATTGTGCATGGACCCCCTTCGAATCTGCATTTCTGTATCCTTTGGGTAATTACATAGGAGAGCAATTGCTGAATCATGGGGTTTTTCAATGTTTAACTTTTTGAGGAACCCCCACACTGTTTCCCAGGCTGGCTGAACCACTTTGCATTGCCACCAACAGGATGGGAGGGTTCCCCTTTAAGCAGAACATTATCTGCCGGCAATTTCATAAGAGGAACAAAACCTCTGTGAGATGCACCCAGGGTCAGGCAAGCAGTTGCAGACTTCACCCCAAGGCTCCTGACGCCAAGCCCCTTGAAGCCACCAGCATGCCACTATCCAAAAGAATTCCCAGACTCTCCTTCTGACTCCACCACCAAAGAAACTACAGAGAGAATATGGCACCTCAAAATATCGAGATAATACATTTAGTAAAACTAGAAAGTCAAGCTCAACTTTTAAACAGGAGCAGGCTGCTTTGGATAATTTTCAATTTTCCCTCCACCCTAATTTTAACTCTTCTGACGAATAAACTAATCAATGATGAAACATCACCTTTGTCAAATGACATCATCCAAGTCTGTATCAGATGAAAAAAAAGCCACCTAACTCTAGATGCTGGCCACTCAACCATATCTTAGGCCCAATTGAATAAACACTGTTAGATGAAGGAACAAATTAGATGTTACAAACAGGCACAGAGTGAATCTCACCTTCCCTTTCTAATAAAAGAGGGTTCCTAGGAAACAGATGGTCAAAATACATTTGTAAGCAATAAATGGACAGAGAAATTGTGATCCCCTGCAAAGTTCTACCTGCAGGGAAACTAAGTAATTCTTGCACCAAACCCAGAATCCTGACAGCTACTTCAATTTTACTTTGTGGCTCAACTAGAGAAAAGAGAAAAGCCCAGGAGGTTTTGGGATAATGAGAGGTTTTACCTCCAGCCCTGACATAGATAGGACATTTTGCCAAACATACCTGTGCTTTCTCTGAACACTGGCGTCCTGTGACAAGCTGCCTCGTGACTCCGATGCTGACGTTCAAAACCTCGGGTGTCTTGGAGCCAGAGCAGAGAAGTGTTGTCAGCTGGGGACAAGAAGGCACCTCTGACCTAAAGCCTGCACACCTGCTTCGGTTTCTGGGCGAAGGGGCAACTCATACTTGTTGTTTGTCAGTAATTATCTTCATTCTCAACAGACCAATGACCTTGCCTTTTCTGGAAAGCAGACTTACTCTTCTAATGAAACCCTCAATTCATCTATTCCCAATGCAACTAGAGTGGGGTCTGGTTTACGCACGCCTCCAGGCCCCACCTGGAGGATTTTCCTGCATGATTCTAATAGCCAATTACCACTAACCCGGGGGCACAGGGGGCATAATGCTGAAGTTGGGGGATGGCTCTGGGGCTTGCTACTGCCACACCTGTGCCTGGGGGACCAGGGCACACCCTGCTGAACTCGGGGTACTGCTCAAGAGGCATCACCTGCACTGTGTCAGAGAACTAAATGTGGGGATTGTGTGAGGTCCTTTCCCGCACTCTTCCAGGGGAACAGGGGAAACCCTGAAATTCTGCAACCCATCCCACCAAAGCTCAGGGGAGCGGGCGCCCTGGAGTTCATGGGTATGGAGATAAGGCCAGTTGAGGACATGGGGCGGAAGAGACTTTAAAGGGAAAAAGAAAACTCACCTGAGTCCCCACAATGAACCCTCTCCACGTGCCCTTCCAGAACCCTGCCTCCCACCTGAGGCGCACCCTACCCCCGGACCCCCACCCCAGTGCATGCTGCTCACTCACCAGCAGGTATCTCCACAGGGCAACTCTCTCTCTCTCAGTGCCCCTTCTTTGCCCCAAGTCTGCAACCCACTGCAAATCTGGGCCAGCCCACAGTGATGTAGCTCCACCCCCAAGTGGTGAATGGTCTGGGAGGGTGGTGCCTGAGCTCCTTGGATGCTGTGCAACCAGTCCTCAAGCCCCTGGAACCCTGAAAGTGCAGGGGGCACAAGAGGAGCCTCCTCTACCCAACACCAGGCACAGGCATGGGTGGGCTCGTGGGCTGGGGCCCCCACACAACCTGGCCCCTTCTAGGGACCTCTCTAGCTACAGACCACCCTCAGAGTCCTGCCCCTTCCCTTTCTGCACCAGCCCTCCCTGCTGGGGTGTGCCTGGTTCTGGGCATAGTCAGTGAGTATCAGACCCTCCAAGACTTGGGCTTTAGGAAATGCAATGTTTTCATGCATTTTCAGTATGCACATGTCAGTATGACTTTAATCTTATGGGAGCCAAAGAGGTTCTTTATTTTCTCTTATCTTTATGTTGGCATTTTTGGTTATTGTTTTCTTCTCGAAGCAGATGTACAACATGTGCTTGGGGCAGAAATAGGGATCATGCTTTCAGGTTTTGCCCAGTCATTTTGAGCTGGGTAAAATGTTAAAGGATAGCTTACCTGGGAGCCCAGGATCAGGGCCCACAGATGATATAAGATAAAAATTACTTTCATCATTATAATTACTCCTAAATGGAGGAATGTGAGACAAAAGCACCTTTCCCAAGAGTACCAAGAAATCAAAATGATGTCCACAGAAGGCGGCCTGCTCCATGGTCAGCACAGGTGACAGAAGTGTTCACAGTCTCTGGACTCCTGCCCTTCTCCTGCCCAAATCTCTGAAGCACACAGACCACTTAAAATCAGAATTGTAGAACTGCTAGACACCTTAGAGATGTCTGGCACCATTCCCTTGGACTGCAGAATAAAACACAGTAGCTCATTGTCACAAACTAATTTCAACATGAAGTGCCCCCTGGATGCACTAAGTTCTTTCTCTGCAAATGTTGACTAATGTAAGTCACAGTCATACCATATAAACACTACGATGGCTGGGAAGTCATTGTAGGTAAGGGAATATTTTAGCCATGTTTATAAGCATTGGCTCACGTTGTAGAAGAGGCTGAGCTGAGTGTTTTTAAATACTATTTCAGACCTGTTTTACAGCACCCTCTGAACATACCAGAGCCTGAATCGACTAAAAGAGATAGTTGGTTTCAGTAACTTTAATACCAGGAAAATATTATACTGTCTGTTTTCCTAAGGATCTTTGAGTATCTTACCCAGAGGTCCTCCACTGAGATAATGATCTTAATGATCACCATTGGCAGAGGTGAAAAGGCCCGCTGAATTCGTTCCAGTTTTCCACATGACAAGAAAATCCTGGTACTTGATAGGTTCCAGATCGAGAAGACCAGAGATAAGAGGGAAATAGTACCCTGTATGGAACAACAGGGGATTTGGAGTCAATTTGGGGATCCCACTTAGGTTTCTGACACTAAAATCCTCTGTGACTCATATCATCTAAGTCCCTGTCTAACCACCTGAACATGTGCCTAAAAATATCTACACCCTAGTTGAGAAGTTTAAGAGGCAGAATGCTACAAAGAGCCAGTATGATGTCTCTCAAGAACAGGTGCTCAGGAAGCCCTAATTGCTATTGGGTCTATTTCTTTTCCAGAAGAAAGAACACATGTTGAATCCATATTCCTAATCGATGACTCACCAGATGATTTTCAAACCTGAAGGAAGGCCAAGAAGTCGCTCTTGTGTCATATTTTACTCAGAAATCATGTTCTTGGACTGGTGAGGATGATACGATAGCAACGTCATCACTAAGAGTGGGGAGCTTCTAATTTCCATACGGCCATGTTGACCCCCTTAGCTCAGAGCCACCAGAAAGGGCAGCTGGGGGAGGGGGCACTGCCATCACTATGAGTGGGGAGCTTCCCATTTCCTTATGGCCATGATGACCCCCTTAGCTCAGGACCACCAGAAAGGACAGCTGAGGGGGACCACAGGCCAAGCCTGCCAGGTGTGGCTGGGGCAGGCAGAACTCTGACTTAAGGCTCAACACCTGTCTAGGATATTATAATGCTCTTCACAAAGAAAGTGCCATTGTGTGTAAGCCCTCATAGAAAAGGTTCAGAATTTCCATTGAGATTCCCTCTCTGGCCTTTAGGATATGTAGCAAACTTCCATTTAATTTTTAAACATTAAAGGACTTCCTGGTTTTCTTTTCGCTATGACTGTGGCTCAATTCCCCTATGGTCTAAGAACAGAATCTAGTTAATATCAGGGTTTAACATTTGTAGCCTTGATTCGTGGCCCCACCTATCATCTATTTGGGTAAAGAGTCTATGACCACTTGAAAATAATGTATTCTGCACTTATTATGGAATGTTCCCTATATGTCAATTAGGTCACATTTGTTACCAATGATTTGTCTGCTTTTTCTGTCAGATATTGAGAAAGGTATATTAAAATCTTCAAACAATGCTGCTCTATTCAACGTGGCATCAGAGAATCTACCAGTGTTAGAAGGCAAGAAAAACAAAAAGTATAAGAATTGAGGGGATAATTTGACTATTCACAGATAATACAATTGTGTACATAGAAAATCCAAAACAGTCTATAAATACCCTATTAGAATTAAAAATGTAATTTATAAATTTGAGATGAATTGTGTTTCCCATTGGACAGTTTCTGAAAGAAAACGTAGAACCTGTCAATCTTGGGGTAGGACATAGGGTGCACTAACCATTTAAAAGAATTCAGTGGGACTTCATAAAAATGTGACATTTCTCCTTATCTTATGACCATAAGAAAGTGAAAAAGTGAACCGCAGGCTGGGAAGTAAAGATTTGCAATACACACACTGACAAAGACTTGTCAATAAAGAATTCCTGCTCATCAACCATAAAAAGTCTATTTATAAACAAATACTTCACAAAAGATTGACTGATGGCCAATAAGTACAGGAAAGGGTGCTCTACAGTATTATTTTCAGGAACAGCAAGGCCTTTCCTAAAATGAAAACATACACACAAACCAGTATTCCCTAGATGGATGGCGTCCTTATTTCTGAGGACTGCTTGAAGAGCAGACTAGCATCAAAGTAAAGTGATGGAATTCCTGACACTCAGAGGATGGACAATTGACCTCAAACTACAGTACAATTTCTAGGCATCATTCGGTCCTCTGAAGGCAGACAACTACCACATCCCTTCCTACGCCACACAGGTTGCTTCCCAACCCCTACCATAAAAGAAGATGAGAAACAGATAGGACTAGTAGGAAATAGCAAAAATCACATGTGGGGATTATCCTGAAACACTGATCACATAACTAGTGTAAGGAAGTGTAGGGAACTGACAAGGACAGAGACTCAAGAGGTACTTCTTTGGGAAATGCTGTCTGAAATTGTCACACATTGGTACCAGCTAATGAGGGATCTGAACATACCCTAGGGTTTGCTCACAAGGGTCTGCAACACCATCGCTGAGGACTGAAACTCTTCAAGACCTCAAAGCTTGCCTGATTGACTATTGGACTAAGAGATTCCCATGTTCTGAAAACAGATACCAACTCATTGAAAGGTTCACCTGGGCTCTCTCGGAGGTCCTACAAGAAGCTGAACCATTCATTGAAAATCAATTACACACACACACACACACACACACACACACACACACACACACACACACACCTGTCATTTTGCCAATTACTTAAACATTCAAGGTTCTTCCTACCTTTTCTTTTTCACATTGATATTTATACTCATATGAAATGTCATCATTTCTAATGAACACTGATGTCAAAATAGAGATCCATTGACACAATATTTACAAAATGGAACTTCCCTGCTGTAATTTTCAATATAGCGTTTTTTAAAGTTCATACATATTTTAGGTTTTTGGTATCTTATACAGGAGAAGATCAGCATTGAAAAACTCTAAATACTGACAATGAGTTTTAAGCCTAGAGAACAAAAATTGTCCAATTTCATAGATAATAAGGAACCAAAGGCAAAGCATGGAAGCTGTAGTCGAATAATTTTACACATGTCCATCCTCTATTATTCTACTGCTGAGGGGCGTGTTTTATTACCACTATACATGCATCAATTGTCTTCCACGTGCATCTGCACAGGTATAATGAATTACTACAGTAGAATGAAATGTCTGGGAACTACTTGGCGGTATCTATAATGAACAATGAAATTTCGATCTTATATTTGGTGAACTTCCACTGTCTGTCTCGTTAGACAATGGACCCTAAACAGAAGGGGGAATGAACCACGAGAGACTATGGACTCTGGGAAACAAACTGAGGGCTTCAGAGGGGAGAGGGGTGGGGGATTGGGATGGGCCAGTGATGGGTATTAAGGAAGGTACATATTGCATGGAGCACTGGGTGTTATATGCAAATAATGAATCACGGAACACTACATCAAAATCTAAGGAAATACTGTATAGTGACTAACATATCATAATAAAAAATTATTATTAGAAAAAAATTAAAGGAAAAAAAAATACAGGTTTTCTGTTTCAAGAACAATCACAATTGAGAAAAAACTAACTTCCAATCCCTAAAGCAAAACACAGACCAAGTTCCATTTCACTCCCCTTTATTCACATTCTCTGTGGGTTCTAAGCTATTTCCCTACCTCCTTTCCTGCTGAGCAGGGAGCCTCGGCTCGATCCCAGAACCCTGGGATCATAACCTGAGCCAGAGGCACATGCTTAACTGGCTGAGCCAGCCAGGAGCCCCAGCTCCATGTTTTTCTTAAGCAAAAGGACACTTTCTCACAATGCCTTCACATGACTTCACATGGTACCAGAGACCTGCATTTGCTTCTAGGAGGTTGCAGATGAAGGCAATTGCAAACTCTCACAGTGGTTTATCAAATACAATGACCTGCCTGGTGACAGTGAAACTCTTATGAGCCCACAAGAGGGTGCTGTGACACTCAGCTGTGGCTGGGCTGGCACAGAGAACCAAATCCATTTCCCTGCCTGATATCTGTGAGGAACAGATGCCCCCACTGTGAATGAGACCCTGCCACTGAGCTGTCCAGAGATGACCATCCTCACGGAGGATGAGGATAAAGGACAATGCCTGAGGAGACCTCATCTGTCTCTTATCTTTTCATATTTTTGACAGTGGACAAATCACTTCCTAGGAGTCCCCAACTACGTTAGTCTCATATGTGTATGGCCAAGAGGTTTTACAAAACACTCAAGATTTTGACCTCACAAATGCCCACAACCACTTACCATAGGGATTTAACATTAAGCAAAGATAATGTTCGTTGGAAGAGAGGTCCTGCCCACTGTTGTTTCTCACTTATATGCTCATCTTCCTTACCTCATGGTAACATAACCAGCTTGATTCCTGCTGCCGTCTTCAGGAAGGCTGATGTGACTTGAAGGGCATTACCCTGTCATCGATCTTTCTTAGCAATAAGGTGTGGACATTTCCCTAGTCCTACACCCCCAAAGTTGAATCAGAATCAGGATTGAGGAGGCTGATGAGAGTTGAAGGTATTTTCCTGTACACGGTGGTTTATTACCAATAAGGATGGGTCAGAGTCCTCGAAATTTCAGAACCTTTTCATTAATGCTTCCTACTCGTGAAAGATGATGTACATTGGTCTTTCCCTGTATAGTGTGGTGACTCAGAGAAAAGTGCTTAGCGCATTCGTCAGACTTCCACAACCACTTTGGGGCTGGCTTCCATATTCAGAAAGGATGATGTTAGGGCTAAGAGGGTTCCTGTACACTGTTATTTCTTACAGATAAGTGTATGGCATTTTTGTTACATTGCCAGAACCACTTAGCGTGGGCTTGCCGGCCTCCTGGGGACAAACCCTAACCCTAGGTCGGCCCCCGAGGGGCCCCTCCCAAGGGGCCTGGTGCCACAGTGCCGGGGATTGGGGACCCCCGAGGCCAGCGCCGGAGTCACCCTGCTGCCCCCAGCAACCCGGGCTGCTAGGGGCGCCACCAGTCTTTCAGGGTGAGAGAACGTGCAGGGCCCTCCAAACCCCGGGACTTTTGAAGGCCCCCTGCACCAAAACGCTTGGGCCCACACTCCCTTTCGCCATTGCCCTCACCTTGGCCTGCCCCTCCGCCTGCTGCAGAGCTGGTGGAAGGGGCCTGCTGGACTCCTGGGGGCTAACACTTACCCTAGGTCGGCCCCCGAGGGGCCCCTCCCAAGGAGCCTGGCACCACAATGCTGGGGATTTGGGACCCCCGAGCCCCAGTGCTGAACTCACTCTGCCACCCAGCAAGAACCCAGGGCGCTAGGGGCGTTGCCAGTCATTCCGGAAGGGAGAACTGGCAGGGCCCTCCGATCCCCCTGCGACCTTCAAAGGACCCCCGCGCAAAAACTCTGGCTCCCAAGCACCTGCTCGCCTGCTCCCTAACCTCGGCCCACCCCTCCGCTCACTGCAGAGCTGGCGGATCGGGCCTGCTGGCTTCCTGGGGACTAACCTTATCCCTAGGTCGCCCCCAAGGGCCCCTCCCAAGAGGCCTGGCGCCACAATGCTGGGGATTGGGGATACCCAAGTCACAGTGCCTGACTCACCCTGCCGCCCCGCCACCACCTAGGCTGCTAGGGGCGCTGCCATTCACTCAGGGAGGAGAATGGGCAGGGCCCGTCGAGTCCCCAGAAACATTCGAAAGCCCCAGGCGCCAAAATCCTTGAGCCCAAGCTCCCGCTCCACAGAGATCTCACCTCGACCCACCCCTCAATTCTCCGCACAGCTGGCGGATTGAGCCTGCCGGCGTCCTGGGGGCTAAGCCTAACCCTAGGTCATCCCCCGAGGGGCCCCTCACAAGGGGCCTGGCGCCGCAACGCGGTGTATTGGGGACCTCTGAGCCCCAGCGCCGGACTCACCTGCCGCCCTGCCACCAACCGGGCCGCTAGGGGCGCCACCGGTCATTCAGGGTGGGAGAACGGACAGGGCCCTGGAGAAATCAGCGAAATTTGAAGCCTCCCACGCCAAAATGCAGGGGCCCACGCTTCCGCTGGGCAGGGCCTTTACCTCTGCCCGCCCACCTCTCGCCGCCCAGCCAGAGGATTGGGCTTGCCAGCCTCCTGGGGGCTAACTCTAACCCTAGGTCGCCCACGAGGAGCCCTTCCCAAGGAGCCTGGCACAGCAGCGCTGGGGATTGGGGATCCCCGACCCAAAGTGCAGGACTCACCCTGCCGCCCCACTGCCAACAGAGCCGCTAGGAGCGCCGCTGGTTACTCAGGGCAGGAGATCGGGCAGGACCCTCTGAGCCATGACAACATTTGAAGGCCCAGGGCGCCAAAACCCTGGGGACCACGCTCCCACTCGCCATCGCCCTCAAACCGGCCCACACTTCCGCTCCTCGCAGAGCCGGCTACTTGGGCCTGCCGGCCTCCTGGGCGCTAACCTTAACACTAGGACGGCCCCTGAGGGTCCCTTCCTAAGGGGCCTGGCGCCACAACGCCAGGGATTGGGGACCCCCAAGCCCCAGTGCCTGATGCACCCTGCCACCCCGCCCCACACGGGCTGCTAGGGGCGCTGCCATTCATTCAGGGTGGGAGAACTGGCAGGGCCCTCCGAACCCCCGCCGACCTTCGAAGTTGCCCCAAACCAAAACGCTTGGGCTCAGGCTCATGTTCACCAGCACCCTCACCTCGGCCCAACTCTCCGCTCGACACACAGGTGGTGTATCAGGCCTGCCGGACTCCTGAGGGCTAACCCTAACCATAGGTCGGCCCCCCAGGGTCCCTTCCCAAGGTGCCTGGTGTCGCAACGCTGGATGGTGACACCGAGCCCAAGTGCCGGACTCACCCTGCTGCCCTTCAGCCACCCGAGCCGCTAGGGGCCCACTGGTCAATCAGTGCAGGAGAACGGTTAGGGCCCTCCGAGCTCCTGCTGACCTTCAAAGGACCCCCACCCTAAAACGCTTGGGATCATGCTCAGTCTCGCCAGCGCCCTCACCTCGGGGCAACCCTCCACGTGTTGCACAGCCGCTGATCGGGTCCACCGGTCTTCTGGGGGCTAACCGTAACCCTAGATTGACCGCCGAGTGCGGTAGAACGGGAAGGGTGCTCTGAGCCCCCGGCGACTTTTGAATGCCCCCCACGCCAAAACTCTTGGGCCCAGGATTCCGCTCAACAGCGCCCTCACCTTGGCCCGCCCCTCTGCTCACCATACAGCTGGCAGATCGGGTCTGCCGGCCTCCTGGGGGCTAACAGTAATGCTCGGTCGGCCCCTAGACCCCTTCTGAAGGGGCCTGGAGCTCCAACGCCAAGGATTGGGGACCCCGAGCCCCAGCACCTGACTCACCATACCGCCCATCCTCTACCCGGGCCGCTAGGGTAGCCGCCGGTCATTCAGGGCGGAAGAATGTGCAGGGCCCTCTGAGCCTCAGGCGACTTTTGAAGGACCCCCACGCCAAAACGCCTGGGCCCATGCTCCCACTCGCCAGTGGCCTCACCTCCACCTGACCCTCCATTCGCCGCACAACTGGTGGATTGGGCCTGCCGGCCTCCTGGAGGCTAACCCAAACCCTATGTCAGCCCCCGAGGGGCCCCTCCCAAGGGGTCTGGTGCTGCAATGCCGGTGATTAGGGATCCCTGAGCCCCAGCACTGTACTCACCCTGCCGCCCCTCCGCAACCCGAGCCGCTAGGTATGCCGTCCGGCTTTCAGCAAGGTAGAACGGGAAGTGCGCTCTTAACCCCCGGTGATTTTCGAATGCCCCCACGCCAAAATGCTTGGGCCCACGCTCCCGCTCAACAGCGCCCTCACCTCGGCCTGCCCCTCTGCTCGCTACACAGCCAGCGGATCAGGCCTGCCAGCTTCCTGGGGGCTAACCCTAAACCTAGGTTGGCCCCCGATGGGCCCCTCCCAACGAGCCTGGAGCTGCAAGGCCTGGGATTGGGGACCCCTGAGCCCCAGCGCCGGACTCATACGGCCGCCCCACGGTAACCCGGGGCACTAGGGGCGCCGCCGGTTATTCAGGGCAGGAGAACGGGCAGGGCCCTCCAAGCCCCCGCCGACTTTTGAAGGCCCCCCACACCAAAACGCTTGGGCCCACACTCCTGCTCCCCAGCGCCCCCACCTCGGCCCGCCCCTCCGCTCGACGCGCAGGTGGTGTATCGGGCCTGCTGGCCTCCTGGGGGATAACCCTAACTACAGGTCAGCCCCCGATGGGCCCTTCCCAAGGGACCTGGCGTCGCAACGCTGGCAATGGGGACCCTGAGCCCAAGTGCCGGACTCACCCTGCTGCCCTTCAGCCACCCGAGCCGCTAGGGGCCAACCGGTCAATCAGGGAAGGAGAACGGGCAGGACCCTCCGAGCCCCCACCAAACTTCAAAAGCCCCCCACGATAAAACACTTGGGCTCATGCTCAGGCTCGGCAGCACCCTCACCTCGGCCCAACCCTCTGCGTGTTGCACAGACGCTGATCGGGTCCACAGGCCTTCTGGAGGTAACCGTAACCCTAGATCGACCCCCGAAGGGCCCCTCCCAAGGGGTCTGACGCCGCAACGCCGGGGATTGGGGACCCCGAACCTCAGCACTGGATTCACCCTGCCAGCCAGCCGCCACCCGGGTCTTGGGGTGCTGCCGTTCATTCAGGGCGGGAGAACGGGCAGGGTCCTCCGAGACACGGAAACGTTCAAAGCCTCCCCGAGACAAAACACCCAGGCCCACGCTCCCGCTCACCAGCGCCCTCACCTCGGTCCGCCACTCCAGTCTCCAAAAAGCTGGTGAATAGGGCCTGCCAGCCTCCTCGGGGCTAAACCTAAACCTAGGTTGGCCCCCTTGGGGCCCTTACCAAGGGGCCTGGTGCTGCAACGCCGGGGATTGGGGACCCCCAAACCCCAGCGCCGGATGCACCCTGCCACCCCTCCCCACCCGGGCCGCTAGGGCGCCGACGTTCATTCAGGGTGGGAGAACGGGCAGGGCCTTCTGAACCCCCACCAACCTTCGAAGGTGCCCCGAACCAAAACGCTTGGACCCAGGCTCATGTTCACCAGCACCCTCACCTCGGCCCAACTCTCCACTCGATGCACAGGTGGTGTATCTGGCCTGCCGGCCTCTTGTGGGCTAACCCTAACCATAGGTTGGCCACCGAGGGGACTTCCCAGGGGGCCTTGCGTCGCAACGCTGGGGATGGGGACCCCGAGCCCAAGTGCTGGACTCACCCTGCTTCCCTTCAGCCACCCGAGCCGCTAGGGGCCCCCCGCTCAATTAGGGCAGGAGAACCCACAGGGCCCTCCGAGACCCCGCTGACCTTCGAAGGCCCCCCGCACAAAAACCTTGGCTCCCATGCTCCTGCTCACCAGCGCCCTCACCTCGGCCCGCCCCTCCTCTTGGTTCGTAGCCGGTGGATAGGGCCTGCCAGGCTCCTGGGGGCTAACCGAAACCCTAGGTCGGCCCCGTGGGGCACATCCCAAGGGGCCTGGCTCTGCAACGCTGGGGATTGGTGACTCAGAGCCCCAGAGTCGAACTCACCCTGATGCACTGTCGCCACCCAGGCCGCTAGGGGCGCCGCTGGTGATTCAGGGCGAGAGAAGGGGCAGGGCCTTCGGAGCCCCAGGTTACCTTCAAAGGCCCCCTGCACCAAAATGCCCCAGCCCATGCTCCCGCTCCCCAGCACCCTCACCTTGGCCCACCCCTCCGCTCCCCGCACAGTGGGCAGATGTGGCCTTCCGGCCTCCTGGGGGCTAACCCTAACCCTAGGTCGGCCCCCCAGGGGCCACTCCCAAGGGTCCTGGTACCACTACGCTGGGGATCGGGGACCCCAAGGCCCAGAGCCAGACTCACCCTGCCGCAACGCTGCCACCCAGGCCGCTAGGGGCGCCACCGGTCATTCAGGGCTGGAGAAGGGACAGGGCCTTGGAGAAACCTGCAACATTTGAAGCCTCCTGCACCAAAATGCAAGGGACCAAGCTCCCGCTCCCCAGCACCTTTACTTCGGCCTGCCCACCTATCCCTGCCCAGCCTGAGGATTGGGCCTGCCAGCCTCCTGGGGGCTAACTCTAACCCTAGGTAGGCCCACGAGGAGCCCCTCCCATGGGGCCTGCCCCCACAACGCTGGGGATTGGGAACCCCAGAGCCTCAGCACTGGACTCACCCTGCCACCCAGGCGCCACCCGGGGACTTGGGGTGGTGCCATTCATTCAGGGCGGGAGAACGGGTAGGGCCCTCCGAGACACAGTGACATTCAAAGGCCCCCCGTGCCAAAACGCCAGGCCCACCATCCCGCTCACCAGCGCCCTCACCTCGGTCGGCCACTCCGCTCTCCACACAGCTGGTGAATAGGGCCTGATGGCCTCCTAAGGGCTAAACCTAACCCTAGGTTAGCCCCTGAGGGGCCACTCCCAAGGGGCCTGGAGCCTCAACACTGGGTATTGGGGATACCCGAGCCAAAGCGCCTGACTCACCCCGCCTCCCCGCTGCCACCTATGCTGCTAGGGGCACCGCCGGTCATTCAGGGAGGAGAACGGTCAGGGCCCGCTGAGTCCCCTGAGACATTCGAAGGACCCCGGTGCCAAAACGCTTGGCCCCACGCTCCCACTCAACAGAGATCTCACCTCGACCCACCCCTCCATTCGCCACACAGCTGGCGGACTGAGCCTGCCAGCGTCCTAGAGGCTAACCCTAACCCTAGGTCAGCCCCCGAGGGGCCCCCACCAAGGGGCCTGATGCCGCAACGCGGTAGATTGGGGATCCCCGAGCCCCAGCGCCGGACTCACATGCTGCCCTGCCGCCACCTGGGCTGCTAGGTACGCCGCCGGTCATTCAGGGAGGAGAATGGGCAAGGCCATCTGAGTCCCCGGAGACATTCGAAGGCCCCAGGTGGCAAAACGCTTGGGCCCACGCTCTTGCTCTCCAGCGCCCTCACCTCGGCCTGCCCCTCCGCTCCCCTCACAGCGGGCGGATCCCGCCTGCAGGCCTCCTGGGTGCTAACCCTAACCCTAGGTCGGCCGCCCAGGGGCCCCTCCCAAGGGTCCTGGTGCCGCTTCGCTGGGGATCAGGGACCCCAAGCCCCAGAGCCAGGCCCAGCCTCCACCCGTGGGCTTGGGGTGCTGCCATTATTCAGGGAGGGAAAATGGGCAGGGCCCTCCGAGGCACGGTGACCTTCAAAGGCCCCCCACACCAAAACGCCCGGGCCCATGCTCCCGCTTACCAGTGCCCTCACCTCGGTCCACCACTCTGCTATCCACACAGCTGATGAATAGGGCCTGCCAGCCTCCTAGGGGCTAAACCTAACCGTAGGTTGGCACCCGAGGGGCCGCTCCCAAGGGGCCTGGTGCCACAACGCTGGGGATTGGAGATACCCGAGCTGCAGCGCCTGACTCACGCTGCCACCCTGCCGCCACCAGGGCGGCTGGGGGCGGCACCAGTCATTCAGGGTGGGAGAACGGGCACGGCCCTCCAAACCCCCGCCGACCTTCGAAGGCCCCCCACACCAAAACGCCCAGGCCCACGCTCCCAATCACCACCGCCCGCACCTTGGTCTGCCAGTTCACTCTCCACACAGGTTGCGAAAAGGGCCTGCCGGCCTCCTGGGGGCTAACCCTAACCCTAGGGTCGGCCCCCCAGGGGCCCCTCCCAAGGGTCCTGGTGCCGCTACGCCGGGGATCGGGGACCCCAAGCCCCAGAGCCAGACTCACCCTGCCACAACACTGCCACCCAGGCCACTACAGGCACCGCCGGTCATTCAGGGAGGTAAATGGCTAGGGCCCGCCAAGTCCCCAGAGACATTCGAAGGACCCTGGCGCCAAAACGCTTCGGCCCGCGCACGCTCGACAGAGACCTCACATCGACCCACCCTTCCATTAGCCACACAGCTGGCGGATTGAGCCTGCTGGCATCCTGGGGGCTAACTCTAACCCTAGGCCGGCCCAGGAGGAGCCCTTCCCAAGGGGCCTGGTGTCACAACACCGGGGATTGGGGACCCCCAAGCCCCAGCGCCGGGTGCACCCTGCCGCCCCTCCGCACCCAGACTGCTAGGGGAGTAGCCGTTCATTCAGGCTGGGGGAACGGGCAGAGCACTCCGAACCCCTCCGACCTTCGAAGGCGCCCCGAACCAAAACGCTTGGACCCAGGCTCATGTTCACAAGCACCCTCAACTCGGCCCAACTTTCCGCTCGATGCACAGGTGGTGTATCGGGCCTGCAGGTCTCCTGGGGACTAACCTTAACCATAGGTCGGCCCCCAAGGGTCCCTTCCCAAGGGGCCTGGCGTCGCAACGCTGGGGATGGGGACACCGAGCCCAAGTGCCGGACTCACCCTGCTGTCCTTCAGCCACCCGAGCCACTAGGGGCCCACCGGTCAATCAGTGTAGGAGAATGGTTAGGGCCCTCCGAGCATCTGCTGACGTTCATAGGCCCCCCGCGCTAAAACGCTTAGGCTCATGCTCAGGCTAGCCAGCGTCCTCACCTCGGCCCAACCCTCCGCGTGTTGTCAGCCGCTGATCGGGTCCACTGGCCTTCTGGGGGCTAACCGAAACGCTAGATCGACCCCGAGCAGCCCCTCCCAAGGGGCCTGGCGCCGCAACACCGGGGATTGGGGATGCCCAAGCCTCAGCACTGGACTCATCCTGCCGCCCAGCTGCCACGCGGGGGCTTGGGGTGGTGCCGTTCATTCAGGGCCAGAGAATGGGCAGGGCCATCCAAGACACAGAGACCTTCAAAGGCTCCCCAGGCCAAAACAACGGGGCCCATGCTCCTGCTCACCAGCGCCCTCACCTCGGTCTGCCACTCCAGTCTCCACACAGCTGGCGAATAGGGCCTGCGGGCCTCCTAGGGGCTAAACCTAACCCTAGGTTGGCCCCGAGGGGCCCTCCCAAGGGGCCTGGCGCCGCAACACTGGGGATTGGGGATACCCAAGCCACAGTGCCTGACTGACCCTGCCACCCCGCCACCATCTGGTCTGCTGGGGGCGCTGCCAGTCACTCAGGGAGGAGATTGGGCACGGCACGGCGAGTCCCCGGAGACATTCGAAGGCCTCTGGCGCCAAAACGCTTGGGCCCATGCTCCCGCTCGACAGAGGCCTCACCTCGACCCACCACTCCATTCGCCGCACAGCTGGCAGATTGAACCTGCCGGGGTCCTGGGGGCTAACCCTAACCATAGGTCAGCCCCCGACGGGCCCCTCCCAAGGGGCCTGGCGGCGCAATGAGGTGGACTGGGGACCCCGAGCCCAGCGCCAGATTCACCTACCGCCCCTCCATCACTCAGGCCGCTAGGGGTGCTTCAGTTCATTCAGGGTGGGAGAACTGGCAGGGCCCTCCATTTCCCCTGCGGCCTTCGAAGGCCCCCCGCGCAAAATGTTGGCTCCCACGCTCCTGCTCGCCAGGGTCCTCACCTTGGCCTGCTCCTCTGCTTTATTCAGAGCTGGTGGATAGTGCCTCCCGGGCTCCTGGGGGCTAACCGAAACCCTAGGTCGGCCCCGTGGGGCAGATCCCAAGGGGCCTGGCTCTGCAATGCTTGGGATTGGAGACTCAGAACCCCAGAGCCAGACTCACCCTGCTGCACTGTCACCACCCAGGTCGCTGCGGGCGCCGCCGGTGATTCAGGGTGAAGGAAGTGGCAGGGCCTCCCGAGCCCCCTGTGACCTTCAAAGGCCCCCCACGCCAAACCACTGGTGCCCATGCTCCCGCTCCCCAGCGCCCTCACCTCGGACCGCCCCTCCGCCCATCGCACAGGCGGCAGATCGGACCTGCCGGCCTCCTGGGTGCCAACCCTAACCCTAGGACGGCCCCTGAGGGTCCCTTCCTAAGGGGCCTGGCGCCGCAAAGCCGGGCACTGGGGACCCCTGAGACCCAGCTCCGGATGCACCCTACCGCCCCGCAACACACATGCCGCTAGGGTCGCCACCATTCATTCAGTGTTGGAGAACTGGCAGGGCCCTCCTAACTCCCTCTGACCTTTGAAGGTGCCCCGAACCAAAACGCTTCGGCCCAGACACATGTTCACCAGCACCCTCACCTCGGCCCACCACTCCGCTCGCTGCACATGTGGTGTATCAAGCCTGCTGTCCTCCTGGGGACTAACCCTAACTGTAGGTCGGACCCCGAGAGGCCCTTCCCGAGTGGCCTGGCACCACAACGCTGGGGATAGGGACACTGAGGAATAGTGCCGGACTCACCCTCCTGCCCTTCAGCCACCCGAGCCGCTAGGGTCCCGCCAGTCATTCAGAGCGAGAGAATGGGCATGGCACTCCAAGCCCCGGGCGACTATCGAAGGCCCCCCCACAGCAAAATGCTTGGGCCAATGCTCCCGCTCACCAGCGCCTTCACCTCGGCCCACTCCTCCGCTCGCCTCACAGTCGGCTGATAGGGCGTGCCGGCCTCCTGGGGGCTATCCCTAACCGTAGGTCGGCCCCCGAAGGGCCACTCGCAAGGGGCCTGGAGTTGCAAAGCCGGGGATTGGGGACCCCCAAGCCCCAGCGCCGGATGCACCCTGCCACCCCGCCTCACACAGGCCGCTAGGGGCGCCGCCATTCATTCAGGGTGGGAGAACTGCCAGGGCCCTCTGAACCCACGCCGACCTTCGAAGGTGCCCCGAACCAAAACGCTTGGGCCCAGGCTCATGTTCACCAGCACCCTCACCTCGGCCCAACTCGCCGCTCGACGCACAGGTGGTGTATCGGGACTGCCGGCCTCCTGGGGGCTATCCCTAACCCTAGGTCGGCCCTCGAGGGGCCCTTCCCAAGGGCCCTGGCGACTCAACGCTGGGGATGGGGACCCCGAGCCCAAGTACCGGACTCACCCTGCTGCCCTTCAGCCACCCGAGCCGCTAGGGGCCCCGCCGATCATTCAGAGCGGGAGATCGGGCAGGTCCCTCCGAGGCCCCGCCGACCTTCGAATGCCCCCCGCACTAAAAAGCTTGGGCTCATGCTCAGTCTCGCCAGTACCCTCACTTCGTCCCAACCCTCTGCGTGCCGCACAGCTGCTGGTAGGGTCCACCGGCCTCCTGGGTGCTATCCATAAACCTAGATCGATCCCCAAAGGTCCACTCCCAAGGGGCTTGGCGCAGCAACGCCGGGGATTGGGGACCCCGAACCTCAGCACCTGACTCACCCTGCCGCCCAGCCGCCACCCGGGGGCTTGGGGTGTTGCCAATCATTCAGGGCGGGAGAACAGGCAGGGCCCTCCGAGACACAGCGAACTTCGAAGGCCCCCCCACGCATAAACGGCAGACCCACCCTCCCACTCACCAGCGCCCTCACCTCCGTCCGCCACTGCACTCTCCACACAGCTGGCGAATAGGGCCTGCCGGCCTCCTGGGAGCTAAACCGTACCCTAGGTTGCCCCGGATGGGTCTCTCCCAAGGGGCCTGGCGCCGCATCGCCTGGGATTGGGGACCCCCAAGCCCCAGCGCCGGATGCACCCTGTTGCCCCTCCCCACCTGGGCTGCTAGGGGCGCCGCTGTTCATTCAAGGTGGGAGAAGGGGCAGGGCCCTCCGAACCCCCGCCTATGCTCCAAGGCACCCCGAATCAAAACGCTTGGGCCCACGCTCATGTTCACCAGCACCCTCAACTCGGCCCGCACCTCTGCTCCTCGCACAGCCAGCGACTCGGGCCTGCTGGCCTCCGGGGCGCTAACCCTAACCCTAGGACGGCCCCTGAGGATCCCTTCCTAAGGAGCCTGGCGCCCCAAGGCCAGGGATTGCGGACCCCCAGGCCCCAGCGCCGGACGCACGCTGCGGCCCCGCCCCACACAGGCCGCTAGGGGCGCCGCCATTCATTCAGGTTGGGAGAACAGGCAGGGCCCTCCGAACCCCCGCCGGCCTTCGAAGGCGCCCAGAACCAAAACCCTTGGGCCCTGGCTCACGTTCACCAGCACCCTCACCTTGGCCCAACTCTCCGCTCGATGCACAGGGGGTGTATTGGGCCTGCTGGGCTGCTGGGGGCTAACCCTAACCATAGGTCGGCCCCTGAGGGGCCCTTACCAAGTGCCTGGCGACGCAACGCTGGGGATGGGGACCCCCTGCCCAAGTGCCGGACTCACCCTGCTGCCCTTCAGCCACCCAAGCCACTAGGGGACCACCGGACAATCAGGACAGGAGAACGGGCAGGGACCTCCGAGCCCCAGCTGACCTTCGAAGTTCCCCCGCGCAAAAACGTTGGCTCCCATGCTCCTGCTCCCAGCGCTCTCACCTCAGCCCGCCCCTCCGCTTGATTCAGAGCTGGTGGATAGGGCCTGCCAAGCTCCTGGGGCTAACCAAAACCCTAGGTCGGCCCCAAGGGGCCTGGCTCTGCAACCCTGGGGATTGGTGACTCAGAGCCCCAGAACCCGACTCACCCTGCCGCACTGTCCCCACCCGGGCCGCTAGGGGCGCCACCAGTCATTCAGGGCGGGAGAACGGACAGGGCCCTGGAGAAACCAGGGACATTTGAAGCCTCCCGCCAAAATGCAGGGGGCCAGGGTCCCGCTCGCCAGAGCCTTTACCTCGGCCCGTGCACCTCTTGCCGCCCAGCCAGAGGATTGGGCCTGCCGCCTCCTGGGTGCTAACTCTAACCCTAGGTCGGCCCCCTACGAGCCCCTCCCAAGGGGCCTGGCCCCACAACGCTGGGGATTGGGGATCCCCGAGCCGCAGCACGGGACTCCCCGTGCCGCCCCACCGCCAACGGAGCCGCTAAGGGCGCCACTGGTTATTCAGGGCAGGGAACAGGCAGGGCCATTCAAGTCATGGCAACATTCGAAGGCCCAGGGCCTGCCGGCCTCCTGGGAGCTAACCCTAACCATAGGTCGGCCCCCGAGGGGCACTTCCCAAGTGGCCTAGTGCCACAACGCCAGGGATGGGGACCCGGAGCCCAAGTGCTGGACTCACCCTGCTCCCCTTCAGCCACCCGAGCCGCTAGGGGCCCCGCCGGTCATTCAGAGCGGGAGAATGGGCAGGTCTCTCCGAGGCCCCGCCGAGCTTCGAAAGCCCCCCGCACTAAAAAGCTTGGGCTCATGCTCAGTCTCGCCAGTGCCCTCACCTCGTCCCAACCCTCCGCGTAATGCTCAGCCTCTGATCCTGTCCACCGGCCTCCTGGGGGCTAACTATAACCCTAGATCGATCCCCAAAGGACCACTCCCAAGGGGCTTGGCGCAGCAACGCCGGGATTGGGGACCCCGAATCTCAGCACCTGACTCACCCTGCCGCCCAGCCGCCACCCGGGGGCTTTGGGTGTTGCCGATCATTCAGGGCGGGAGAACAGGAAGGGCCCTCCCAGACATGGCGACCTTCGAAGGCCCCCCGTGCAAAAACGGCAGACCCACCCTCCCACTCACCAGCGCCCTCACCTCCGTCCGCCACTGCACTCTCCACACAGCTGGCGAATAGGGCCTGCCGGCCTCCTGGGAGCTAAACCTTACCCTAGGTTGCCCCCGAGCGTCCTCTCCCAAGGGGCCTGGCGCCGCATCGCCGGGGATTGGGGACCCCCAAGCCCCAGTGCCTGATGCACCCTGTCGCCCTTCCCCTCACAGGCCTCTAGGGGCGCCGCCATTCATTCAGGGTGGGAGAACGGGCAGGGCCCTCCGAACCCCCGCCTATGCTCGAAGGCGCCTGGAATCAAAACACTTGGGCCCACGCTCATGTTCACCAGCACCCTCAACTCGGCCCTCACCTCCGCTCCTCGCACAGCCCGCGACTCGGGCCTGCCGGCCTCCTGGGCGCTAACCCTAACCCTAGGACGGCCCACGAGGGGCCCTTCCCAAGGGTCCTGGTGACACAATGCTGGGGATGGGGACCCCGTGCCCAAGTGCCAGACTCACCCTGCTGCCCTTCAGCCACCCAAGTCGCTAGGGGACCACCGGTCCATCAGGACAGGAGAACGGGCAGGGACCTCCGAGACACGGTGACCTTTGAAGCCCCCCTGCACAAAAACGTCAGACCCACCCTCCCACTCACCAGCGCCCTCACCTCCGTCCGCCACCCCACTCTCCACACAGCTGGCGAATAGGGCCTGCCGGCCTCCTGGGAGCTAAACCTTACCCTAGGTTGCCCCGGATGGGTCTCTCCCAAGGGGCCTGGTGCCCCATCGCCGGGGATTGGGGACCCCCAAGCCCCAGCACAGGATGCACCCTGTCGCCCCTCCCCACCCGGGCTGCTAGGGGCACCGCCGTTCATTCAGGGTCGGAGAACGGGCAGGGCCCTCCGAACCCCCGCCTATGCTCGAAGGCGCCCGGAATCAAAATGCTTGGGCCCACGCTCACGTTCACCAGCACCCTCAACTCGGCCCTCACCACCGCTCCTTGCAGAGCTGGCGACTCGGGCCTGCTGGCCTCCTGGGCGCTGACACTAACCCTAGGACGGCCCCTGAGGATCCCTTCCTAAGGGGCCCAGCGCGGCAATGCCGGAGATTGCGGACCCCCAAGCCCCAGCGCCGGATGCACGCCGCCGCCCCGCCCCACACGGGCCGCTAGGGGCGCCACCATTCATTCAGGGTGGGAGAACTGGCAGGGCCCTCAGAACCCACGTCGACTTTCGAAGGCGCCCCGAACCAAAACCCTTGGGCCCTGGCTCACATTCACCAGCACCCTCACCTCGGCCCAACTGTCCTCTCGATGCACAGGTGGTGTATCGGGCCTGCGTGGCTCCTGGGGACTAACCCTAACCATAGGTCGGCCCCCGAGGGGCCCTTCCCAAGGGACCTGGTGACGCAATGCTGGGGATGGGGACCCCGTGCCCAAGTGCCAGACTCACCCTGCTGCCCTTCAGCCACCCAAGCCGCTAGGGGATCACCGGTCAATCAGGACAGGAGAACGGGCAGGGACCTCCGAGCCCCAGCTGACCTTCGAAGGCCCCCCGCGCAAAAACGTTGGCTCCCATGCTCTTGCTCCCAGTGCCCTCACCTCGGCCCGCCCCTCCACTTGATTCAGAGCCAGTGGATAGGGCCTGCCAAGCTCCTGGGGCTAACCAAAACCCTAGGTCGGCCCCGTGGGGCACATCCCAAGGGGCCTGGCTCTGCAACGCTGGGGATTGGTGACTCAGAGCCCCAGAACCGGACTCCCCTGCCGCACTGTCGCCGCCCAGGCCGCCTGGGGCGCCGCCGTTCATTCAGGGCGAATGTAGGGACAAGGCCCTGGAGAAACCGGCGACATTTGAAGCCTCCCGCCAAAATGCAGGGGCCCACGCTCCCCCTCGCCAGAGCCTTTACCTCGGCCCGCGCACCTCTCGCTGCCCAGCCAGAGGATTGGGCCTGCCGCCTCCTGGGTGCTAACTCTAACCCTAGGTCGGCCCCCTACGAGCCCCTCCCAAGGGGCCTGGCCCCGCAACGCTGGGGATTGGGGATCCCCGAGCCGCAGCGCGGGACTCCCCCTGCCGCCCCACCTCCAACGGAGACGCTAAGGGCGCCGCTAGTTATTCAGGGCAGGAGAACGGGCAGGGCCCTTCGAGCCATGGCAACATTCGAAGGCCCAGGGCCTGCCGGCCTCCTGGGAGCTAACCCTAACCATACATCAGCCCCCGAGGGGCCCTACCCAAGGGGCCTGTCGTCACAACGCCGGGGATTGGGGACCCCCAAGATCCAGTGCCGGATGCACCCTGGCGCCCCGCCTCACACGGGGCACTAGGGGCGCCACCATTCATTCAGGGTGGGAGAACTGCCATGGCCTTCCAAACCCCCGCTGACCTTCGAAGGCCTCCCGCACTAAAAAGCTTGGGCTCATGTTCAGTCTCGCCAGTGCCCTCACCTCGTCCCAACCCTCCACGTGCCGCACAGCCGCTGATCGGGTCCACCGGCCACCTGGGGGCTAAGCATAACCCTAGATCGATCCCCAAAGGTCCGCTCCCAAGGGGCTTGGCGCAGCAACGCCGGGGATTGGGGACCCCGAACCTCAGCACCTGACTCATGCTGCCGCCCAGCCACCATCGAGGGGCTTGGGGTGTTGTCGATCATTCAGGGCGGGAGAACAGGCAGGGCCCTCCCAGACACAGCGACCTTCGAAGGCCCCCCGCACAAAAACGGCAGACCCACCCTCCCACTCACCAGCGCCCTCACCTCCGTCCGCCACTCCACTCTCCACACAGCTGGCGAATAGGGCCTGCCAGCCTCCTGGGGGCTAAACCTAACCCTAGGTTGCTCCCGAGGGGCCTCTTCCAAGGGGCCTGGCGCCGCATCGCCGGGGATTGGGGACCCCCAAGCCCCAGCGCTGGATGCACCCTTTCACCCCTCCCCACTCGGCCGCTAGGGACGCCGCTGTTCATTCAGGGTGGGAGAAGGGGCAGGGCCCTCCGAACCCCCGCCTATGCTCGAAGGTCCCCCGAATCAAAACGCTTGGGCCCACGCTCACGTTCACCAGCACCCTCAACTTGGTCTGCACCTCCGCTCCTCGCACAGCCGGCGACTTGGGCCTGCCGGCCTCCTGGGCGCTAACCCTAACCCTAGGACGGCCCCTGAGGATCCCTTCCCAAGGGGCCTGGCGCTGCAATGCCGGGGATTGCGGACCCCCAAGCCCCAGCGCAGGATGCACGCTGCCCCCCCGCCCCACACCTGACTCATCCTGATGCCCAGCCACCACCCGGGGGCTTGGGGTGCTGCTGTTCATTCAGGGCAGGAGAACGGGCAGGGCCCTCCAAGATACAGTGACCTTCGAAGGCCCCCCGTGCCAAAACGCCCAGGCCCATGCTCCCAATCACCAGCTCCCTCACCTCGGTCTGCCACTTCACTCTCCACACAGGTTACGAATAGGGCCTGCCAGCCTCCTGGGGGCTAAATCGAAGGCTAGGTTGACCCCTGAGGGGTCCATCCCAGGGGCCTGGCGTCACAACACTGGGAATGGGGACCCTGAGCCGCAGCATGGGACTCACCCTCCCCCCCCACCGCCAACAGAGCCGCTAGGGCGCCGCTGTTTATTTAGGGCAGGAGAAGGGGCAAGGCACTCCAAGCCATGGCAACATTCCGGGACCCAGTGCGCCAAAACGCTGGGGCTCAAGCTCTCGCTCGCCATCGCCCTCAACTCGGCCCATACCTCTGCTCCTTGCACAGCTGGCGGATCGGGCCTGCCGGCCTCCTGGGCGCTAACCCTAACCCTAGGACGGCCCCTGAGGTTCCCTTCCTAAGGGGCCTGGCGCTGCAACGCCGGGGATTGGGGACCCCCAAGCCCAAGCGCCAGATGCACCCTGCCGCCCCGCCCCACACGGGCCGCTAGGGGCGCCGCCATTCATTCAGGGAAGGAGAAATGGCAGGGCCCTCCGAGCCCCCGCTGACCTTCAAAGGCCTCCCGCACTAAAACGCTTGGGGTTATGCTCAGGCTCGCCAGCGCCCTCAACTCGGGGCAACCCTCCGCTTGTTGCACAGCCGCTGATCGGGTCCACTGGCCTTCTGGGGGCTAAACGCAACCCTAGAATGGCCTCCGAGCGGCCCTTCCCAATGGGTCTGGTGACACAACGCCGGGGATTGGGGACCCCTGAGCCCCAGCGCCGGACTCACCTTGCCGCCCAGCTGCCACCCAGGGTCTTGGGGTGCTGCCATTATTCAGGGAGGGAGAAAGGGCAGGGCCCTCAGAGACATGGTGACCTTCAAAGGCCCCCGGCGTCAAAACGCCCGGGCCCACGCTCCCACTCACCAGCGCCCTCAACTCAGTCCGCCACTCCGCTATCCACACAGCTGGTGAATAGGGCCTGCCTGCCTCCTAGGGGCTAAACCTAACCCTAGGTTGGCACCCGAGGGGCCGCTCCCAAGGGGCCTGGCACCGCAACGCTGGGGATTGGAGATACCAGAGCCAAAGCGCCTGACTCACCCTGCACCCCGCCGCCACAAGGGCAGCTAGGTGCGCCGCCGGTCATTCAGGGAGGAGAATGGGTAGGGCCCACCGAGTCCCCGAAGACATTCGAAGGCCCCCCGCGCCAAAACGCTTGGGCCCACGCTCCCGCTCCACAGAGACCTCACCTCGACACACTACACCTTTCTCCGCACAGCTGGCAGATTGAGCCTTCTGGCGTCCTGGGGTCTGACCCTAACCCTAGGTCAGCCCCCGAGGGCACCCTCCCAAGGGGCCTGGTGCAGCAACTCGGTGGATTGGAGACCCCCGAGGCCCAGCGCCGGACTCACCTGCCGCCCTGCCGCTACCCAGGCCGCTAGGGGCGCCACAGGTCATTCAGTTGGGAGAACTGGCAAGGCCTTCCATTTCCCCTGCGACCTTCGAAGGCCCCCCACTCAAAAAAGTTGGCTCCCAAGCTCCCAAGCTCCTGCTCCCCAGCGCCCTCACCTCGGCCCGCCCCTCCGCTTGCTGGAGCCAGTGGATAGTGCCTGCCAGGCTCCTGGGGGCTAACCGAAACCCAAGGGGCCTGGCTCTGCAACGCTTGGGATTGGTGACTCAGAGCCCCAGAGCCGGACTCACCCTGCCACACTGTCGCCACCCAGGGCGCTAGGGGCGCTGCCGGTCATTCAGGGTGGTAGAAAGGTCAGGGCCCTGGAGAAACCTGCCACATTTGAAGCCTCCTGCGCCAAAATGCAGGGGCCCACGCTCATGCTTCCCAGCGCCTTTACCTCGGCCTTCCCACCTCTCGCTGCCCAGCCAGAGGATTGGGCCTGCTGGCCTCCTGGGGGCTAACTCTAACCCTAGGTCAGCCCAGGAGGAGCCCCTTCCAAGGGGCCTGGCTCCGCAACACTGGGGATTGGGGATCCCGGAGCCACAATGCGGGACTCACCCTGCCGCCCCACCACCAACGGATATGCTAGGGTCGCAGCTGCTTATTCAGGGCAGGAGAATGGGCAGGGCACTATGAGCCATGGCAACATTCAAAGGCCAAGGGCGCCAAAGTGCTGGGGACCAAGCTCCCACTCGCCATCGCCCAAAACTCAGCCCGCAACACCGCTCCTCACACAGCCAGCAGATCGGGCCTGCCAGCCTCCTGGGGGCCAACCCTAACCCTAGGTTGGCCCCCAAGGGGAACATCCCAAGGGGCCTGGTGCAGCAACGCCAGGGATTGGTGACCCACGAGCCCCCGCGCCGTACTCACCATGCCACCCCGCCACCCACCAGGCCACTAGGGGCGCCGCTGGCCATTCAGGGAGGGAGAACCCGCAGGGCCCTCCAAACCCCAGCGACCTTCCAAGGCCCCCCGTGACAAAATGCTGGGGCCCATGCTCCAGCTCGGTGGCGCCCTCACCTTGGCCTGGCCCTCCTCTACCGCACAGCTGGTGGATCATGCCTGCCAGGCTCCTGGGTGCTAACACTAACCCTAGGACGGCCCCAGAGGGGCCCCTCCCAAGGGGCCTTGCACTGCAACGCATAGCATTGGAGACCCCCAAACCACAGTGCCAGACTCACACTGCCAACTCGCCACCACGCGGACCGCTCGGGGTGCCGCTGCTCATTCAGGGCAGGAGAACGGACAGGGCCCTCCGAGGCTCTAGCGACATTCAAAGGCCCCATGCGCCAAAACGCTGGATACCATAATCCCGCTCGCCAGCGCACTCACCTCGGCCCCCTCGTCCGTTTGCTGCACAGCCGGCGCATCAGTCCTGCTGGCATACTGGGGTCTAACCCTAACCCTAACCCCTAACCTTAAACCCTAAACCTTAACCCCTAATCCTAACCCTAACCCTAACCCTAACCCTACCCTAAACCTAACCCTAAACCCTAATCCTTAAAACTAAACCCTAACATTAACACTAAACCCTAAACCCTAACCCCTAACCCTAATCCCGAAACCCTAAACACTAAACCCTAACCTTAACCACTAACCCCAATCCCCAAACACTAACCCTAAACCCTAACCCTACCCGGACCCCTACCATACCACTAGTCCTACCCCTAACCCTACCCCTTCAGCTAACCCTATCCCTAACCCGTAACCTATCCCTAAACCTAACCCTAACCCGTAACCTAACCCGTACTCTAACCGTAACTCTAACCCGTACCCTAACCCTAACATGTACCCTAACCCTAGCCGAAACCCTAACATGTACTCTAATCCGTACCCTAACCCGTACCATAACCCTAACCATAAACTGTACCTTAACCCGTAACTTAAACCGTACCCTAAACCTAACCATAGCCCTAACAAGTACCCTAACCCGTACTATAACCTTAACCCTAAACCCTAAACCCTGACCCTAACCCATACCATAACTCATACCATAACCCGTAACCTAACCCTACCTGTATCCTAACCCTAACCCATACCCTAACCGTAACCCTAAACGCTAAACTGTAACCCGTACCCTAGCCCTAACCACTACCCTTACCTTAACCTTAACCCATACCCTAACCCGTACCCTAACCCATACCCTAACCCGTACCCTATCCCTAACCCGGACCCTAACCCATATCCTAACCCATACCTAAAACTAACCTGTACCCTAACCAGTACCCTAACCCATACCCTAACCCTAAACCTTACCCTATACCTATCCCTAACCTGATCCCTAACCCGTACCCTCACCCTAACCCTAAACCGTAACCTAACCTGTACCATAACCGTAAACTGTACCCTAAACCTAACCCGTACACTAACCCTAACCTGTACCCTAAACCGTACCCATTTCCGTATGCCAACACTTACCCTAAACTGTACCCTAGCCCGTACCCTAAACCGTACCCTAATGCATACCCTAACCCATAACCTAACCCTAACCCATACCCTAACCCTAACCCGTACTCCAACCCTAACCCTAACCCTAAACCCAAACCCTAAACCCTAACCCGTACCCTAAACCCTAATCTGTACCCTAACCCATAACCTCTAACCTGTAACCCCTAAACCCAACCCTACCCTGTACCGTCTCCTTACCCTAACCCTAACCCCTACACTCACCCATACCCTAACCGTAACCCATACCCTAACCTTAACCCGTAACCTAATCTGTAACCTAACCCCGGGGATTGGGTACACATGAGCCCCACCACGGGACTCAGCCTGCCACCACTCAGGAAACCATGCCCCTTGGGGTGCCACAGAGCATACCGTGCAGGAGAACTGGTAGGGCCCCCCTGAGCCCCCAGTGATCCTGGGCGGCCCCCTACACCCCAACCGTGAGGCCCACGCTCATCCCGCCCCACGCCTTCCCTTCAGCTTGCCACCGAGCTCGTCGCAGAGCCGGCAGATAAGGCCTGCCGGGTTCCTGGGGCCTAGACCTGACCCTAGGTCGGCTGGGTAGGGACCCTCCCCTGGGGCCCGGTGCCGCAGCCCCAGGGACTGGGGACACCTGAGCCCCACTGCAGGACAAAGCCTGCCAGCCCGCAGGAAACCATGCCCCTTGGGAGGCTGTAGAGCATTCAGCGCGGGAGAATCTGGAGGGCCCCCAGAGCCCCCAGCGAACTTCGGCGATCCCTAAACCCAAGCTTGAAGCCCATGCTCACCCCACCCCACACCCTCACCTCAGCCCGCAGCGGAGCTCACCACATAGTGGGCAGATCTGGCCTGCGGGGTTCCTGGGCCCCAACCCTAACCCTAGTTCATCTGTGGAGGGCCCCCTCCCCAGGAGCCTGGAGCCACAGCTGCGGGGATTCGGGACACCTGAGCCCCACAGCAGGACTCAGTCTGCCACCCTGCAGGAAACCGTGCACCTTGGGAGGCCATAGAGCATTCAGGGCGGGAGAACAAGGAGGAGCCTCCTGAGCCACCAGCGAACTTCGGCGGCCTCCCGCACCCCAACCCTGAGGCCCATGCTCACCCTCCCCACACCCTCACCTCAGCCCGTGTAGCTCGCCATACAGCCAGCAGATTGGGCCTGCGGGGCTCCTGGGGCCTAACCCTAGCCCTAGGTCGGCCGCGGGTGTGGGGGCCTCCCCAGGAGCCTTACACAGCAGCCCCGGGGAATTGGGTTACCTGGCCCCACCGCAGGACTCAGCTTGTCACCTGACAGGAAACCGTGCCCCTTGGGACTCTACGGAGCCTACAGGACACGAGAACATGGGGGAGGCCCCCAGAGCCCATCCCCACATTTGGCAGCCCCCCGTGACCCAACCCTGAGTTCCACGCTCACCTTCCCCCATGGCCTCCTCTCAGCCCTCCACAGAGCTCGCTGCACAGCCTGCAGATTGTCCCTGGCAGGCTTCTGGACCCTAACCCTTACCCTAGGTTGGTGACAGAAGGGTCCCTCCCCAGGGTCCTGGCACCCCACTCTAGGGGATTTGGGACACCCAAGCCCCACCGTAGGACTCAGCCTGCAGCCCACAGTAAACTGTACCATTTTGGGGCACAACACAGCATTCAGGGCAAGAGAATTGGGGCACGCCTGAGAGCCCCTTCTGGTGAACCCCGACCTTTGTGGGCCCTTCCGGATGAAACCCGAAGGCTCACACTCACCCGCCCTTGTGCCCTCATCTCACTAGCCTGGGAGTTCTCTGAGCACTGGGCAGTTTGAACCTGCTGTCTCTTGAGGCCTAACCTAACACTGGGTCTTCTGCTGAGGGTCCCTCCCTGTTTGCCTGCCTCCAAGGCAGCAGGCATTGGGCTCACCTCTGCACGACTAGAGGACTCAGCCTGCCCCACAGCAGGAAACTGTCCATTTGGGGCTGCAGCAAGGATTCATAGGAAAATCGGAGGGCCACCCTCAGCCTATCCCAGGCAACCCCCACTTTGAGAGATCTCCCCAGAACTAATTAGTAGCTTCACACTGACCTTTAAACTTGCTCTCCACGGAGATCTTTTGAAATTCTCCACAATTCCAACCGATGGCATCATCCAGCTTCAGTGCCTTACCCAGCTTTAGGTCTTGAGATGGATTAAAATGGGAAGTCATTTCACTGATGATGACGTACTGGTGACCAAAAGATACATGCATAAATGCTTCATATCACTTGGCTTCAGGGAAATGCAAATCTAAACCCCTATAGATGCCATATCACACGAGGCTGAATATCTAAAAATAAGAAGACATAAAACTATACATGTTGGAGAGGATGTGGAGAAACGGGAACCCTCTTACACACCTGTACGAATGCAGTCCGGTACAGCCACTCTTGAAAATGGTACGGAGTTTACTCAAGAAGTTATAAATAAAGCTACCCTATGTCCCAGCAATTGCACTACTGGGTATTTACCCCAAAGAGACAGAGGTAGCGAAGTCGGGACACATGCACCCCAGTGTTCATAGCAGCAATATCCATAATAGACAAACTGTGGAAGGAGTGCAGATGACCATGGATAGATGAATGGATAAAGAAGATGTGGAATATATATATATATATATATATATATATATATATATATATATATATATATATATATATATATATATAATGGAATATTACTCAGCCATCAGAAAGGATGAATACTTACCATCACACCGACCTGGGTGGAGCTGGAGGGTATTATGCTGAGTGGAATAAGTCAATGAAAGAAAGACAATGATCATATGCTTTCACTCCTATGTGGAATATCAGAAACAAGGAAGAAGACCATAGGGCAAGGAAGGGAAAATAGAATGGGAAGTCATCAGAGAGGGAGAAAACCCATGATGGACTCTTAACTACCGCAAGAAACTGATGATTGTTGGAGGAGAAGTTGGGGGGGGTAACTGGGTGAGTAGCATTAAGGAGGTCACACGATACAATGAGCACTGGGTGTTACACACGACTGAAAATTTATTGAAGACTACATCTGAAACTAATGATGTACTGTAAGTTGGCTAATTGAATTTAAATTAAAGAACAAAAGACCTCGAATAAACAATCCTAAACATTTGTATGGAACCACTAAAGATTCCAAACAGCCAGTGCAATGTGGAAAAGAAAAACAAAGCTGGAGGACTCACAATTTCAGATTTCAGGTTATACTACAAAGCTGCAGTCATCCTAACAAGACAGTACAGCACAAAAATAGACACAGTGACCAAAGGAACAGGATACAAGTTTAGACAGAAACCCACAATTATGTGGTCCATGAATCTTCCACAAAGCAAGCAACGATATCAAAGGGGAAAAGGACAGTCTCTACAACAAATGATGTTGGGAAAACTAGACAGCTACGTACAGAAGAATGCAATTAGACTCTTTTCTTACACAATAAAGACAAACGCAAAACAGTTTCAAGACCTCAATATGAGACCTGAATCCATAAAAATCCTACAGGAGGGAAGACAGTAACTTCTTGACATGGACCATACCAACGTTTTTCTAGACTGTCTCCTGAGGCAAAGGAAATGAAAGCAAAAATAAACTATTGGGAATACAGCAAAATAAAAAGTTTCCGCATGGCAGAAGAACAATGAAAACGTAAAAATAATAAGACAACCTACTCAAAGGGAGAAGATATTTGCAAAGATCATAGGCAATAAAGTGATAGTGTCCAAAACATATACAACTGATACTACTCGACCCCCAAAACAAATAATCCAGTTAAAAAATAGGCAGAAGACATGGACAGACAATTTCTCCAAAGAAGAAATACAAATGGCCAACAGTCCCGTGAAAAGATGTTCACCATCACCCATCATCAGGAAAATGTAAATCCAAAGGACAATGAGGTAATACCTCAAACCTGTCAGAATGGCTAACATCAAAAGCACAACAAAGAGCAGGTGTTGGGAGGATGTGGATAAAGGGGAATCCTCGTGAACTGTGGGTGGGAATGCAAACTGTGGTGGCCACCGTGGAAAACAGTATGAAGGTTCCTCAAAAAATTAAATATATAACTACCCTACGATCCAACAAT
The DNA here is from genome assembly GCF_024610735.1 of Ursus americanus. Lineage (NCBI taxonomy): Eukaryota > Metazoa > Chordata > Mammalia > Carnivora > Ursidae > Ursus > Ursus americanus. The sequence goes on from NW_028273621.1 coordinate 6,706,592, forward strand.
CACACTACTTGTATTTACCCAAAGAATAGGAGAACAGTAACGTAAAAGGATACGTGCACCCCTATGTTTCTTGCACCATTATTTACAATATCACCATATGGAAGCAACCCAAGTGTCTGTAGAAAAATTGACAAATGAGATGATAGATGTGTGTATTCACACACACACACACACACACACACACACACACACACACACACAATGGAGTATTACTCGGCTTGAAAAAGAATGAAACCTTGCCATTTGCAGACACATGGATGGAGCTAGAGAGTATTATCCTAACTAAAATCAGTCAGTCAGAGAAAGACAAATCCCATACAATGTCACTCTAATGGGGAATTTAAAAAACAAACAAAAATAAATAACTAAAAGAGAAAAAAGGAGACACACCAAAATACAAACTCTTAACAATAGAGAACAAACGGATGGTTACCAGAGAGGAGGTGGATAGAGGGATGAGTGAAATAGATGAAGGGGATTAATAGGATGCTTTTCTTGATGACCAATGAGTAATATATAGAATTACTGAATCACTCTATTGGACACCTGAAAAGAATGTAACACTGTATGTTAGCTCTACTGGAATTAAAATAAATTTTTAAAAAAGATTTTTCTTTCAGGAACCTCTTTGAAAAAGCTTTTCCTGTGCACTGTGCATAAGCCCTACTTGGGAGGATTCACTCTACAATAATTATTCACTCTATGCCTTGAATTCAGATTTCACTGAGTTCTTACTGTGGATCCCAGGCCACGGGAGCCATGGTCCTTTTCTGTCCAGGCTCAGCACCTATGCATTCAAGATTGGAAGTAGAGACACATGTCACTTCACAGTCCAGAAAGCTATTATTGTTTCTGTTTCAGTGTGAGAGAGTCACAGACATTTGGACAGGTTTCATAGCAGGTATAATATGGATCCTGGATCTCTACTTCAATGTTCATTGCCTGGATCCATTTGGCTAATAGGTTCCCTGTGGATGGGCTTGCTTCCAAGCACATACATGGAAGATGCAAAGGCGGATAGGATTGGTGCGGGACAGGAAGAAGACCAAATGCAGACAAGAGTCCGATCCCTCCTCTGATCCAGGAACTGCTACGGGAGAGGGTACAGGAGGTAGAATCCATGCGAAACTCCAAGGTCACCAGCTGAACACAGGAGGCATAGGTCAAGGGATCTGGAGATGCAGGGGTTGAAGGCTGCTCTGAGCTACCTCTGGGAGGAAGGGAGGGAAGGAATGAGAAGGAGACACTGCCTGCCCCTGGCCCATGCCAGCTGCCCACCACTCCGACACGCATCCATCTACACAGCTGACACAGCCTGGGCTCAGGATGGGCTGGCTCATGTCCCTCAATCCTCAGTGGGAGAGCTGGTCCCAGGGCTCAGAGACATGCTGAGGGAGATGAGAGGGAAAGCTGCCCCACCCAGGTCATCCCCTCCTTGAGCAGACAGCCCTTCAGAACTGCTAAAAAAAACCCACTAACGGGGTTGAAAGACATGCCATGGATGAACTAAGGCATAGAGATATGTAAAATAACATTCAGTTTTAAGTTCTGAGCTGTCATCTCAGGAAGTGGGGAGAGCTTCCCTGAAGAAGACTGAGGGGAAGGCAGGCCATGCTGAAAAAGGAGACATGGCTCTCCTGATTGGGGACCTGTAGCCCCCTTCCAGGGCAGGGCATCATCCTCGCAACCTACAAGATCCATGAAAGTGTTCCATCAGGGCCAGATGTTTGTTTCAAGAAGGCTACCCTGGCATCGGACTGCACAGGGCACCAGGGACGAGGGCCAGATGGAGGACGGACAATACCCCGGAGGCCATGGGGCAAGAGCAGAGGCACATGACCTTGAAGATGATGATGAAAAGCAGGAGGTGGCAGCATGGAGCCGTCCCGAAAGTACCATGGGAGCAGTGCCCACAGCAACACTGACTGGGTGACTTCTGTGCCCGGTGTCGCTGACTTCAGTGGGCTCCAGACTAGTCCTGAACACAACTCTCGGAAGTGTGCACCACCCCCGGCCTCCTCTCCCCTTGCAACTGCTAGGAATCAAGGTCAAAGACCCTGGTCAGCTTTCGTGGAAACCAAGCAGTGGCTCCCCCACACGCTGCACCTCTGGTGGTGGTCCAGTGCGACCCTCGTGCCTGGCCAGACACTGATGTCTACCTGTCTCCACACAAATTAACAGAGAGGTGGGTGTCCCTGAATTGCACAGCACTTGATGAGACAGATCCACAGAACCCAACACCCAGTGGGTCACTCGGGACCTCACCTATGGTCATGGAGCTCACCATACCTTATTTCTGTCACTTCCCACAGAAAGCCTGTTTCTGATCCCCCACAATACCATACATCCTGGTTGCTGACCTGGGGTCATGCCATGAACCCACATGGCACCTTTCTTTAAGTGAAAGCTATGCCTACACCTCCTAGAAAATATTCCTAATGAAGTACATGTCCATCAGGACTACGGTGTGAATGGTAGCACACAGCCTGCATGGTAGTAGTCAGTAATTCTAGCAAGGGTTAACCCTACCCCCCGTCTCACAAAACCTTCCACTGTCCCCACTGAACTCATGGTCTGCCCTCAGAAAACCCTCCAGGAAACAAACCTTTCATCTGAATGCTCTCTTCACCTTCTGCTTCAAATCTTGTCCAACCACAATGATAGGAAATTAGAAATCAGTCTCAAGAAAAAAATGGGACAGTCAAAAATAGGTGGAGATTTTTGGGGCTTTGGTGGCTCAGTCGTTAAGGATCTGCTTTCAGCTCAGGTCGTGATCCCAGGATCCTGGGGTCTACCCCCGAATCAGGCTCCTTGCTCAGTGGGAAGCCCGCTTCACCCTCTCCCACCCCCATGTTTGCGTTCATCTCTCACTGTCTAACTCTCTGTCAGATACATAAATAATCTTAAAAAAATATGTGGAGATTTAACAACATGCTACTGAACAACCAACAGTCAAAGAAGAAATCAAAAAAAATTTAGAAGTACCTTGACACTGATGAAAAAGACAACCTACAAAAACTTATGGGATGCAGCAAAAGTAGCTTTATGGGGGACATTCATAGAAATTCAAATCTTCATCAATCCATGAGAATAATCTCCAATAAACAACCTGATTTATGTGGTAAAGAAGTAGAAAATAAAACAACAAACAAAGCCCCAAATTAGTAGAAATAAGGAAATAACAAAATGGAATGCATAAATAAATCCAACGGAGACTAAAAAGACCAAAAAAGAAAAAAACCAATGAAAATGAGAGCTGCCTTTTTTGGAAAGATAAACAAAACTGACAAACTTAGCCAGACTCACCAAGAAAGAGGACTCGAATATAATCAGGAAGGAAAGATAATGGATTCCTGTCTCATATCAAAATCAAAAGAACTCTTCAAACTTAGACACAACAACTTCTTGCAAGATAGGTCTCTAAAGGCAAAGGAAATAAAAGCAAAAATGAACTATTGGCACTTCATCAGGATAAAAAGCTTCTGCTTGGCAAAGTAAAAGATCAACAAAACAAGAAGGCAACCTATGGAATCGAAGAAGATATCTGCAAATGATATTACAGATAAAGGGCTGGTACCCAAGATCTATATAGAACTCCTCAAACTCGACACTGAAAAATGGGCAGAAGACACAGATACTTCTCCAGAGAAGACATACAAATGTCCAACAGACACATGAAGAAATGCTCCACATCACTTGCCATCAGGCAAATACAAATCAAAACGACAATGAGATACCACCGTACACCAGTTAGAATGGTTAAAATTAACAAGACATGGGGCACCTGGGTGGCACAGTGGGTAAGCATCTGCCTTCGGCTCAGGGCGTGATCCTGGCATTATGGGATCGAGCCCCACATCAGGCTCCTCCGTTATGAGCCTGCTTCTTCCTCTCCCACTCCCCCTGCTTGTGTTCCCTCTCTCGCTGGCTGTCTCTATCTCTGTGGCATAAATAAATAAAATCTTGAAAAAAAATTAGCAACACAGGAAATAAAAAAAAGTCAGAGAGGATGTGGAGAAAGCGGAGCCCTCTTACACTACTCGTGAGAATTCAAGCTGGTACAGCCACTTTTGAAAACAATATGGAGGATCCTCAAGACGTTAAACACAGAGCTATCCTATCACCCACCAATTGCACTACTGGGTATTTACCCCATAGACACAGAGTAATGAAAAGAAGGGCACCTGTATCCCAATGTTCATCGCAGCAATGTCCATAATAGCCAAACTGTGGAAGGAGCCAAGATGTCCTTCAGCAGATGAATGGACAAAGAAGATGTGGTTCATCTATATAATGGAATATTACTCAGTCATCAGAAAGGATGAATACCCACCATTTGCACCAACGTGGATGGACCAGGAGGGGATTATGCTAAGTGAAATTAAGTCAAACAGAGAAAGACAATTATCATATGGTTTCACTCCTATGTGGAATGGAAGAAATAGCATAGAGGACATTAGAAGAAGGAAGGGAAAAGTGAAGGGGGGGAATGAGAGGGGGAGATGAACCATGAGAGACTACTGACACTGGGAAACAAACTGAAGGTTGCAGAATGGGAGGGGAAGAGGAATGGGTTATCCTGGTGATGGGTATTAAGGAGGGCACGTGTTGGGGTGCCTGGGTGGCACAGCAGTTAAGCGTCTGCCTTCGGCTCAGGGCGTGATCCCGGCGTTATGGGATCGAGCCCCACAACAGGCTCCTCCGCTGTGAGCCTGCTTCTTCCTCTCCCACGCCCCCTGCTTGTGTTCCCTCTCCTGCTGGCTGTGTCTATCTCTGTCGAATAAATAAATAAATTCTTTTTTTTAAAAAAAGGAGGGCACGTGTCATAATGAGCACTAGGTGTTATATGCAAACAATGAATCATGGAGCCCTACATCAAAAACAAATGAAGTACTGTAGGGTGAATAACAATTTTAAAAAAAGAGAAGATATGAAATCCATACAGGAAAACTGGCACAATTTGCAAATGTCATGAAATCCCGAAAGATTCCACACAAAAAAAAAACCTGTTAGAATAAAAAAATTCAAGAAAGCTGCAGGATATAATGTCAATATACAGAGACCTCTTGTCTTTATTTTTTCAGATTTTATTTATTTATTTGACAGGAAGAGAAAAAGCACGAGCAGGGGGAGAGCCAGAAAGAGGGAAAAGCAGACCCTCGCTAAGCGGGCAGCCCAACACGGGGCTCAATCCCAGAACTCTGGGATCATGACCTGAGCTAAAGGTAGATGCTTCACTTATGGAGCCACCCAGATGACCCAACTTCTTGCATTTCTGTATACTGATGACACACTTTCGCACAGAGAAATAAAAAAGCAACGCCATTTAAAATTGCATAAAAAAATCTTGAAATAAAAGTAACCAAGAATGAGAAAGACATAGTACACTCAACACATGGCAGAAAAGAAATGAAAAATATGTGTCGAGGGGGGCAGAATGTATGGGTCAAAGATTTGGAAGGCAACACAAACAAATGGAAGCATACACCATGCAACTTAACTGGAAGAGTTAATTATGTGAACATGTCCATCATAACCAAAGCAATCGACAGATGTGATTAAATGCCTATCTGAATTCCAGTGGCATTATTCAAGGAAATAGAAAACAGTCCTCAAAGTTGTATGGAATCACAAAAGACCCCAAATACCCAAAGCAACCTGGAGAAAGAGGTGCAGTCAACACACTCCTGGATTTCAAGCTAGATTACAAAGCTGTTGTCATCAAAACAGGATGGTACTGGCATAAACACAGACACCAGGTCAGTGGAACAGAACAGAAAGCTCAGAAACTTACCCACACGTAGATGATCCTAACTTACGACACAGCAGCAGAAGATATGCCATGAGGGAAGGACTGTCTCTTCAGTGAGCGGTAACAGGCAAACTGGACACTAAATGCAGAAGAATATAACCGGGTCACTTTCTTACACCACACACAAAATTTTTAATGGATGAATGATTTGAACATAAGACCTGAATCCATAAACCTCCAAGAAGACACAGGTACTAAGTCTCTCGACATTGGTTTTGGCAAAGAGTCTTCAGATCGGACACCAAATGCAAAGGCAACAAAAGCAAAAATAAACAAGTGGAACAACATCAAACTGAAATCTTCCACACGGCAAAAGACACCAGCAAAAACTTAAAAGGCCACTGACCCAATAAGAAAAAAATATCTGCAAATCATATGTGTGAGAAAAGGCTAATATCCAAAATACACACAACACTCCTACATATCAAAACAAAAAAAAACTATATAAAAAAATGGGAGGAATATGTGAATAGAAACTTTCCAAAGATGGCACACAGGTGCCAACAGACAGAAAAAGTTGTTCCACATCACTAAATATCATCAGGGAAACATCAGTCAAACCCACAATCGGCTATCCGCTCACAAGTGTTGGAACAGCAATTGTCCCAGAGACAGACACCAGGTGGGGTCAAGGGTGTGCAGATGAGGAGACACTGTGCACTGTTGGTGGAAATGGAAATTGGTGCAGCCACTGTGACAAACGGTATGGAGGTTCCTGAAAAAATAAATAAACTACCCCATGACCCAGTAATGGCTCTACTGAGTATTGATTTGAAGAACACAAAAATGCTGCCTCAAAAAGACAGATGCACTCCCACGTTCACTGCAGCATTATTCACAAGAACTAGACATGGAAACACAGACCTTGGGGGCCTTATGCTAAGTAACTCAGACACAGAAAGACCAATACCAGATGCTCTCATGTACATTCCACGTGGAATAAAAAAATACTAAACGCATAGATCCTGAGAGCAGATTGGTAGGTGCCAGATACGGGGATGGCGTGGTAGAAACGGGTAAAGGTGGTCAAAGTCTCAATGTTTGAGTGAGAAAATCCGACAGTCATGAAATATTCTGTCCAGCATGGAGACTAAAACTAACCCCGCAGCATGGGGTATAGGTTTCCCTGCTCTTTGAAAGTACAGGGCTTCTGAGAAACCTTGCACAGCAGAAATGGTGTCAAGAAGGAATGGCCATTAATTTACACGAACAATTAGACAGTGTGCTCAGACTCCAAAATTCCTTCTCTTTGGATTTTCTTAGGCCTCAGGACACAAGTTTCTAACAGAGGCCCAACATAAATGAAGATAAAGCACAGCAGAAGCCCACAGACACCATTCAAAGTGCTGGTGGCTGGATGCGGAGAGTGGTTCCCAGAGAAAGGAGCTGGTTGGGGTGCACGCCGACTCTTTCATGCTTCTCCCCAAAACAGATGCTGAACGCGATTCTCACTGTTCACCTTTTTTCATAAGAGGGAAATCCTCTTCAGGTATGTTCCTCTTACTGAAGCTGGGTAATAACGTAGTTCTTTCAAGAAAGCCCAGTGTCTTACTGTGAACGTTTAAAAAGTGGGGGATACTTGTACCTGAGCATTGCTGAGGGAGGAGATGTGAAAGGTCCTCCCAGACACAAATCTCAGCAGATCCACTGGGAAAGGCACCTTCCTCAGCATGCAGAACACAGACTACCTCCTACCCCACGAGAAACCCTCTCCTTCCCCTTGATCAGGACAACCCACAACAGCTGGGAGTTACCCCAATTCCTCCCTTCTCCTGCTCCTAATAGCTAACCCATCAGCAAATCCTGTGAGCTCCATCTTCAAAATGAACCCAGAAGAGGTCTAACCACTCCATCCAAGGCCACCTGTCTGGTCCACAGTGCCTGAGTTCCTGGAAAAGCTTCGTCATTGACCTGCCTTGCCATCTTCAAACCACTGTCATCTGTTCTCAACACTGTAGCCAGGATGGCCCAGTGATACAGGGTCTCATGGGGTTATGGCCCTGGAATGGCTTTCTGTCACCCTCTGTCACCTCTCTGAGGTAATGTCCTAAGCTGTCTCCTGTGGCCACAGGGCCTTCTTGCTGCTCCTGGACATACCTGGAATTCTCCTGCCCCAGAGACTTTGCACATGCGTTCCCTTCTATTCAGAATGCTCTTGATGTGTTCTCACTCACCTTCTGAGAAGTCTGAATTGGAGTGACAGAGACAGAATATGAGGCTGTGTGTGTTGGGTGAGGCTGGTGGCTCAGAAGAAGATTCTCTGCCAGCTCTCCGCCTGTGCCTCACTTGTCCTCAGCCAGGAACTTGCACACAGCCCTCACCTGTCACAACTCTCACCCAGGAGACCCACAGCCACCCCTGGAGCCCACCCTGAACACACCCTTCTGCAGAATACATTCAGCTCTCCTCTGGGACCCCTGTCAGCTTTACCCAGTCCTGGAACTCCCCCGTCTCCTGCAAAGCTCCCATATTCCCCCTCTGCTTCCAAAATCACACTGGTGCAAGTATTTCATGAGAAAGCTATAATGCTAACTAATGAAAGGTTCACACCTACTTTCCCTTTCTGTTGCCTTTCTCTCCACCTTCTTTCCTACCTGTGCAAACTGTAAGATATCAGTGGAACACGAACATGCTCTGAGATCTGAATCTTTCATTGGAGCTTTCTGAGGACTCCTTATGTGATAAAACTCTATTGTATCCTACAACAGGTTGTTTTACATCTATCCTCTATAGAATAGTACAGCCCAAATCACTACAATTTTACCTCACTCTTCATGAAGCAGAACACTTTTTCCTTTCTTCTTTTACTTAAATTCCAGTTAGTTCACATGCCATGGAATATTTGCTCCAGGGGTAGGATTTAGTGATTCCTCACCTGCATACAGTACCCGGTGCTCAACACAAGTGCCCTCCTTAATACCCCTCACCCATTTGACACTTCCCCCCACACCCTTGTCCTGAAGCAACACTCAGTTTGTTCTCCAAGGTTGAGTCTATTTCCTTGTTTGCCTCTCTCATCACCCCTCCACTCTGTTCACCTTTTTTTTTTTCTGAATTTCCAGAAGCATTAGAGTATAGGATATTTGTCCTTCCTCACTGATTTTGCTTAGCTTAATACACTCTAGATCCATCCACATCCTTGCAAATGGTAAGATTTCATTCTTTTTGAAGCTGGGTCATATTCCATTATATATATGTATCCCACATCTGCTTTATCCATTCATCAGTGCATGGACTTTGGGATTCTCTCCATAGTTTGGCTACTGTGGACATTACTGCCATAAACATCATTGTGCATGGACCCCCTTCAAATCTGCATTTCTGTATCCTTTGGGTAATTACATAGGAGAGCAATTGCTGGATCATGTGGTTTTTCAATGTTTAACTTTTTGAGGAACTCCCACACTGTTTTCCAGACTGGCTGCACCACTTTGCATTCCCACAAACAGGATGGGAGGGTTCCCCTTTAAGCAGAACATTATCTGCCGGCAATTTCATAAGAGGAAACAAAACCTCTGGGAGATGCACCCAGGGTCAGGCAAGCAGTTGCAGACTTCACCCCAAGGCTCCTGACGCCAAGCCCCATGAAGCCACCAGCATGCCACTATCCAAAAGAATTCCCAGACTCTCCTTCTGACTCCACCACCAAAGGAACTACAGAGAGAATATGGCACCTCAAAATATCGAGATAATACTTTTAGTAAAACTAGAAAGTCAAGCTCAACTTTTAAACAGGAACAGGCCGCTTTGGATAATTTTGAATTTCCCCTCCACCCTAATTTTAACTCTTCTGATGAATAAACTAAGCAATGATGAAACATCACCTTTGTCAAATGACATCATCCAAGTCTGTATCAGATGAAAAAAGCCACCTAACCCTAGATGCTGGTCACTCAACCATATCTTAGGCCCAATTGAATAAACACTGTTAGATGAAGGAACAAATTAGATGTTACAAACAGGCACAGAGTGAATCTCACCTTCCTTTTCTAATAAAAGAGGGTTTCTAGGAAACAGATGGTCAAAATACATTTGTAAGCAATAAATGGACAGAGAAATTGTGATCCCCTGCAAAGTTCTACCTGCAGGGAAACTAAGTAATTCTTGCACCAAACCCAGAATGCTGACAGCTACTTCAATTTTACTTTGTGGCCCAACTTGAGAAAAGGGAAAAGCCCAGGAGATTTTGGGATAATGACAGATTTACCTCCATCCCTGACATAGATAGGACATTTTGCCAAACATACCTGTGCTTTCCCTGAACACTGGCGTCCTGTGACAAGCTGCCTCGCTGACTGCGATGCTGACGTTCAAAACCTCGGGTGTCTTGTAGCCAGAGTAGAGAAGTGCCGTCAGCTGGGGAGAAGAAGGCACCTCTGACCTAAAGCCTGCACACCTGCTTTGGTTTCTGGGCGAAGGGGCAACACGTACTTGTTGTTTAGCAGTAATTATCTTCATTCTCAATAGACCAATGACCTTGCCTTTTCTGGATAGCAGACTTACTATTCTAAAGAAACCCTCAATTCGTCTATTCCCAATGCAACTAGAGTGGAACGTTTATTTGTCACTTAAATAGAAAACACTGTTATTGTCGACACTGCGTGAATGAACTGTTAAAAACATTTTAGAGAAAAAGGAAGAGACCTTTATTCAAACCCAAGTCAGGACAGCTGCCTGGGAGACACAATCTTCACCAAGAAGGGAGTGCTCCGGGGAAAGAACATTTGGGGCAGGCTTATATATTTTTTTCTGTTTTGTTTCAGGTACAGAGTTACACACCACAATGAGGATCTTCTTAGATTCCAGAAAGTGACAGATTCTTTCTTATGTTTTCAGTATGTACATGTCAGTATGACTTTAATCTTATGAGAGCCAAAGAGGTTCTTTATTTTTTCTTATATTTATGTTGGCATTTTTGGTTATTGTTTTCTTCTCGAAGCAGATGTACAACATGTGCTTGGGGCAGAAATAGGGCCCATGCTTTCAGGTGTTGCCCAGTCATTTTGAGCCGGGTAAAATGTTAAAGGATAGCTTCCCTGGGAGCCGAGGATCAGGGCCCACAGATGATATAAGATAAAAATTCCTTTTATCATTATAATTACTCCTAAATGGAGGAATTTGAGACAAAAGCACCTTTCACAACAGTACCAAGAAATCAAAATGATGCCCACGGAAGGCTTACTGCTCCATGGTCAGCACAGGTAACAGAAGTGTTAACAGTCTCTGGACTACTGCCCTTCTCCTGCCCAAATCTATGAAGCACACAGACCACTTAAAATCAGAATTGTAGAACTGCTAGACACCTTAGAGATGTCTGGCACCATTCCCTTGGACTGCAGAATAAAACACAGTAGCTCATTGTCACAATCTAATTTCAACATGAAGTGCCCACTGGATGCACTGAGTTCTTTCTCTGCAAATGTTGACTAATATAAGTCACAGTCATACCATATAAACACTACGATGGCTGGGAAGTCATCGTAGGTAAGGGAATATTTTAGCCATGTTTATAAGCATTGGCTCACTTTGTAGAAGAGGCTGAGCTGAGTGTTTTTAAATACTATTTCAGACCTGTTTTACAGCACCCTCTGAACATACCAGAGCCTGAATGGACTGAAAAAGATAGTTGGTTTCAGTAACTTTAATACCAGAAAAATGTTATACTGTCTGTATTCCTTAGGATCTTTGAGTATCTTACCCAGAGGTCCTCCACTGAGATAATGATCTTAATGATCACCATGGGTAGATGTGAAAAGGCCCGCTGAATTCATTCCAGTTGTCCACATGACAAGAAAATCCTGATACTTGATAGGATTCCAGATCGAGAAGACCAGAGATAAGAGGGAAATAGTACCCTGTATGGAACAACAAGGGACTTGTAGTCAATTTGGGGATGCCACTTAGGTTTCTGACACTAAAATCCTCTGTGACTCATATCATCTGAGTCCCTTTCTAACCGTCTGAAAATGTGCCTAAAAATATCTACACCCTAGATTCAAGTTTAAGAGGCAAAATGCTATTAAGAGGCAGTATGATGTCTCTCAAGAACAGGTGCTCAGGAAGCCATAATTGCTATTAGGTCTATTTCTTTTCCAGAAGAAAGAACACATGTTGAATCCATATTCCTAATAGATGACTCACCAGATGATTTTCAAACCTGAAGGAAGGCCAAGAAGTCGCTCTTGTGTCATATTTCACTCAGAAATCATGTTGTTGGACTGGTGAGGACGATACGATAGCAACGTTATCACTAAGAGTGGGGAGCTTCTAATTTCCATACGGACATGTTGACCCCCTTAGCTCAGAGCCACCAGAAAGGGCAGCTGGGGAGTGGGCACCGCCATCACTATGAGTGGGGAGCTTCCCATTTCCATATGGCCATGATGACCCCCTTAGCTCAGGGCCACCAGAAAGGACAGCTGAGGGGGACCACAGGCCAAGCCTGCCAGGTGTGGCTGGGGCAGGCAGAACTCTGACTTAAGGCTCAACTCCTGTCTAGGTTATTATAATGCTCTTCACAAAGAAAGTGCCATTGTGTGTGAGCCCTCATGTAGAAAAGGTTCAGAATTTCCATTAAGATTCCCTCTCTGACCTTTAGGATATGTAGCAAAGTTCCATTTAATTTTTAAACATTGAAGGACTTCCTGGTTTTCTTTTCGCTATGACTGTGGCTCAATTCCCCTGTGGTCTAGGAATAGAACCTAGTTAATTTCAGGGTTTAACATTTGTAGCCTTGATTCATGGCCCCACCTATCATCTATTTGGCTAAAGAGTCTATGACCACTTGAAAATAATGTATTCTGCAGTTATTATGGAATGTTCCCTATATGTCAATTAGGTCACATTTGTTACCAATGTTTTGTCTGCTTTTTCTGTCAGATATTGAGAAAGGTATATTAAAATCTTCAAACAATGCTGCTCTATTCAACGTGGCATCGAAGAATCTACCAGTGTTAGAAGGCAAGAGAAACAAAAAGTATAAGAATTGAGGGGATAATTGTGACTATTCACAGATAATACGATTTTGTACATAGAAAATCCAAAATGGTCTATAAATACCCTATTAGAATTAAAAATGTAATTTATAAATTTGAGATGGATTGTAGCTTCCCATTGGACAGTTTCTGAAAGAAAACGTAGAACCTGTCAATCTTGGGGTAAGACATAGTGTGCAATAACCATTGAGAAGAATTCAGTGGGACTTCATAAAAATGTGACATTTCTCCTCATCTTATGACCATAAGAAAATGAAAAAGTGAACCGCAGGCTGGGAAGTAAAGATTTGCAATACACACACTGACAAAGACTTGTCAATAATGAATTCCTGCTCATCAACCATAAAAAGTCTATGTACAAATGAATACTTCACAAAAGATTGACTGATGGCCAATAAGAACAGGAAAGGGTGCTCTACAGTATTATTTTCAGGAACAGCAAGGCCTTTCCTAAAATGAAAACATACACATAAACCAGTATTCCCTAGATGGATGATGTCCTTATTTCTGAGGACAGCTTGAAGAACAAGAACACACTAGCATCAAAGTAAAGTGATGGAATTCCTGACACTCAGAGGATGGATAATTGACCTCAAACTACAGTACAATTTCTAGGCATCATTCGGTCCTCTGAAGGCAGACAACTACCACACCCCTTCCTCCACCACACAGGTTGCTTCCCAACCCCTACCATAAAAGAAGAAGATGAGAAACAGATAGGACTAGTAGGAAATAGTAAAAATCACATGTGGGGATTATCCTGAAACACACTGATCACATAACTAGTGTAAGGAAGTGTAAGGAACTGAGAAGGACAGAGACTCAAGAGGTACTTCTTTGGGAAATGTTGTCTGAAATCGTCACACGTTGGTACCAGCTAATGAGGGCTCTGAGCATATCCTAGGGTTTGCTCACAAGGGTCTGCAACACCATCGCTGAGGACTGAAACTCTTCAAGACCTCAAAGCTTGCCTGATTGACTATTGGACTAAGAGATTCCCATGTTCTGAAAACAGATAACAACTCACTGAAAGGTTCACCTGGGCTCTCACGGAGGCCCTACAAGTAGCTGAACCATTCATTGAAAATCAATTACACACACACACACACACACACACACACACACACACACACACACCTGTCATTTCACCAATTACTTAAACATTCAAGGTTCTTCCTACCTTTTCTTTTTCACATTGATATTTATACTCACATGAAATGTCATCATTTCTAATGAACACTGATGTCAAAATAGAGATCCATTGACACAATATTCACAAAATGGAACTTCCCTGCTGTCATTTTCAATATAGCGTTTTTTAAAGTTCATACATATTTTAGGTTTTTGGTAACTTATACAGGAGAAGATCAGCATTGAAAAACTCTGAATACTGACAATGAGTTTTAAGCCTAGAGAACAAAAATTGTCCAATTTCATAGATAATAAGGAACCAAAGGGAAAGCATAGAAGCTGTAGTTGAATAATTTTACACATATGCATCCTCTATTATTCTAATACTGAGGGGCATGTTTTATTACCACTATACATGCATCAATTGTCTTCCACGTGCACTTGCACAGGTATAATGAATTACTACAGTAGAATGAAATGTCTGGGAACTACTTGGTGGCATGTATAATGAACAATGAAATTTCGATCTTATATTTGGTGAAATTCCACTGTCTGTCCCTTTAGACAATGGACCCTAAACAGAAGGGGGAATATACCATGAGAGACTATGGACTCTGGGAAACAAACTGAGGGCTTCAGAGGGGAGAGGGGTGGGGGATTGGGATGGGCCAGTGATGGGTATTAAGGAAGGTACATATTGCATGGAGCACTGGGTGTTATATGCAAATAATGAATCACGGAACACTACATCAAAAACTAAGGAAATACTGTATAGTGACTAACATATCATAATAAAAATTATTATTAGAAAAAAAATTAAAGGTAAAAAAAAAACAATACAGCTTTTCTGTTTCAAGAACAATCACAATTGAGAAAAAACTAACTTCCAATCCCTAAAGCAAAACACAGACCAAGTTCCATTTCACTCCCCTTTATTCACATTCTCTGTGGGTTCTAAGCGATTTCCCTACCTCCTTTCCTGCTGAGCAGGGAGCCCGGGCTCGATCCCAGAACCCTGAGATCATAACCTGAGCCAAAGGCACATGCTTAACTGGCTGAGCCAGCCAGGAGCCCCAGCCATGTTTTTCTTAAGCAAAAGGACACTTTCTCACAATGCCTTCACATGACTTCACATGGTACCAGAGATCTGCATTTGCCTCTAGGAGGTTGCAGATGAAGGCAATTGCAAACTCTCACAGTGGTTTATCAAATACAATGACCTGCCTGGTGATAGTGAAACTCTTATGAGCCCACGAGAGGGTGCTGTGACACTCAGCTGTGGCTGGGTTGGCACAGAGAACCAAATCCATTTCCCTGCCTGATGTCTGTGAGGAACAGATGCCCCCACTGTGAATGAGACCCTGTCACTGAGCTGTCCAGAGATGGCCATCCTCACGGAGGATGAGGATAAAGGACAATGCCTGAGGAGACCTCATCTGTCTCTTTTATCTTTTCATATTTTTGACAGTGGACAAATCACTGCCTAGGAGTCCCCAACTACCTTAGTCTCAACTGTGAATGACCAAGAGATTTTACAAAACACTCAAGATTTTCACCTCACAATTGGCCACAACCACTTATCATAGGGATTC
Organism: Ursus americanus; assembly: GCF_024610735.1. NCBI lineage: Eukaryota > Metazoa > Chordata > Mammalia > Carnivora > Ursidae > Ursus > Ursus americanus. The sequence goes on from NW_028273621.1 coordinate 6,722,122, forward strand.
AACATTAAGCAAAGATACTGTTCGTTGGAAGAGAGGTCCTGCCCACTGTTGTTTCTCACTTATATGCTCATCTTCCTTACCTCATGGTAACATAACCAGCTTGATTCCTGCTTCCGTCTTCAGGAAGGCTGAGGTGACTTGAAGGGCATTATCCTGACATCATTCTTTCTTAGCAATAAGATGTGGACATTTCCCTAGTCCTACACACCCAAAGTTGATTCGGAATCAGGATTGAGGAGGCTGATGAGAGTTGAAGGTGTTTTCCTGTACAGGGTGGTTTATTACCAATAAGGATGGGTCAGAATCCTCGAAATTCCAGAACCTTTTCATTAATGCTTCCTACTCGTGAAAGATGATGTACATTGGTCTTTCCCTGTATAGTGTGGTGACTCAGAGAAAAGTGCTTAGCCCTTTCGTCAGACTTCCACGACCACTTGGTGCTGGCTTCCATATTCACAAATGATGATATTAGGGCTAAGAGGGTTCCTGTACACTGTTATTTCTTACAGATAAGTTTATGGCATTTTTGTTACATTGCCAGAACCACTTAGCACCGGGTTTGCCGGCCTCCTGGGGACTAACACTAACCCTATGTGGGCCCCCGAGGGGCCCCTCCCAAGGGGCCTGGCACCACAGCGCCGGGGATTGGGGATCCCTGAGCCCAGCGTCGGAGTCACCCTGCCGCCCCGCAGCAATGCGGGCTGCTAGGGGCGCCGCCAGTCTTTCAGGGCGAGAGAACGGGCAGGGCCCTCCAAGCCCCCGGCGACCTTCGAAGGCCCCCCCGCGCCAAAACGCTTGGGCCCACACTCCCTCTCGCCAGTGCCCTCACCTTGGGTTGCCCCTCCACCTGCCTCAGAGCTGGCGGAACGGGCCGGCTGGACTCCTGCGGGCTAACACTTACCCTAGGTCGGCCCCCGCGTGGCCCCTCCCAAAGAGCCTGGCACCGCAATGCCGGAGGTTTGGGACCCCCGAGCCCCAGTGCTGGACTCACTCTGCCACCGGGCAATCACCCAGGGTGCTAGGGGCGTTGCCAGTCATTCAGGAAGGGAGAACGGGCAGGGCCCTCCGATCCCCCTGGGACCTTCAAAGGCCACCCCGCCCAAAAACTCTGGCTCGCATGCGCCTGCTCCCCAGCGCCTTAATCTCGGCCAACCCCTCCGCTCGCTGCAGAGCTGGCGGATTGGGCCTGCCGGCATCCTGGGGGCTAACCCTAACACTAGGTGGGCCCCTGAGGGGCCTCTCACAAGGGTCTGGCGCAGCAATGCCAGGAATTGGGGACACCGAGCCCCAGCACCTCACCCTGCTGACATGCGCCACCCGGTCTGCTAAGGGCGCCGCTGGTCATTCAGGGCGGGAGTATGGGCAGGTCCCTCTGAGCCCCAGGCGACCTTCAAAGGCCCCCCACGCCAAAACTCAGGAGCCCACACTCCCGCTCACCATCGCCCTCACCTCGGCACGACCATCTGCTCGTGGTACAGCAGTTGGATCGGGCCTGCTGGCCTACTGGGGTCTAACTCTAACCCTAACCCCTAACCCCTAACCCTAAGCCCTAAACCCTAACCCCTAACCCTAACCCTAACCCTAACCCTAAACCCTAACCCTTACCCTAAACCTAACCCTAACCCTAAACCCTAAACCTTAAACCCTAAACCCTAACGCTAACACTAATCCCTAAACCTTAATCCCTAACCCTAAACCCAAAAGCCTAAATTCTAAACCCTAACCCTAACCGCTAACCCCAAACCCCAAACCCTAACCCTAAACCCTAAACCTACCCCAACTCTTACCCTACCCCCAACCCTACCCCCAACCCTACACCTTCAGCTAACCCTACCCCTAACCCGTACTCTAACCCATATGCTAACCCGTACCCTATCCCTAACCCGAACTCTAACCCATACCCTAACCCGAACCTAACCCTAACATGTACCCTAACCTGTACTCTAACCCTAAACCGTACCCTATCCCTAACCTGTTCCCTAACTCGTATCCTAACTTTAACCCTAAACCGTAACCAAACCCGTACCATAACCCTAACCCATACCTTAACCCTAAACCGTACCCTAAACCGTACCCTAACCCGTACCCTAACCCATACACTAACCCGTACCCTATCCCTAACCCGGACCATAACCCATACCCTAACCCGTACCTAACCCTAACATGTACCCTAACCCATACCCTAACCCTAAACCGTACCCTATCCCTAACCTGTTCCCTAACTCGTATCCTAACTCTAACCCTAAACCATAACCAAACCCGTACCATAACCCTAACCCGTACCCTAACCCTAAACCGTACCCTAAACTGTACCCTAACCCGTACGCTAACCCGTACCCTAAACCGTACCCTAACCCGTAACCTAAACCTTACCTAATGTCTACCCTAACCCATACACTAACCCTAACCCATACCCTAACACTAACCCGAACTCCAACCCTAATCCTAACCCTAAACCCAAACCCTAATCCCTAACCCGTACCCTAAACCTTAATCCATACCCTAACCCATAACCCCTAACCTGTAACCCCTAAAGCCAACCCCAACCCGTACCCTCACCTTACCCTAACCCTAACCCATACCCTCACCCGTACACTAACAGTAACCCATACCCTAACCCGTACCCTAATCTGTACCCTAACCCTGGGGAATGGGTACACCTGAACCCCACCACAGGACTCAGCCTGCCACCCCACAGGAAACCATGCCCCTTGGGGCGCCACAGAGCATCCCGTGCAGGAGAACTGGTAGGGCCCACCTGAGCCCCCAGCGATCCTCGGCGGCCCCCTACACCCCAACCCTGATGTCCACGCTCATCCCGCCCCACGCCTTCCCTTCAGCCTGCCACCGAGCTTGTCGCAAAGCCGGAAGATCAGGCCTGTCGGGTTCCTGGGGCGTAGCCCTGAACCTAGGTCGGCTGGGGAGGGCCCTCCCCCGGGGCCCAGGCCGTAGCCCCGGGGACTGGGTACACCTGAGCCCCACTGCAGGACAAAGCCTGCCACCCCGCAGGAAACTGTGCCTCTTGGGGCTCTATGGAGCATACAGGGCTCGAGAACTTGGGGAGGCCCCCGGAGCCTGTCCTCAGCTTTGGCAGCCCCCATGCCCCAACCCTGAGGCCCATGCTCACTCTCCCCCATGACCTCATCTCAGCCCTCCACGGAGCTCACCGCACAGCCTGCGGATTAGCGCTGCCGGTCTCCTGGACCCTAACCCTTACCCTAGGTTGGCCACAGAGGGGCCCTTCCCCAGGGTCCTGGCACCGCACTCTGGGGGATTGGGGATACCCCAGCCCCACCATAGGACTCAGCCTGCAGCCCACAGGAAACTGTACCATTTTGGGGCACAACACAGCATTCAGGGCAAGAGAATTGGGGCACCCCCTGAGAGCCCCTGCTGGTGAACTCCGACATTTGTGGGCCCTTCTGGATGAAACCCCAAGGCTCATATTCACCCGCCCTTGCGCCCTCATCTCACTCGGCCTGGGAGTTCTCTGAGCACTGGGCAGTTCAGAACTGCTGTCTTTTGAGGCCTAACCTAACCCTGGGTCTTCTGCTGAGGGTCCCCTCCCCATTTGCCTGCCTCCAAGGCACCAGGCATTGGGCTCACCTCTGCACGACTAGAGGACTCAGCCAGCCCCACAGCAGGAAACTGTCCATTTGGGGCTGTAGCAAGGATTCATTGGAAAATCGGAGGGCCCCCCTCAGCCCATTCCAGGGAACCCCCACTTTCAGAGATCTCCCCAGATCCAATTAGTAGCTTCACACTGACCTTTAAACTTGCTCTCCACGGAGATCTTTTGAAATTCTCCACACTTCCAACCGATGGCATCATCCAGCTTCAGTGCCTTACCCAGCTTTAGGTCTTCAGATGGATTAAAATGGGAAGTTATTTCACTGATGATGACGTACTGGTGACCAAAAGATACATGCATAAATGCTTCATATCACTTGGCTTCAGGGAAATGCAAATCTAAACCCCTATAGATGCCATATCACACGAGGCCGAATATCTAAAAATAAGAAGACATGAAACTATACATGTTGGAGAGGATGTGGAGAAACGGGAACCCTATTACACCCCTGTACGAATGCAGTCCATTACAGCCACTCTTGAAAATGGTACGGCGTTTCCTCAAGAAGTTATAAATAAAGCTACCCTATGTCCCAGCAATTGCACTACTGGGTATTTACCCCAAAGAGACAGAGGTAGTGAAGACGGGACACATGCACCCGTGTTCATAGCAGCAATATCCATAATAGACAAACTGTGGAAAGAATGCAGATGACCATCGACAGATGAATGGATAAAGAAGATGTGGATCATATATATACTGGAATATTACTCAGCCATCAGAAAGCATGAACACTTACCATCACACCGACCTGGGTGGAGCTGGAGGGTATTATGCTGAGTGGAATAAGCCAATGAAAGAAAGACAATGATCATATGCTTTCACTCCTATGTGGAATATCAGAAACAAGGAAGAAGACCATAGGGGAAGGGAGGGAAAATAGAATGGGAAGTCATCAGAGAGGGAGAAAACCCATGATAGACTCTTAACTATCGCAAATAAAATGATGATTGCTGGAGGAGAAGTTGGGGGGGGGGTAACTGGGTGAGTGGCATTAAGGAGGCCACACGATACAATGAGCACTGGGTGTTACACACGACTGAAAATTTATTGAAGACTACATCTGAAACTAATGATGTACTGTAAGTTGGCTAATTGAATTTAAATTAAAGAACAAAATACCTCGAATAAACAATCCTAAACATTTGTATGGAACCACTAAAGATTCCGAACAGCCAGTGCAATGTGGAAAAGAAAAACAAAGCTGGAGGACTCACAATTGCAGTTTTCAGGTTATACTACAAAGCTGCAGTCATCCTAACAAGACAGTACGGCACAAAAATAGACACAGCGACCAAAGGAACAGGATACAAGTTCAGACAGAAACCCACAATTATGTGGTCCATGAATCTTCCACAAAGCAAGCAACGATATCAAAAGGGAAAAGGTCATTATCTACAACAAACGGTGTTGGGAAAACTAGACAGCTACGCACAAAAGAATGAAATTAGACTGCTTTCTTACACAATACAGACAAACACAAAACAGTTTCAAGAACTCAATATGAGACCTGAATCCGTAAAAATCCTACAGGAGGGAAGACAGTAACTTCTTGACATGGACCATACCAACGTTTTTCTGGACTGTCTCCTGAGGCAAAGGAAATGAAAACAAAAATAAACTATTGGGAATACAGCAAAATAAAAAGTTTCCACATGGCAGAAGAACAATGAAAATGTAAAAATAATAAGACAACCTACTCAAAGGGAAAAGATATTTGCAATGATCATATGCAATAAAGGGATAGTGTCCAAAACGTATAGAACTGATACTACCTGAACCCAAAAAAACATATAATCCAGTTAAAAAATAGGCAGAAGACATGGACAGACATTTCCCCAAGGAAGAGATACAAATGGCCAACAGTCCCATGAAAAGATATTCACCATCACGCATCATCAGGAAAATTTAAATCCAAAGGACAATGAGGTATTACATCAAACCTGTCAGAATGGCTAACATCAAAAGCACAACAAAGAGCAGGTGTTGGGAGGATGTGGATAAAGGGGAATCCTCGCAAACTGTGGGTGGGAATGCAAACTGTGGTGGCCACCGTGGAAAACAGTATGAAGGTTCCTCAAAAAATTAAATATAGAACTACTCTACGATCCAACAATCACTCTACTGGTATTTCCCCAAAGGCTAGAAAACAGTAACTTATAAGGATATGTGCACCCCTATGTTTCTTGCACCATTATTTAGAATATCACAATATGGAAGCAACCCAAGTGTCTGTAGAAAAATTGACAAATGAGATGATAGATGTGTGTACTCACACACACACACACACACACACACACACACACACACAATGGAGTATTATTCGGCTTGAAAAAGAATGAAACCTTGCCATTTGCAGCCACATAGATGGAGCTAGAGAGTATTATGCTAACTGAAATCAGTCAGTCAGAGAAAGACAAATCCCATACGATGTCACTCTTATGGGGAATTGAAGAAACAAACAAAAATAAATAGAGAGAAAAAGGACACACACCAAAATACAAACTCTTAACAAGAGAGAACAAACGGATGGTTACCAGAGAGGAGGTGAATAGAGGGATGAGTGAAATAGATGAAGCAGATTAAGAGGACACTTTTCTAGATGACAACTGAGTAATATATAGAATTACTGAATCACTCTCTTGTACACCTGAAAAGAATGTAACACTGTATGTTAGCTCTACTGGAATTAAAATAAATTTTTAAAAAAGAATTTTCTTTCAGGAACCTCTTTGAAAAAGCTTTTCGTGTGCAATGTGCATAAGCCCTACTTGGGAGGATTCACTCTACAATAATTATTCATTCTATGCCTCGAATTCAGATTTCACTGAGTTCTTACCATGGATCCCAGGCCACGGGAGCCATGGTCCTTTTCTGTCCAGGCTCAGCACCTATGCATTCAAGATTGGAAGTAGAGACACATGTCACTTCACAGTCCAGAAAGCTATTATTGTTTCTGTTTCAGTGTGAGAGAGTCACAGACTTTGGGACAGGTTTCAGAGCAGGTATACTATGGATCCTGGATCTCTACTTCAATGTTCATTGCCTGGATCCATTTGGCTAATAGGTTCCCTGTGGATGGGCTTGCTCCCAAGCACATATATAGAAGATGCAAAGGTGGGTGGGCTTGGTGTGGGACAGGAAGAAGACCAAAAGTAGACAAGGGTTCGACCCCTCCCCTGATACAGGAACTGCTACAGGAGAGGGTACGGGAGGTAGAATCCATGCGAAACTCCAAGGTCACCAGCTGAACACAGGAGGCATAGGTCAAGGGATCTGGAGATGCAGGGGTTGAAGGCTGCTCTGAGCTACCTCTGGGAGGAAGGGAGGGAAGGAATGAGAAGGAGACACTGCCTGCCCCTGGCCCATGCCAGCTGCCCACCACTCCGACACGCATCCGTCTACACAGCTGACACAGCCTGGGCTCAGGACGGGCTGGCTCAGATCCTTCAATCCTCAGTGGGATAGCTGGTCCCAGGGCTCAGAGACATGCTGAGGGAGATGAGAGGGAAAGCTGCCCCACCAAGGTCATCCCCTCCTTGAGCAGACAGCTCTTCAGAACTGCTAAAAAAAAAACCCACTAACGGGGTTGAAAGACATGCCATGGATGAACTAAGGCATAGAGATATGTAAAATAACATTCATTTTTAAGTTCAGAGCTGTCAGCTCAGGAAGTGGGGAGAGCTTCCCTGAAGAAGACTGAGGGGAGGGCAGGCCATGCTGAAAAGGGAGTCATGGTTCTCCTGATTGGGGACCTGCAGCCCCCTTCCAGGGCAGGGCATCATCCTCAATCACATGAGATCCATGAAAGTGTTCCATCAGGACCAGATGTTTGTCTCGAGAAGGCTACCCTGGCATCGGACTGCACAGGGCACCAGGGACGAGGGCCAGATGGAGTATGGACAGTACCCCGGAGGCCATGGGGCAAGAGCAGAGGCACATGACCTTGAAGATGATGATGAAAAGCAGGAGGTGGCAGCATGGAGCCGGCCCAAAAGTGCATTGGGAGCAGTGCCCACAGCTACACTGACTGGGTGCCTTCTGTGCCCGGTGTGGCTGACTTCAGTGGGCTCCAGACTAGTCCTGACCACAAGTCTAGGAAGTGTGTACCACCTCCGGCCTCCTCTCCCCTTGCAGCTGCTAGGAATCACGTTCACAGACCCTGGTCAGCTTTCGTGGAAACCAAGCAGTGGCTCCCCCACACGCTGCACCTCTGGTGGTGGTCCAGTGCGACCCTCGTTCCTGGCCAGACAGTGATGTCTACCTGTCTCCACACAAATCCACAGACAGGAGGGTGTCCCTGAATTCCACAGCACCTGATGAGACAGATCCACAGAACCCAACACCCAGTGGGTCACCTGGGACCTCAAGTATGGTCATGGAGCTCACCATACCCTATTTCTGTCACTTCCCACAGAAAGCCTGGTTCTGATCCCCCACAATACCATACATCCTGGTTGCTGACCTGGTTAAGCATCTGCCTTCGGCTAAGGGTGTGATCCTGGCATTATGGGATCGAACCCCACATCAGGCTCCTCCGTTATGAGCCTGCTTCTTCCTCTCCCACTCCCCTGCTTCTGTTCCCTCTCTCGCTGGATGTCTCTATCTCTGTTGAATGAAATAATAAAATCTCGAAAAAAATTAACAAGACAGAAATAAAAAAAGTCAGAGAGGATGTGAAGAAAGGGGAGCCCTCTTACACTACTCGTGAGAATTCAAGCTGGTACAGCCACTTTTGAAAACAATATGGAGGTTCCTCAAGACATTAAACACAGAGCTATCCTACGACCCACTAATTGTACTGCTGGGTATTTACCCCATCGACACAGAGTAATGAAAAGAAGGGGCACCTGTATCCCAATGTTCATAGCAGCAATGTCCATAATAGCCAAACTGTGGAAGGAGCCAAGATGTCCTTCAGCAGATGAATGGACAAAGAAGATGTGGTTCATCTATACAATGGACTATTACTCAGTCATCAGAAAGGATGAATACCCCCCATTTGCACCAACATGGATGGACCAGGAGGGGATTATGCTAAGTGAAATTAAGTCAAACAGAGAAAGACAATTATCATATGGTTTCACTCCTATGTGGAATGGAAGGAATAGCATGGAGGACATTAGAAGAAGGAAGAGAAAAGTGAAGGGGGGGAATGAGAGGGGAAGATGAACCGTGAGAGACTACTGACACTGGGAAACAAACTGAAGGTTGCAGAAAGGGAGGGGAAGGGGAATGGGTTATGCTGGTGATGGGTATTAAGGAGGGCACGTGTTGGGGCGCCTGGGTGGCACAGAGGTTAAGCATCTGCCTTCGGCTCAGGGCGTGATCCCGGCGTTATGGGATCGAGCCCCACCACAGGCTCCTCCGCTGTGAGCCTGCTTCTTCCTCTCCCACTCCCCCTGCTTGTGTTCCCTCTCTCGATGGCAGTCTCTATATCTGTCGAATAAATAAATAAATTCTTTTTTTAAAAAAAGGAGGGCACGTGTCATAATGAGCACTAGGTGTTATATGCAAACAATGAATCATGGAACACTACATCAAAAACAAATGAAGTACTGTAGGGTGACATCATTTTAAAAAAAGAAAGATATGAAATCCGTACTGGAAAACTGTCACTATTTGCAAATGACATGAAATCCCAAATGATTCCACAAAAAAAAAACAAAAAACAACAACAACAACAAAAAACAAAACACAACTGTTAGAATAAACAAATTCAAGAAAGCGGCAGGATATAAAGTCAATATACAGAGACCTGTTGTCTTTATTTATTTTCAAATTTTATTTATTTATTTGACAGGAAGAGAAAAAGCACGAGCAGGGGGAGTATGAGAAAGAGGGAGAAGCAGACTCTTGCTAAGCAGGGAGCCAAACACGGGGCTCGATCCCAGAACTCTGGGATCATGACCTGAGCTGAAGGCAGACGCTTCACCTATGGGGCCACCCAGATGACCCAACTTCTTGCATTTCTGTATACTGATGACACACTTTCGCAAAGAGAAATTAAAAAAGCAATGCCATTTACAATTGCATCAAAAAAATCTAGGAATGAAACTAACCAAGAATGAGAAATACATGGTACACTCAACACACGGCAGAAAAGAAATGAAAAGCATGTGTGTCGAGGGGGGCAGGATGTATGGGTCAAAGATTTGGAAGGCAACACAAACAAATGGAAGCTTATGCCATGCTCCTTAAATGGAAGAGTTAATTATGTGAACATGTCCATCGTACCCAAAGCAATTGACAGATGTGATGAAATGCCTATCTGAATTCCAGTGGCATTATTCGAGGAAATAGAAAACAGTCCTCAAACTTGTATGGAATCACAAAAGACCCCAAATACCCAAAGCAACCTTTAGAAAGAAAGGTGCAGTCAACACACTCCTGGATTTCAAGTTAGATTACAAAGCTGTTGTCATCAAAACAGGATGGTACTGGCATAAACACAGACACCAGGTCAGTGGAACAGAACAGAAAGCTCAGAAACTTACCCACACGTAGATGATCCTAACTTACGACACAGCAGCAGAAGATATGCCATGAGGGAAGGACTGTGTCTTCAGTGAGCGGTAACAGGCAAACTGGACACTAAATGCAGAAGAATATAACTGGGTCACTTTCTTACACCACACACAAAATTTTTACTGGATGAATGATATGAACGTAAGAACTGAATCCATAAACCTCCAAGAAGACACAGGTACTAAGTCTCTCGACATTAGTTTTGGCAAAAAGTCTTCAGATCGGACACCAAATGCAAAGGCAACAAAAGCAAAAGTAAACAAGTGGAACAACTTCAAAGTGAAATCTTCCACATGGAAAAAGTAACCAGCAAAAACTTACAAGGCCACAGACCCAATAAGAAAAAAAAATATCTGTGAATCATATGTGTGAGAAGAGGCTAATATCCAAAATACACACAACACTCATACAAATCAAAACCAAAAAAAAAAAACTGTATAAAAAATGTGGGGAATATGTGAATAGATACTTTCCAAAGATGGCACACAGGTGCCAACAGACAGAAAAAGTTGTTCCACATCACTAAATATCGTCAGGGAAACATCAGTCAAACCCACAATTGGCTATTCCCTCACAACTGTTGGAACACCTATTGTCCCAGAGACAGACACCAGGTGGGGTCAAGGGTGTGCAGACGAGGAGACTCTGTGCACTGTTGGTGGGAATGGAAATTGGTGCAGCCACTGTGACAAATGGTATGGAGGTTCCTGAAAAAATAAAAGCAACTACAACATGACCCAGTAATGGCTCTACTGAGTATTGATTCGGAGAACACAAAAATACTGCCTCAAAAAGACAGATGCACTCCCACGGTCACTGCAGATTAATTCACAAGAACCAGACATGGAAACACAGACCTTGGGGGCCTTATGCCAAGTAACTCAGACACAGAAAGACCAATACCAGATGCTCTCATGTACATTCCACGAGGAATAAACAAATACTGAACGCATAGAAACTGAGAGCAGATTGGTAGGTGCCAGATTCGGGGATGGGGTGGTAGAAACGGGTGAAGGTGGTCAAAGTCTCAATGTTTGAGTGAGAAAATCCGACAGTCATGAAATGTTCTGTCCAGCATGGAGACTAAAACTAACGCTGCAGCATGGGGTATAGTTTTCCCTGCCCTTTGAAAGTACAGGGCTTCTGAGAAACCTTGCACAGCAGAAATGGTGTCAAGAAGGAATGGCCATTAATTTACACGGAATAATTAGACAGTGTCCTCGGACTCCAAAATTCCTTCTCTTTGGCTTTTCTTAGGCCTCAGCACACAAGTTTCTAAGGGAGGCCCAGCATAATTGAAGATAAAGCACAGCAGAGGCTCACAGACACCATTCAAAGTGCTCTTGGCTGGATGTGGAGAGCAGTTCCCAGAGGAAGGAGCTGGTTGGGGTGCACGCTGCCTCTGTTGTGCTTCTTCCCAAAACAGATGCTGAACGCGATTCTCACTGTTCACCTTTTTTCATAAGAGGGAAATCCTCTTCAGGTCTCTTCCTCTTACTGAAGATGCGTAATAATATAGTTCTTTCAAGAAAGCCCAGTGTCTTACTGTGAACGTTCAAAAAGTGGGGGATACTTGTACTTGAGCATTTCTGAGGGAGGAGATGTGAAAGTTTCTCCCAGACACAAATCTCAGCATATCCACCGGGAAAGGCACCTTCCTCAGCATGCGGAACACGGACTACCTCCTACCCCACGAGAAACCCTCTCCTTCACCTCGATCAGGACAACCCACAACAGCTGGGAGTTACCCCAACTCCTCCGTTCTCCTGCTCCTAATAGCTAACCCATCAGCAAATCCTGTGTGCTCCATCTTCAAAATGGACCCAGAATAGGTCTAACCACTCCATCCAAGGCCACCTGTCTGGTCCACAGTGCCTGAGTTCCTGGAAAAGCTTCGTCATTGACGTGCCTTACCGTCTTCAACACTCTGTCATCTGTTCTCAACACTGTAGCCAGGATGGCCCAGTGATACAGGGTCTCATGGGGTTATAGCCCTGGAATGGCTTTCTTTCACCTCTCTGAGGTCATGTCCTAAGCTGTCTCCTGTGGCCACAGGGCCTTCTTGCTGTTCCTGGACATACCTGGAATTCTCCTGCCCCAGAGCCATTGCACATGCTTTCCCTTCTGTTTTGAATGCTCTTGATGTGTTCTCACTCACCTTCTGAGAAGTCTGAATTGGCGTGACAGGGACAGAAGATGAGGCTCTGTGTGTTGGGTGAGGCTGGTAGCCCAGAAGAAGGTTCTCTGCCAGCTCTCCGCCTGTGCCTCACTTGTCCTCAGCCAGGAACTTGCACACAGCCCTCACCTGTCACAACTCTCACCCAGGAGACCCACAGCCACCCTTGGAGCCCACCCTGTCCACACCCTGCTGCAGAATGCATTCAGCTCTCCTGTGGGACCCCTGTCAGTTTACCCAGTCCTGGAACTCCCCCGTCTCCTGCAAAGCTCCCGGATTCCCCCTCTTCTTTCAAAATCACACTGGTGCAAGGCTTTCATGAGAAAGCTATAACGCTAACTAATGAAAGGTTCATACCTACTTTCCCCTTCTGTTGCCTCTCTCTCCACCTTCTTTCCTACCTGTGCAAACTGTAACATATCAGTGGAACATGAACATGCTCTGAGACCTGAATCTTTCATTGCAGTTTTCTGAGGACTCTTTATGTGATAAGAAACTAGTGTATCTTACAACAGGGTGTTTTACAACTCTCATCTATAGAATAGTAGAGCCCAAATCACTACAATTTTACCTCACTCTTCATGAAGCAGAACACTTTTTCCTTTCTTCTTTTACTTAAATTCCAGTTAGTTCACATGCCATGGAATATTCACTTCAGGGGTAGGATTTAGTGATTCCTCACCTGCATACAGAACTCGGTGCTCATCACAAGTACCCTCCTTAATACCCCTCACCCGTTTAACTCTTCCCCCCACGCCCCTGTCCTGCAGCAACACTCAGTTTTTTCTCCTCAGTTGAGTCTATTTACTTGTTTGCCTTTCTCATCACCCCTCAACTCTGTTCATCTGTTTTCTTTCTGAAATTCCACAAGCATGAGAGGATAGGATATTTGTCTTTCCTCACTGATTTTGCTTAGCTTAATACACTCTAGGTCCATCCACATCCTTGCAAATGGTAAGATTTCATTCTTTTTGAAGCTGGGTCATATTCCATTATATATAGGTATCGCACATCTGCTTTATCCATTCATCAGTGCATGGACTTTGGGATTCTCTCCATAGTTTGGCTACTGTGGACATTGCTGCTATAAACATCATGGTGCATGGACCCCCTTTGAATCCGCATTTTTTAATCCTTTGGGTAAATACCTAGGAGAGCAATAGCTGGATCATGGGGTTGTTCAATGTTTAACTTTTTAAGGAATCCCCACACTGTTTCCTAGACTGGCTGCACCACTTTGCATTGCCACCAACAGGATGGGAGGGTTCCCCTTTAATCAGAACATTATCTGCCGGCAATTTCATAAGAGGAAACAAAACCTCTGGGAGATGCACCCAGGGTCAGGCAAGCAGTTGCAGACTTCACCCTAAGGCTCCTGACGCCAAGCCCCTTGAAGCCACCAGCATGCCACTATCCAAAAGAATTCCCAGACTCTCCTTCTGACTCCACCACCAAAGAAACTACAGAGAGAATATGGCACCTCAAAATATCGAGATAATACATTTAGTAAAACTAGAAAGTCAAGCTCAACTTTTAAACAGGAACAGGCCGCTTTGGATAATTTTCAATTTTCCCTCCACCCTAATTTTAACTCTTCTGATGAATAAACTAATCAATGATGAAACATCACCTTTGTCAAATGACATCATCCAAGTCTGTATCAGATGAAAAAAAGCCACCTAACTCTAGGTGCTGGCCACTCAACCATATCTAAGGCATAATTGAATAAACAGTGTTAGATGAAGGAACAAATTAGATGTTACAAGCAGGCACAGAGTGAATCTCACCTTCCATTTCTAATAAAAGAGGGTTCCTAGGAAACAGATGGTCAAAATACATCTGTAAGCAATAAATGGACAGAGAAATTGTGATCCCCTGCAAAGTTCTACCTGCAGGGAAACTAAGTAATTCTTGCACCAAACCCAGAATCCTGACAGCTACTTCAATTTTACTTTGTGGCTCAACTAGAGAAAAGAGAAACGCCCAGGAGGTTTTGGGATAATGAGAGGTTTTACCTCCAGCCCTGACATAGATAGGACATTTTGCCAAACATACCTGTGCTTTCTCTGAACACTGGCGTCCTGTGACAAGCTGCCTCGCTGACTCCGATGCTAACGTTCAAAACCTCGGGTGTCTTGGAGCCAGAGCAGAGAAGTGCTGTCAGCTGGGGAGAAGAAGGCACCTCTGACCTAAAGCCTGCACACCTGCTTCGGTTTCTGGGCAAGGGGCAACACATACTTGTTGTTTAGCAGTAATTATCTTCATTCTCAACAGACCAATGACCTTGCCTTTTCTGGAAAGCAGACTTAGTCTTCTAAAGAAACCCTCAATTCGTCTATTCCCAATGCAACTAGAGTAGGGTCTGGTTTACGCACGCCTCCAGGCCCCCACCTGGAGGATTTTCCTGCATGATTCTAATAGCCAATTACCACTAACCCGGGGGCACAGGGGACATAATGCTGAAGTTGGGGGATGGCTCTGGGGCTTGCTACTGCCACACCTGTGCCTGGGGGACCAGGGCACACCTTGCTGAACTCGGGGTACTGCTCAAGAGGCATCACCTGCGCTGTGTCAGAGAACTGAAGGTGGGGATTATGTGAGGTCCTTTCCCGCACTCTTCCAGGGGAACAGGGGAAACCCTGAAATTCTGCAACCAATCCCACCAAAGCTCAGGGGAGCGGGCGCCCTGGAGTTCACGGGTATGGAGAATAAGGCCAGTTGAGGATATGGGACAGAACAGACTTTAAAGGGAAAAAGAAAACTCATCTGAGTCCCCACAATGAACCCTCTCCTCGTGCCCTTCCAGAACCCTGCCTCCCACTTGGGGCGCACCCTACCCCCGGACCATCACCCCAGTGCAAGCTGCTCACTCACCAGCAGGGATCTCCACAGGGCAACTCTCTCTCTCTCAGTGCCCCTTCTTCTGCCCCAGGACTGCAACTCACTGCAAATCTGGGACCGCCCACAATGATGGAGCTACACCCCCAAGTGGTGAATGGTCTGGGAGGGTGGTGCCTGAGCTCCTTGAATGCTGGGCAACCTGCCCTCAAGCCCCTGGAACCCTGAAAGTACAGGGGGCCCAAGAGGAGCCTCCTCTACTCAACACCAGGCACAGGCATGGGTGGGTTCGTGGGCTGGGGCCCCCCCACACACCTGGCCCCTTCCAGGGACCCCTCTAGCTGCAGACCACCCTCAAAGACCTGCCCCTTCCCTTTCAGCACCAGCACTCCCTGCTGGGGTGTGCCTGGTTCTGGGCAAGGTCAGTGACTCTCAGACCCTCCAAGACTTGGGCTTTAGGAAATGCAATGTTTTCATGCATTTTCAGTATGTATATGTCAGTATGACTTTAATCTTATGGGAGCCAAAGAGGGTCTTTATTTTTTCTTATCTTTATGTTGGCATTTTTGGTTATTGTTTTCTTCTCGAAGCAGATGTACAACATGTGCTTGGGGCAGAAATAGGGCCCATGCACTGAGGTTTTGCCCAGTCATTTTGAGCCAGGTACAATGTTAAAGGATACCTTCCCTGGGAGCCCAGGATCAGGGCCCAAAGATGATATAAAATAAAAATTACTTTTATCATTATAATTACTCCTAAATGGAGGAATGTGAGACAAAAGCACCTTTCCCAAGAGTACCAAGAAATCAAAATGATGTCCACAGAAGGCGGCCTGCTCCATGGTCAGCACAGGTGACAGAAGTGTTCACAGTATCTGAACTCCTGCCCTTCTCCTGCACAAATCTCTGAAGCACACAGACCACTTAAAATCAGAATTGTAGAACTGCTAGACACCTTAGAGATGTCTGGCACCATTCCCTTGGACTGCAGAATAAAACACAGTAGCTCATTGTCACAAACTAATTTCAACATGAAGTGCTCCCTGGATGCACTAAGTTCTTTCTCTGCAAATGTTGACTAATGTAAGTAACAGTCATACCATATAAACACTACGATGGCTGGGAAGTCATCGTAGGTAAGGGAATATTTTAGCCATGTTTATAAGCATTGGCTCACGTTGTAGAAGAGGCTGAGCTGAGTGTTTTTAAATACTATTTCAGACCTGTTTTACAGCACCCTCTGAACATACCAGAGCCTGAATCGACTAAAAAAGATAGTTGGTTTCAGTAACTTTAATACCAGGAAAATATTATACTGTCTGTATTCCTTAGGATCTTTGAGAATCTTACCCAGAGGTCCTCCACTGAGATAATGATCTTAATGATCACCATTGGCAGAGGTGAAAAGGCCCACTGAATTCGTTCCAGTTGTCCACATGACAAGAAAATCCTGATACTTGATAAGTTTCCAGATCGAGAAGAGCAGAGATAAGAGGGAAATAGTACCCTGTATGGAACAACAAGGGATTTGGAGTCAATTTGGGGATCCCACTTAGGTTTCTGACACTAAAATCCTCTGTGACTCATATCATCTGAGTCCCTGTCTAACCACCTGAACATGTGCCTAAAAATATCTACACCCTAGTTGAGAAGTTTAAGAGGCAGAATGCTACAAAGAGCCAGTATGATGTCTCTCAGGAACAGGTGCTCAGGAAGCCATAATTGCTATTGGGTCTATTTCTTTTCCAGAAGAAAGAACACATGTTGAATCCATATTCCTTATCGATGACTCACCAGATGATTTTCAAACCTGAAGGAAGGCCAAGAAGTCGCTCTTGTGTCATATTTCACTCAGAAATCATGTTGTTGGACTGGTGAGGATGATACGATAGCGACGTCATCACTAAGAGTGGGGAGCTTCTAATTTCCATACGGCCATGTTGACCCCCTTAGCTCAGAGCCACCAGAAAGGGCAGCTGGGGAGGGGGCACTGCCATCACTATGAGTGGGGAGCTTCCCATTTCCATATGGCCATGTTGACCCCCTTAGCTCAGGGCCACCAGATAGGACAGCTGAGGGGGACCACAGGCCAAGGCTGCCAGGTGTGGCTGGGGCAGGCAGAACTCTGACTTAAGGCTCAACTCCTGTCTAGGTTATTATAATGCTCTTCACAAAGAAAGTGCCATTGTGTGTGAGCCCTCATGTAGAAAAGGTTCAGTATTTCCATTGAGATTCCTTCTCTGACCTTTAGGATATATAGCAAAGTTCCATTTAATTTTTAAACATTGAAGGACTTCCTGGTTTTCTTTTCGCTATGACTGTGGCTCAATTCCCCTGTGGTCTAAGAATAGAATCTAGTTAATTTCAGGGTTTAACATTTGTAGCCTTGATTCGTGGCCCCACCTATCATCTATTTGGGTAAAGAGTCTATGACCACTTGAAAATAATGTATTCTGCACTTATTATGGAATGTTCCCTATATGTCAATTAGGTCACATTTGTTACCAATGTTTTGTCTGCTTTTTCTTTCAGATATTGAGAAAGGTATATTAAAATCTTCAAACAGGGGCGCCTGGGTGGCACAGCGGTTAAGCGTCTGCCTTCGGCTCAGGGCGTGATCCCGGCGTTATGGGATCGAGCCCCACATCAGGCTCCTCTGCTGGAAGCCTGCTTCTTCCTCTCCCACTCCCCTGCTGTGTTCCCTCTCTCGCTGGCTGTCTCTCTCTCTCTCTCTCTCTCTCTGTCAAATAAATAAATAAAATCTTAAAAAAAAAAAGAAAAGAAAAGGACTGTTTAAAAAAAAAATAATAAAAAATAAAATCTTCAAACAATGCTGCTCTATTCAACGTTGCATCAGAGAATCTACCAGTGTTAGAAGGCAAGAGAAACAAAAAGTATAAGAATTGAGGGGATAATTGTGACTATTCACAGATAATACGATTGTGTACATAGAAAATCCAAAACAGTCTATAAATACCCTATTAGAATTAAAAATGCAATTTATAAATTTGAGATGGATTGTGCTTCCCATTGGACAATTTCTGAAAGAAAACGTAGAACCTGTCAATCTTGGGGTAGGACATAGGGTGCACTAACCATTTAAAAGAATTCAGTGGGACTTCATAAAAATGTGACATTTCTCCTTATCTTATGACCATAAGAAAATGAAAAAGTGAACCGCAGGCTGGGAAGTAAAGATTTGCAATACACACACTGACAAAGACTTGTCAATAAAGAATTCCTGCTCATCAACCATAGAAAGTCTATTTATAAATGAATACTTCACAAAAGATTGACTGATGGCCAATAAGAACAGGAAAGGGTGCTCTACAGTATTATTTTCAGGAACAGCAAGGCTTTTCCTAAAATGAAAACATACACACAAACCAGTATTCCCTAGATGGATGACATCTTTATTTCTGAGGACAGCTTGAAGAACAGGCTAGCATCAAAGTAGAGTGATGGAATTCCTGACACTCAGAGGATGGACAATTGACCTCAAACTACAGTACAATTTCTAGGCAGCATTCGGTCCTCTGAAGGCAGACAACTACCACACCCCTTCCTCCACCACACATGTTGCTTCCCAATCCCTACCATAAAAGAAGAAGATGAGAAACAGATAGGACTAGTAGGAAATAGCAAAAATCACATGTGGGGATTATCCTGAAACACTGATCACATAAATAGTGTAAGGAAGTGTAGGGAACTGACAAGGACAGAGACTCAAGAGGTACTTCTTTGGGAAATGCTGTCTGAAATTGTCACACATTGGTACCAGCTAATGAGGGCTCTGAACATACCCTAGGGTTTGCTCACAAGGGTCTGCAACACCATCGCTGAGGACTGAAACTCTTCAAGACCTCAAAGCTTGCCGGATTGACTATTGGACTAAGAGATTCCCATGTTCTGAAAACAGATACCAACTCATTGAAAGGTTCACCTGGGCTCTCTCGGAGGCCCTACAAGAAGCTGAACCATTCACTGAAAATCAATTAAACACACACACACACACACACACACACACACACACACACACACACACCTGTCATTTCACTAATTACTTAAACATTCAAGGTTCGTCCTACCTTTTCTTTTTCACATTGATATTTATACTCACATGAAATGTCATCATTTCTAATGAACACTGATGTCAAAATAGAGATCCATTGACACAATATTCACAAAATGGAACTTCCCTGCTGTCATTTTCAATATAGCGTTTTTTAAAGTTCATACATATTTTAGGTTTTTGGTAACTTATACAGGAGAAGATCAGCACTGAAAAACTCTGAATACTGACAATAAGTTTTAAGCCTAGAGAACAAAAATTGCCAATTTCATAGATAATAAGGAACCAAAGGGAAAGCATGGAAGCTGTAGTCGAATAATTTTACACATATGCATCCTCTATTATTCTACTACTGAGGGGCATGTTTTATTACCACTATACATGCATCAATTGTCTTCCACGTGCACTTGCACAGGTATAATGAATTACTACAGTAGAATGAAATGTCTGGGAACTACTTGGTGGCATGTATAATGAACAATGAAATTTCGATCTTATATTTGGTGAACTTCCACTGTCTGTCCCTTTAAACAGTGGACCCTAAACAGAAGGGGGAATGAACCACGAGAGACTATGGACTCTGGGAAACAAACTGAGGGCTTCAGAGGGGAGAGGGGTGGGGGATTGGGATGGGCCAGTGATGGGTATTAAGGAAGGTACATATTGCATGGAGCACTGGGTGTTATATGCAAATAATGAATCACGGAACACTACATCAAAAACTAAGGAAATACTGTATAGTGACTAACATATCATAATAAAAATTATTATTAGAAAAAAAATTAAAGGTAAAAAAAAAACAATACAGCTTTTCTGTTTCAAGAACAATCACAATTGAGAAAAAACTAACTTCCAATCCCTAAAGCCAAACACAGACCAAGTTCCATTTCACTCCCCTTTATTCACATTCTCTGTGGGTTCTAAGCGATTTCCCTACCTCCTTTCCTGCTGAGCAGGGAGCCCGGGCTCGATCCCAGAAGCCTGGGATCATAACCTGAGCCAAAGGCACATGCTTAACTGGCTGAGCCAGCCAGGAGCCCCAGCCATGTTTTTCTTAAACAAAAGGACACTTTCTCACGATGCCTTCACATGACTTCACATGGTACCAGAGATCTGCATTTGCCTCTAGGAGGTTGCAGATGAAGGCAATTGCAAACTCTCACAGTGGTTTATCAAATACAATGACCTGCCTGGTGATAGTGAAACTCTTATGAGCCCACGAGAGGGTGCTGTGACACTCAGCTGTGGCTGGGCTGGCACAGAGAACCAAATCCATTTCCCTGCCTGATGTCTGTGAGGAACAGATGCCCCCACTGTGAATGAGACCCTGCCACTGAGCTGTCCAGAGATGGCCATCCTCACGGAGGATGAGGATAAAGGACAATGCCTGAGGAGACCTCATCTGTCTCTTTTATCTTTTCATATTTTTGACAGTGGACAAATCACTGCCTAGGAGTCCCCAACTACCTTAGTCTCATCTGTGAATGGCCAAGAGATTTTACAAAACACTCAAGATTTTGACCTCACAAATGCCCACAACCACTTACCATAGGGATTCAACATTAAGCAAAGATACTGTTCGTTGGAAGAGAGGTCCTGCCCACTGTTGTTTCTCACTTATATGCTCATCTTCCTTACCTCATGGTAACATAACCAACTTGATTCCTGCTTCCGTCTTCAGGAAGGCTGAGGTGACTTGAAGGGCATTACCCTGACATCGTTCTTTCTTAGCAATAAGATGTGGACATTTCCCTAGTCCTACACACCCAAAGTTGAATCGGAATCAGGATTGAGGAGGCTGATGAGAGTTGAAGGTGTTTTCCTGTACACGGTGGTTTATTACCAATAAGGATGGGTCAGAGTCCTCGAAATTCCAGAACCTTTTCATTAATGCTTCCTACTCGTGAAAGATGATGTACATTGGTCTTTCCCTGTATAGTGTGGTGATTCAGAGATAAGTGCTTAGCGCTTTCGTCAGACTTCCACGACCACCTTGGGGCTGGCTTCCATATTCACAAAGGATGAAGTTAGGGCTAAGAGGGTTCCTGTACACTGTTATTTCTTACAGATAAGTGTATGGCATTTTTGTTACATTGCCAGAACCACTTAGCGCTGGGCTTGCCGGCCTCCTGGGGACTAACACTAACCCTAGGTCGGCCCCCGAGGGGCCCCTCCCAAGGGGCCTGGCACCACAACGCCGGGGATTGGGGACCCCTGAGCCCAGCACCGGAGTCACCCTGCCGCCCCGCAGCAACCCGGGCTGCTGGGCCGCCGCCAGTCTTTCAGGGCGAGAGAACTGGCAGGGCCCTCCAAGCCCCCGGCGACCTTCGAAGGCCCCCCGCGCCAAAACGTTTGGGCCCACATTCCGTCTCACCAGCGCCCTCACCTCGGGTTGCCCCTCCGCCTGCCACAGAGCTGGCGGAATGGGCCTGCCGGACTCCTGGGGGCTAACACTTACCCTAGGTCGGCCCCCGAGGGGCCCCTCCCAAGGAGCCTGGCACCACAATGCCGGGGATTTGGGACCCCCGAGCCCCAGTGCTGGACTCACTCTGCCACCCCGCAAGCACCCAGGGCGCTAGGGGTGTTGCCAGTCATTCAGGAAGGGAGAACGGGCAGGGCCCTCCAATCCCCCTGCGACCTCGAAGGCCCCCCGCGCAAAAACTCTGGCTCCCACGCTCCTGCTCGCCAGTGCCCTAACCTCGGCCCATCCCTCCGCTCGCTGCAGAGCTGGCGGATCAGGCCTGCTGGCTTCCTGGGGGCTAACCCTATCCCTAGGTTGCCCCCGAGGGGCCCCCCCCACATGACCTGGCGCCACATGCCAGGGGTTCGGGACCCCCAAGTCCCAGCACCAGACGCTCCCTGCCATTCCGCCTCCACATGGGGCGCTAAGGGCGTCACCAGTCCTTCAGGGCGACAGAACGGGCAGGACCCTCCGAGCAACCTGCGACCTTCGAAGGCACCCCAAGCCAAAGCCAAAATGCTCTGGCCCACGCTCCCGCTCGCCAGCTACCTCACCTACCCCACCTGCACATGGGCGGAATGAGCCTGCCAGCCTCCTGGGGGCTAACCCTAACCGGAGGTCGGCCCCCGAGAGGCCCATCCCAAGGGGCCTGGCGCCACAACGCCGGGTATTAGGGACCCCGAGCCCCAGCGCCGGAGTTGCCCTGCCACCCCGCCGCCACCTGGGCCGCTAGAGGTGCCACTGGTCATTCAGCGCGGGAGAATGGGCAGGGCCTTCCGAGCCCGTGGCGACCTTCAAAGGCCCCCCCATGCAAACGCTTGAGCCCACGCTCCCGCTCCTCAGTGCCCTCACCTCGGCCTGCCCCTCCGCTCGCCACAGAGCCAGCGGATGAGGCCTGACCTCATCCTGGGGGCTACCCATAACCCTATGTTGGCCCCTGAGGGGCCCCTCTGAAGGGGTCTGGCACCGCAATGCCTGGGATTGGGGACCCCCGAGGCCCAGCCCGGACTCACAGTCTCGCCCCGCTGCCACCCGGGTCGCTAGGAGCACTGTTGGTCATTCAGGGTGGGAGAACGGGCAGATCCCTCTGAGTCCCTGGTGACCTTCGAAGGCCCCCCGCGCCAAAACGCTTTGGCCCGTGCTCCCGCTCGCCTGGGCCCTCACCTCGGTCCACCCCTCCGCTCGCTGCAGGGCCGGTGGATCGGGACTGCCGGCCTCCTGGGTGTTACCCTAACCTTTGTTGGGCACCTGAGGGGCCCATCCCAGGTTCCTATTGCCACAACACCGGGGATTGGGGACTCCCGAGCCCCAGCGCCGGACTCACCCTCCCGCCCTACCGCCACCTGGGCCGCTACGGGCGCCCTTGGTCATTCAGGGAGGGAGAACGGACAGGGACCTTCGAGCCACCTGCAACATTCGAAGGCCCCCCACACCAAAACGCTTGGGCCCACGCTCCCGCTCGCCAGCACCCTTACCTCGGCCCTCCCCTCTGCTCCCCACACAGTGGGCGGATCGGGCCTGTGGGCCTTCAGGGGGCTAACACTAACCCTAGGTCGGCCCCCTAGTGGCACCTCCCAAGGGGCCTGGCGCCACAACAACGGGGAAAGGGGACTCCCGAGCACCAGCGCCAGACTCACCATGCCCCCCGATGCCACCCGAGCCACTAGGGGCACCGCCGGTCATTCAGGGCGGGAGAATGGGCAGGGCCCTCCAAGCCCCCAGCAACCTTCGAAGGCCCCCCGCACCAAAGCACTAGGTCCCACGCTCCCGCTCGCCATCACCCTTACCTCGGCCTGCCCCTCCTCTCGCCACACAGCCGGCGGATCGGGCACCCTAGCCTCCTGGGGGCTAACCCTAACCCTAGGTAGGCCCCCTAGGGGCCCATCCCAAAGGGCCTGGTGCTGCAATGCCGGTGATGGGAGCCCCGAGCCCCAGCACCAGACTCTCCCTGCCGCCCCGCTGCCAACCAGGCTGCGAGGGGTGCCGTCGGTCATTCAGGGCAGGAGAACGGGCAGGGCCGTCCGAGCCCCCAGCGACCTTCGAAGGCCTACCACGCTAAAACGCTAGGGCCCATGTTCCCTCTTGCCAGCGCCCTCACCTTGCCCGCCCCTCTGCTTGCCGTACAGCCTTCGTAATGGGCCTGCCAGCCTCCTGGGGCTAACCCTAAACCTAGGTCGGCTCCCAAGGGGCCTGGAGTCGCACCGCTGGGGATTGGGGACCCCTGAGCACCAGCGCCGGACTCACCTTGCCGCCCCGCCACCACAAGGGCCGCTAGGGGTGCGGCAGGACATTCAGTGCAGGAGAACGGGCAGGGCCCTCCGAGCCCCTATCGTCCTTCGAAGGCCCACCGCACCAAAACGCTTGGGCCCACGCTCCCGCTCACCAGCGCCCTCACCTCGGCCCGCCTCTCCACTCGCCACACAGCTGGCGGATCGGGCCTCCCAGCCTCCTGGGGGTTAACCCTAACCCTAGGTAGGCCCCCCAAGGGCCCCTTCCAAGGGGCCTGGCATCCGCAATGCCTGGGATTGGGGACTCCTGAGCCCCAGTGCTGGACTCACTGTGCCACCCCGCCACCACCCGGGCCGCTAGGGGAGCCGCCCGTCATTCAGTGCGGGAGAACGGGTAGGGCCCTCTGAGACCCAGAGACTTTTGAAGGCGCCCGCGATAAAACGCTTCGGCCCACACTCCTGCTTGCCAGCGCCCTTACCTCAGCCTGCCCCTCCACTCGCCGCACAGCTGGTGGATCCGGACTGCCGGCCTCCTGGGGGCTAACCCCAACCCTAGGTCGGCCCCCGAGGGGCCCTTAATGGGGCCTGGCGCCACAACGCCTGGGATTGCTGACACCTGAGCCCCAGCGCCGGACTCACCATGCCGCCCCGCCACCACCCAGGCTGCTAGCTGCACTGCCGGTCATTCAGGGCGTGAGAACAGGCAGGGCCCTCTGAGCCACGGGCGACCTTCGAAGGCACCCCACATCAAAACGCTTGCGCCCACACTCCTGCTTGTTAGCACCCTTGCCTCGGCCTGCCCCTCCGCTCGCCGCAAAGCTGGCCTATCGGGTCTGCCGACCTCCTGGGGGCTAACCCTAACCCTAGATCGGCCCAGGAGGGGCCCCTCCCATGGCACCTGGCGCCGCAACCCCGGGGATTACGGACCCCCGAGTCCCAGCGCCGGACTCACTCTGCTGCCCCGCTGCCAACTGGGCCAGTAGGGGCGCCGCCGGGCATTCAGGGAGGGAGAATGGGCAGGGCCCTCTTAGCCCCCGGCGACCTTTGAAGGCCACTCGCGCCAAAACGCTTGGGCTTATGTTCCAGCTCGCCAGTGCCCTCATCTCGGCCTGCCCCTCCGCTTGCCGCACAGCCGGCGAATCGGGCCTGCTGGGCTCCCGGGGGCTAAACCTAAACCTAGGTCTGTCCCCAAGGGGAAACTCCGAAGGGCCTAGGCGCCTAAAAGGCGGGGATTGGGGACCCCCGAGCCCCAGTGCCAGACTCTCCCTGTTGCCCCGCTGCCAAACGGGCCGCGAGGGGTGCCGTTGGTCATTCAGGGCAGGAGAATGGGCAGGGCCCTCCGAGCCCCTGGCGAACTTCGAAGGCCCCTTGCGCCAAAATGCTTGGGCCCACATTCCCGCTCGCCAGTGCCCTCATCTCAGCCTGCCCCTCTGCTCACCGCACAGCTGGCAGATCTGACCTACCGGCCTCCTGGGGGTAACCCTAACCCTAGGTCGACACCCAAGGGGGCCTTCCCAAGGGGCCTGGCGCCGCAACGCCAGGGATTGGGGACCCCCGAGCTCCAGCGCTGGACTCACCCTGCTGCCCCGCCAGCACACGGGCTGCTAGGGGCGCGGCAGGACATTCAGTGCAGGAGAACGGGCAGGGCCCTCCAGTAGGGGCGCCGCCGGTCATTCAAGGAGGCAGAAGGGGCAGGGCCCTCTGAGCCCCTGGCGACCTTCGAAGAACTCCCGCGCTAAAACGCTTGGGCCCACCTTCCCGCTCACCAGCGCCCTCACCTCGGCCAGATCCTGCGCTAGCCGCACAACCAGCTGATGAGGCCTGCCGGCTTCCTGTGGGCTAACCCTAACCCTAGGTCGGCCCTCGAGGGACCCGTCTGATGGGGCCTGGCGTCACAAAGCCTGGGATTGCTGACCCCCGAGCCCCAGCGCCGGACTCACCGAGCCGCCCTGCTGCTACCCGGACCGCTAGTGGCGCCACCGGTCATTCAGGGTGGGAGAACGGGCAGGGCCCTCCGAGTCCCCGGAGACTTTCGAAGGTACCCCACGCCAAAACGCTTGGACCAATGCTGCCGCTCGCCAGCGCCCTCACCTCGGCCCGCCCCTCCGCTCTCCAAACAGCCGGCGGATCAGGCCTGCTGGCCTCCTAGGGGCTAACCCTAACCATACGTCGGCCCCCGAGGGGTATATCCCAAGGGGCCTGGCTCTGCAATGCAGGGGATTGGGGACCCCTGAGCCCCAGCGCTGGACTCATCCTGTCACCCTGATGTAACCGGGCCGCTACGGGTGCTGCCGGCCATTCAGGGCGGGAGAATGGGCAGGGTCTACCGAGCCTCTGGCGACCGTTGAAGGCCCCCCCATCCAAAACGTTTGAGCCCATGCTCCCGCTCCTCAGCGCCCCCACCTCGGCCTGCCCCTCCTCTTGCCGCAGAGCTGGCGGATGAGGCCTGCTCTCCTCTGGGGGCTCCCCATAACCCTAGGTTGGCCCCTGAGGGGCCCCTCCGAAGGGGCCTGGCACCGCAACGCCAGGGATTGGGGACCCCCGAGCCCCAGCGCCGGACTCACCCTACTGCCCGAATGCCACCCGGGCTGGTAGGGGCACCGCTGGTCATTCACGACGGCAGAATGGGCAGGGCCCTTCGAGCCCCTGGCAACCATCGAAGGCCCCCCACGCCAAAATGCTTGGGCCCACGCTCCCACTCGCCAGCGCCCTCACCTCAGCCTGCCCCTCCGCTCAATGCACAGCTGGCGGATCGGACCTGCCGGCCTCCTGTGGGCTAACCCTAACCAAAGGTCAGCTCCTGAGGGGCCCATCCCAGTGGCCTATCGCTGCAATGCTGGGGATTGGGGACCCCCGAGCCCCAGTGCTGGACTCAACTTGCTGCCCCACCACCACCCAGGCCGCTAGGGGTGCCGCTGGTCATTCAGTGCAGAACGGGCAGGGCCCTCCGAGCCCCCGGCCACCTTCAAAGGCCCCCCCGCGCCAGAATGCTTGGGCCCACACTCCCGCTCGCCAGCACCCTTACCTCAGCCCGCCCCTCCACTCGCCGCACAGCCGGCGGATCGGGCCATCCGGCCTCCTGGTGGCTAACCCTAACCCTAGGTCTGCCCCCGAGGGGCCCATCCCAAGGGGACTGTCTCCGCAATGACGGGGATTGAGGACCCCAGAGGCCCAGCGCTGGACTCACACTGCTGCCACGCCGCCCCCTGGGCAGCTAGGGGCACCGCCGGTCATTCAGAGCAGAAAAACAGGCAGTGCCTTCCGAGCCCTGGTGACTTTCAAAGGCCTCCCGTGCCAAAACGCTTGGGCCCATGCTCCTGCTCGCCTGCGCCCTCACTTTGGTCTGCCCCTCAGCTTGCTGCACAGCTGGTGGATCGGGATTGCCAGCCTCCTGGGTGTTACCCTAATTGTTGTTGGGCCCCAGAGGGGCCCATCATAGGTTCCTATTGCCACAATGCCAGGGATTGGGGACCCCCGAGCCCCAAGGACGGACTCACCCTCCCGCCCTACCGCCACCTGGGCCGCTAGGGGCACCGCCGTTCATTCAGGCAGGGAGAACGGGCAGGGCCCTCTGAGCCACTGGCAAATTTCGAAGGCCCCCCACACCAAATCTCTTGGGCCCACGCTCCTGCTCCCCAGCGCCCTTACCTCGGCCCGCCCCTCCACTCACTGCACAGCTGGTGGATCGGGCCTGTGGGCCTTCTGGGGGCTAACCCTAACCTTAGGTCGGCCCCCTAGTGGACCCTCCCAAAGGGCCTGGCCCCACAACAACAGGGATTGGGGTCTCCCGAGCCCCAGCGCCGGACTCATCCTGCTGCCCTGCCACAACCTGGGCCGCTAGGAGCGCCATCGATCATTCAGGGAGGGAAAACTGGTAGATTCCTCTGAGCCACTGGCGACCTTCGAAGGCCCCCCGCGCCAAAATGCTTGGGCCCATGCTCCTGCTCGCCTGCACCCTCACTTCAATCCGCCCTTCAGCTCACTGCACATCTGGTGGATCGGGACTGCCGGCCTCCTGAGTTTTACCCTAATCGTTGGTGGGCCCCGGAGGGGCCCATCCCAGGTTCCTATTGCCGCAATGCCGGGGATTGGGGACCCCCGAGCCCCAAGGCCGGACTCACCCTCCCGCCCTACCGCCACCTGGGCCGCTAGGGGTGCCGCCGGTCATTCAGGGAGGGAGAACGGGCAGGGCCCTCCAGGCCACCAGTGACCTTCGATGGCTCCCGGCACCAAAACGCTTGGGCCATGCTCTCGCTCACCAGCGCCCTTACCTTGGCCCGTCCCTCCGCTAGCCGCACAGCTGGCGGATTGGTCCTGTGGGCCTTCTGGGGTCTAACCTTAACCTTAGGTCGGCCCCCTAGTGGCCCCTCCCAAGGGGCCTGGTGCCGCAACAACAGGGATTGGGGACTCCCGAGCCCCAGCGCCAGACTCACCCTGCCACCCCGCTACCATCCGGGCCGCTAGGGGAGCCGCCGGTCATTCAGGGCAGGAGAACGGGTAGGGCCCTCTGAGCCCCCGGAGACTTTAGAAGGCCCCCTGTGACAAAACGCTTCGGCCCACGCTCCCGCTTGCCAGCGCCCTTACCTTGGCCCGCCCCTCCACTCGCCGCACAGTGGGAAGATCCGGCCTGCCGGCCTCCTGGGGACTAACCGTAACCCTAGGTCGGCCCCCAAGGGGCCCGTCCGATGGGGCCTGGCACCACAACGCCTGGGATTGCTGACCCCCGAGCCACAGCACCGGACCCACTGTGTCGCCCCGCTGCCACACGGGCCGCTAGCGGCGCTGCCATTCATTCAGGGCGTGAGAACAGGCAGGGCCCTCCGAGCCCCAGGTGACCTCGAAGACACCCCTCATCAAAACGCTTGCGCGTACGCTCCCACTTGTCAGCGCCCTCACCTCGTCCCGCCCCTCCGCTCACCGCAAAGCTGGCCGATCGGGTCTGCCGGCCTCCTGGGGGCTAACCCTAACCATAGGTCAGCCCTCCCAAGGCACGTGGTGCCGCAACGCTGGGGATTGTGGACCCCCGAGCCAAAGCGCCGGACTCACCCTGAACCCTGCCGCCAACCGGGCAGGTAGGGGCACCGCCGGTCAAACAGGGAGGGAGAAGGGGCAGGGCCCTCTTAGCCCCCGGCGACCTTCGAAGGCCACTCGCGCCAAAAAGCTTGGGCCCATGTTCCAGCTTGCCAGTGCCCTCATCTCGGCCCGCCCCACCGCTCGCCGCACAGCCGGTGGATCGGGCCTGCAGGCCTCATGGGGGCTAAACCTAACCCTAGGTCCGTCCCCAAGGGGCCCCTCCCATGGGCCCTGGTGCCACAAAGCTGGGGATTGGGGACCCCCGAGCCCTAGCGCCGGGCTCACACTGCTGCCACACTGCCCCCAGGGCTGCTAGGGGTGCTGCCGGTCATTCAGAGCTGGAGAACGGGCAGTGCCCTCCAAGCCACTGCGACTTTCGAAGGCCTCCCGCGCCAAAACGCTTGGGCCCACACTCCCGCTCGCCAGCGCCCTCCCTCGTACTTCCCCTACGCACACCACACAGCCGGCAGATCGGGTCTCCCAGCCTCCTGGGGGCTAACACTAACCCTAGGTAAGCCCCCTAGTGCCCCATCCTAAGGGGCCTGGCGCCGGAATGCCGGGGATTGGGGACCCCCGAGCCCCAGCGCTGGACTCACCCTGCTGCCCCGCCGCCACCCTGGCCACTAGGGTGCCGCCGGTCATTAAGGGTGGGGGAACGGGCAAGTCCATCAGAGCTCATGGCGACCATCGAAGGCCCCCTGCGCCAAAACGCTTGGGCCCACGCTCCTGCTTACAGCGCATTCACATCGGCCCGCCCCTCCTCTCGCCGCACAGCTGGCAGATCGGCCTGCCAGCCTCCTTGGGGCTAACCCTAACCCTAGGTCGACGCACGAGGGGCCCCTCCCGAGGGGCCCCTCCCAAGTGGCCTGTCGCCACCACGCCAGGGATTGGGGACGCCCGAGCCCCAGCGCCGGACTCACCATGCCACCCCGCCACCACCCGGGCCACTAGGGGCACCGCTGGTCATTCAGGGCGGGAGAATGGGCAGAACCCTCCAAGCCCCTGGCGACTTTCGAAGGCTGGCCATGCCAAAACGCTGCACCCATGCTCCTGCTCGCCAGCGCCCTCCCCTGGCCTGCCCTACTACTCGCCGAACAGCTGGCGGATCGGGCCTGCTGGCCTCCTGGGGGATAACCATAAGCCTAGATCGGCCCCCGAGGGGCCCCTCCCAAGGGGCCTGGCGCCACCACGCCAGGGATTGGGGACGCCTGATCCCCAGCGCCGGACTCACCTGGCCGCCCCACCACAACCAGGGGCACTAGGGGCGCCGCCAGTTATTCAGGGCGGGAGAATGGGCAGGGCCCTCCGAGCCCCCGCCAACTTTTGAAGGCCCCACATGCCAAAACGCTTGGGCCCATGCTCCCGCTCCCCAGCGGCCCCACCTTGGAACGCCCCTCCTCTCGCCGCACAGCCAGCGGATTGGGCCTGCCGGCCGCCTGGGGCTAACCATAAACCTAGGTCGGTCCTCGAGGATCCCATCCCAAGGGGTCTGGAGCAGCAATGCCTGGGATTGGGGACCCCCAAGCTCCAACACCGGACACACCCGGCAGCCCCGCCGACACCCGGGGTGCTAGAGGCGCCGCCGATTATTCATGGTCGTAGAATGGGCAGGGCCCTCCGAGACTTCGACGACCTTCGAAGGCCCGCTTCGCAAAATGCGTGGAGCCATGCTCCCGCTCGCCAGCGGCCTCACCTCGGCCCACCCGACCGTATGCCGCACAGCCTAAGGATCGGGCCTGCCGGCCACCTGGGGCTAACCCTAAACCCAGGTCCCCCCTGAGGGGCCCCTCTCAAGGGGCCTAGCGCCACAACGCCAGGGATTGAGGACACCCGAGCCCCTGCGCCGAACTCACCCTGCCTTCCCGCCTCCACCTGGGCCGCTAGGGGCGCTGCAGTCATTCAGGGCGGGAGAACCTGCAGGGGCTTCCAAGCCCCCGGCGACATTCAAAGGCCCTCCGCGCCAAAACGCTTGGGCCCACGCTCTGGCTCTCAAGCGCTCTCACCTGGGCCCACCCCTCTGCTCGCCGCACAGCTGGGTGATTGGGGCTGCCGGCCTCCTGGGGGCTAATCCTAACCCTAGGTAGGCCCCCGACGGGCTCCTCCCAAGGGGCCTGGCGCCACAACGCCATGGATTGGGGACCCCTGAGCCCCAGTGCCGGACTCACCCTGCCACCCCGACCCCCCCGGCCGCTAGGGTCGCCGCTGGTCATTCAGGGCAGGAGAACGGGTAGGGCCCTCCGAACCCCCGATGACCTTCAAAGGCCCCCCGCACCAAAGCGCGTGGGTCAACGTTCTTGCTTTCAAGCGCCCTCACCTGGGTCCACCCCTCTGCTCGCCTCACAGCTGGCAGATCGGGCCTGCTGGCCTCCTGGGGGCTAACAATAACCCTTGGTCGGCCCCCGAGGGGCCCATCCAAGGGGCCTGGTGCCGCAAGGCCGGGGTTTGGGCACCCCTGAGCCCCAGCACCGGACTCACCCTGCTACCCCTCTGCAACCCGGACCGCTAGGTGCGCCATCGGGCATTCAGCGTGGTTTAATGGGAAGGGTGCTCTGAGCCCCGGCGACATTCGAATGCCCCCCACGCCAAAACGCTTCGACCCACACTCCCGCTTACCAGTGCCCTCACCTCGACCCACCCCTCTGCTCGCCACACAGCCAGCAGATCGGGTCTGCCGTCCTCCTGTGGGCTAACAGTAACGCTTGGTCGGCCACCTAGAGCCCTTCCAAAGGGGCCTGGCTCCCCAACGCCGAGGAT
Source organism: Ursus americanus (assembly GCF_024610735.1). Lineage (NCBI taxonomy): Eukaryota > Metazoa > Chordata > Mammalia > Carnivora > Ursidae > Ursus > Ursus americanus. The sequence goes on from NW_028273621.1 coordinate 6,753,882, forward strand.
TGGGGACCCCCAAGCCCCAGCACCCGACTCACCCTACCGCCCCTCCTCCATCCAGGCCGCTAGGGGAGCCACCGATCATTCAGTGCAGAAGAACTTACAGGGCCCTCAAAGCCCCCGGCGACTTTTGAAGGACCCCCGCGCCAAAACGCCTGGGCCCACGCTCCAGCTCGCCAGCGGCCTCACCTCCGCCCGCCCTCCACTCGCCACAGAGCTGGCGGATCGGGCTGACGGCCTCCTGGGGGCTAAATCTAACCGTAGGCCGGTCCCCTAGGGGCCCCTAGCAAGGAGCCTAGAGCCGCAACACCGGGGATTGGGGAACCCTGAGCCCCAGCGCCGGACTCACCCAGATGCCCCGCCACCACCCGGGCCGCTAGGGGCACCTCCAGTCATTCAGGGCGGGAGAACAGGCAAGGCCCTCCGGGCCATCGATGACCTTCGAAGGCCCCCTTCGACAAAACGCTTGGGCCCATGCTCCCGCTCTCCAGCGCCCTCACCTCGGTCCGCCCCTCCGCACATTGCACAGCCGGGGGATAGGGCCTGCAGGCGTCCTGTGGGTTAACCCTAACCCTAGGTCATCCCCCAAGGGGCCCCTCCCAAGGGGCCTGGCGCAGCAACCCCAGGGATTGGGGACCCCTCAACCACAAGGCCGGACTCCCCCTGCCGTACTGCCACAACCCGGGCCACTAGGGGCGCCGATGGTCATTCAAGGCGGGAGAACGATCAGAGCCCTCTGATCCCCAAGCGACCATCGAAGGCCCTAGCGCCAAAATGCTTGGGCCCATGCACCTGCTCCCCAGCGCCCTCACCTCGGCCCACCTCTCCACTCCCCACACAGCTGACAGATCTGGCCTGCCGGCCTCCTCGGGGCTAACCCTAACCCTAGGTCGGTCCCCGAGGGCCCCTCCAAAGGGGCCTGGCTTTGCCACGCCAGGGATTGGGGACTCTAGAGCCCCAGCGCCAGACTCACCCTGCCGACCCGCCACCACCCGGGCCGCTAGGTGCGCCGCCGATCATTCAGGGTGGTAGAACGGGCAGGGCCCTCAGAGCTCCTGGCGACCTTCGAAGGCCCCCAGTGCCAAAACGCTTGGGCCCACGATCCCTGTCGCCAGTGCCCTCACCTCAGCCCACCACTCCGCTCGCCACACACCCGGCAGATCGGGCCTGCCGACCTCCTTTGGTCTAACCCTAACACTAGGTCGGCCCCCGAAGGCCCCTCCCAAGGTGCCTGGCGCAAAACACGCCGGGGTTTGGGGACCCCCGACCCCAGCGCCGGAATCACCCTGCAACCCCACCGCCACACTGGCCGCTAGGGGTACCGCTGGTCATTCAGGGCGGGAGAACGTGCAGTGCCCTCCGAGCCCCCAGCGAACTTCGAAGGCCCACGTGCGAAAACTCTTGGGCCCACGCTCCTGCTCGTCAGCATCCTCACCTCGGCCAGCACCTCCGTATGCCTGCCGGCCTCCTGGGGCTAACCCAAACCCTACTTCAGCACCCAAGGGGCCCTTCCCAAGGGGCCTGGCACCACCACGCCGGGGATTGGGGACCCCTGAACACCAGCACCGGATTCACCCTGCCGCCCTGCCGCAACCCCGCCCGATAGGGGCGCCATCCTCATTCAGGACGGGAGAATGGGCATAGCCCTCCGAGCCCCCGGCGACCTTCGAAGGCCCGCCACGCCAAAACGCTTGGGCTCACGTTCCCGCTTGCCAGCGCCCTCAACTTGGCCCGCCCCTCCGCTCCCCACACAGCTGGCGGATCGGGCCTGCTGGCCACCTGGGACTAACCGTAACCCTAGGTCGGTCCTCGAGGGGCCCATCCCAAGGGGCCTGGAGCAGCAACGCCTGGGATTGGGGACCCCCAAGCTCCAGCACCGGAGTCACCCGGGGCCCCACCGCCACCCGGGGTGCTAGGGGCGCTGCCGGTTATTCAGGGCGGTAGAACGGGCAGGGCCCTCTGAGACTTCGACGACCTTCGAAGGCCCACTTTAAAAAATGCTTGGAGCCATGCTCCCACTCGCCAGCGGCCTCACCTAGGCCCGCCCCATCGTATGCCGCACAGCCTGTGGATTGGGCCTGCTGGCCTCCTGGGGCTAACCCTAAAACCAGGTCCCCCCGGAGGGACCCCTTTCAAGGGTCCTAGCGCCACAACGCCGGGGATTGAGGACACCTGAGCCCCTGCGCCGGACTCACCCTGCCTTCCTGCCACCACCCGGGCCACTAGGGGTGCTGCAGTCATTCAGGGCGGGAGAACGGGCAGGGGCTTCCGAGCCCCCGGCAACATTCGAAGGCCCCCCGCACCAAAACGCTTGGGGTCACGCTCCTGTTTGTCAGCGCCCTCTTCTCAGGCTGCCCTTCCGCTCGCCGAAAGCGAGCGGATGGGGCCAGCCTGCTTCCTGGGGGCTAAACCTAACCCAAGGTCGGACCCTGAGGGGCCCCTTCCAAAGGCCTGGTGCCACAACGCCGGGGATTGGGGACCCCCGAGCCCTAGCGCTGGACTCACTCTACTGCCCCTCCCCTACCAGCCCCTAGGGGCGCCACCAGTCATTCAGGGCAGGAGAACGGGTAGGGCGCTCTGGGCCCCCGGCGACTTTTGAATGCCCCCAGCGCCAAAACGCTTAGGCCCACGCTCCCGTTCGCCAGTGCCATCACCTCTGCACGCTATTTCGCTTGCCACACACCTGGCCGATCGGGCCTGCCAGCCTCCTGGGGGCTAACCCTAACCCAAGCTCGGCACCCAAGGGGCCCCTCCAAGCGGCCTCGCGCCGCAATGCCAGGGAATGGGGACCCCCGAGCCCCATTGCCAGTCTCATCCTGCCGCCGCGCCACCACCCAGGCCACTAGGGGTGCCGCTGGTCATTCAGGGAGGGAGAATGGGCACGGCCTCCAAGCCCCTGGTGACCTTCGAAGGCCCCCCACGGCAAAACGCTTGGGCCCACGCTCCTGCTCGCCAGGGCCCTCACCTCTGTCCGCCCCTTCGCTCACCACACAGCCAGCGGAAAGGGCCTGCCGCCGTCCTGGGGGTTAACCCTAACCCTAGGTCGGCACCCAAGGGGCCCCTCCCAAAGGGCCTGGCGCAGCAACCCCAGGGATTGGGGACCCCCGAGCCCCAAGGCCGGACTCAACCTGCCAACCTGCCGCCACCCGGGCCGCTAAGGGAGCCGCCGGTCATTCAGGGCGTGAGAACGGGAAGGGCCCTCCGAACCCCCGATGACTTTCGAAGGCCCCCCGTGCCAAAACGCTTGGGCCCACGCTCCCACTTGACAGCGCCCTCACCTCGGCCTGCCCCTCTGCTCACTACACAGCATGCGGATCGGGCCTGCCAGCTTCCTGGGGGCTAACCCTAAACCTAGGTCGGCCCCTGATGGGCCCCTCCCAAGGAGCCTGGAGCTGCAAGGCCTGGGATTGGGGACCCTCGAGCCCCAGCAGCGGACTCATACGGCTGCCCCACTGCAACCCGGAGCTCTAGGGGTGCCGCCGGTTATTCAGGGCGGGAGAACGGGCAGGGCCCTCCAAGCCCCCACCGACTTTTGAAGACCCCCCACACCAAAACGCTTGGGCCCACGCTCCCACTCCCCAGCGCCCCCACCTCGGCCCACCCCTCTGCTCGCTGCACAGCCTGCGGATCGGGCCTGCCAGCCGCCTGGAGCTAACCATAACCCTAGGTCGGTCCCCGAGGGACCACTCCCAAGTGCCTGGCGTTGCCACGCTGGGGATTGGGGACCCCCGAGCACCAGCGCCGAACTCACCCTGCCGCCCCGCCATGACCTGGCCCGCTAGGGATGCCGTCCTCATTCAGGGCGGGAGATCGGGCAGGGCCTTCCGAGCCCCTGTCGACCTTCCATGGCCCCCCACGCCATAACGCTTGGGCCCAAGCTCACATTCACCAATGCCCTCACCTCGGCCCGTCCCTCCGCTCACCACAGGCAGGCAGATTGGGCCTCTCGGCCTCCTGGGGACTAACCCTAACCCTAGGTCTGCTCACGAGGGGCCCCTCCCAAGGGGCCTGGCACCGCGAAGCTGATGATTGGGGACCCTCGAGCCTCAGCGCAGGACTTACCCTGCCACCCCGCCGCCACCCGGGCAGCTAGGGGTGCCGCCGGTCATTTAGGGCGGGAGAACGGACAGGGACCTCCGAGCCCCTGGAGACCTTCGAAGCCCCCCCACGCCAAAACGCTTGGGCCTACGCTCCTGCTCACCAGCACCCTCTCCTCAGGCCACCCCTCCGCTCGCCGCACAGCTGGCAGATCGGGACTGCCGGCCTCCTGGGGGCTAACCCTAACCCTAGGTTAGCTCCTGAGGGGCCCATCCCAAGGGGCCTGGCGCTGCCACACTGGGGATTGGGGACCCCCAGAGCAAACTGCGGGACGCACCCTGGCACCCCGCCGCCACCCGGGCCACTAGGGGCGCCACCGGTCATCTGGGTTGGAGAATGGGCAGGGCCCTCCGAGCCTCCGGCGACATTCCAAGGCCTCCCGCGCCAAAATGCTTTGGCCCACGCTTCTGCTCACCAGCGCCCTCCCCTCGGCCAGCCCCTCCGCAAGCTGCACAACCGCCGGATCGGGCCTGCTGGCCTCCTGGGGTCTAACCCTAACCCTAGCTCGGCCCCTGAGGAGCCCCTCCCAAGGGGACTGGCACCGCCATGCCGGAGATTGGGGACCCTCGAGCCCCAGCGCCGGACTTACACTGCCACACCACCGCCAACTGGGTTGCTAGGGGCACCGCCGGTCCCTCAGGGCGGGAGAAGGGGCAGGGCCTCCGAGCCCCTGGTGACCTTCGAAGGCCCCCCACGCCAAAATGCTTGGGCCCACGCTCCAGATCACCAGCGCCCTCACCTCGGCCCACCACTCTGCTCGCCGCACAGCTGGCAGATCCGGCCTGCCAGCCTCCTTTGAGCTAATTATAACCGTACGTCAGCCGAGAGGGACCCCTCCCAAGGGGCCTGGTGATGCCACGCCGGGGATTGGGGATCCCCGAGCCCCAGCTCCGGGCTCACCCTACCGCCCCGCCGCCATCCAGGCTGCTAGGGCACCGGCGGTCATTCAGGACGGGAGAACTTGCTGGGCCCTCTGAGCCCCCGGTGACCTTCGAAGGCACCCCACGCCAAAACGCTTGTGTTCACGTTCCCACTCACCAGCGCCCTCAACTCAGCGAGCCCTTCCACACACCGCATAGCCGGTGGATCAGGCCCACCTGCCTCCTGGGGGTTAAACCAAACCCTACATAAGCGCCCAAGGGGCTCCTCCCAAAGGGCTTGGCGCCGCCACGCCAGGGCTTGGGATCCCCCGAGCCCTAGCTCTGGACTCACCCAGCCGTCCCGCCGCCACCCGGGCCACAGGGGCGCCGCTGGTCATTCAGGGCGGGAGAACAGGCAGGGCCTTCCAAGCCCCCGCTGACCTTCGAAGGCCCCCCGCGCAAAAACGTTGGCCCCATGCTCCTGCTCGCCAGTGCCCTCACATTGGCCCACGCCTCCGCTTGATTCAGAGCCGGTGGATAGGGCCTGCCAGGCTCCTGGGGGCCTACCGAAACCCTAGGTCGAGCCCGAGGGGCACATCCCAAGGGGCCTGGCTCTGCAACGCTGGGGATTGGTGACGCAGAGCCCCAGAGCCGGACTCACCCTGATGCACTGTCCCCACCCGGGCCGCTAGGGGCACCGCCGGTCATTCAGGGCGACAGAACCAGCAGGGCCCTCCGAGCCCCCGCCGACCTTTGAAGGCCCCCCGCGCTAAAACACTTGGGCTCATGCTCAGTCTCGCCAGTGCCCTCACCTCGGCCCAACCCTCAGCGTGTTGCACAGCCGCTGATTGGGTCCACTGGCCTTCTGGGGGCTAACCGTAACCCTAGATTGACCCCCGAGGGGCCCCTTCCAAGGGGCCTGGCGCCACAACGCCAGGGATTGTGGACCCCCGAGCTTCAGCACTGGACTCACCCTGCCCCCCAGCTGCCACCCGGGGGCTTGGGGTGCTGCCGTTATTCAGGGCGTGAGAACGGGCAGGGCCCTCAGAGACACGGAGACCTTCAAAGGCCCCCCGCGCCACAACACCTGGGCCCACAGTCCTGCTCACCAGCGCCCTAACCTCGGTCCGTCACTCCAGTCTCCACACAGCTGGGGAATAGGGCCTGCCGGCCTCCTAGGGGCTAAACCTAACCCTAGTTTGGCCCCCGAGGGGCCCCTCCCAAGGGGCCTGGCACCACAATGCCAGGGATTAGGGATACCCGAGCCACAGTGCCTGACTCACCCTGCCGCCCCGCCGCCACCTGGGCTGCTAGGGGCGCTGCCGGTCACTCAGGGAGGAGAATGGGCAGGGCCTGTCGAGTCCCCGGAAACATTCGAAGGCCCCCGGTGCCAAAACGCTTGAGCCCACGCTCCCACTCCACAGAGACCTCACCTCGACCCACCCCTCAATTCGCTACACAGCTGGCGGATTGAGCCTGCCGGCGTCCTGGGGGCTAAGCCTAACCCTAGGTCATTCCCTGAGGGGCCCATCCCAAGGGGCCTGGCGCCGCAAAACAGTGGATTGGGGACCCCTGAGCCCCAGCGCCGGATTCACCTGCCGCCCCTCCACCACCCGGGCCGCTAGAGGCACCGCCGGTCATTCAGGGCGGGAGAACGGGCATGGCCCTCCGAGCCCCCGGTGACACTCGAAGGCCCCCCGCGCCAAAACGCTTGGCCCACGCTCCCGCTCGCCAGCGTCCTCACCTCTGCCCGCCCCCCCCCTCCGTTTGCCACACAGCTGGCGGATCAGGCCTGCAGGACTCCTGGGGGCTATCCCTAACCCTAGGTCGGCACACGAGGGGCGCTTCCCAAGGGGCCTGGGCCACAACGCCGGGGATTGGGGACCCCCGAGCCCCAGCGCCAGACTCATTCTGCCTCCCTGCTGACACCAGGCACGCTGGGGCGTCGCTGTTCATTCAGGGTGGGAGAACGGGCAGGGCCCGCGAGACCCCAGCGACCTTTGAAAGCCCCAAGTCAAAACGCTGGTGCCCATGTTCCCGCTCGCCAGCACCTTTACTTCCGCCCGCCCCTCCTCTCGCAGTCTAGCTGGCATATCAGGCCTTCCGGCCTCCTGGGAGCTAACCCTAACCCTAGATTGGCCCATGAGGGGCCCATCCTAAGGGTCTTGATCCCGCAATGCCGGGGATTGGGGACTCCCGATTCCTAACGCCTGACTCACCCTGCCGTCCCACATCACCCGGGCCACTAGGGGCGCCGCCGGTCATTCAGGTCGGTTGAAGGGGCAGGGCTTTCGGAGCCGCGGGACATTCGAAGGCCCCCCCGAGCCAAACCACCGCGGCCACGCTTCCACTGACCAGCACCCTCAACTCAGCCCGCCCCTCTGCTGCCCCACAGTGGCGTATCGGTCCTGCCGGCCTCCTGGGGGCTGACGCTACCCTAGGTCAGCCCCCAAGGGGCCACTCCCAAGGGGACTGGAGCAGCAACGCCTGGGATTGGGGACACCCTAGCTGCAGCACTGGACTCACCCTGCCACCCCGCCGACACCGGACCCACTGGGGCATCGCAGGTCGTTCAGGGTGGGAAAACGGGCAGGGCTCTCAAGAACCCAGAAACTTTCGAAGGCCATCCATGCCAAAACGCTGGGGCCCATGCTCCCACTCACCTGGGCCCTCACCTCAGTCCACCCTCCGCTTCTCCAACAGCCGGTGAATCAGGCCTGCAGGCCTCCTAGGGGCTAAACCTAACCCTAGGTCGGCCCCAAGGGGCCCATCCTAGGGGCCTGGTGCTGCAACGCCTGGGATTGGGGATTCCTGAGCCGCAGCGACAGAGTCACCATGCCTCCCCGTCACCACCCAGGCCGCTAAGGGTGCCGCCAGTCATTCAAGGCGGGAGAAAGGGCAGGATCCTCAGACCCCTGGCGACCTTCGGAGGCCCCCCGTGCCAAAATGTTGGGTACCACGATTCCACTAGCCAGCACCCTTACCTCGGCCCACACCTCCACTCGCCCCACAGCCATCTTATCGGGCCTGCCGGCCTCCTGGGGGCTAACTCTAACCCTAGGTCGGCCCCCGAAGGGCCCTACCAAAGGGCCTGGCACCACGACGCCGGAGATTGGGGACCCCCAAGCCCCAGCGATGTACTCAACCTGCCCCTCCGCCGCCACCCGAGCCACTTGGGGTGTCACCTGTCATTCAGGGTGGGGGAACAGGCAGGGCCCTCCGAGCCCCAGGCGACATTCGTAGGTCCCCTGCGCCAAAACGCTGAGGCCCACGCTCCCGCTCTACAGCGCCCTCACCTCGGCCCACCCCCCCTCTAGCCACACAGCTGGCGGATCCGGCCTCCCGGGCTCCTTGGGGCTAACCATAACCCTAGGTGGGCCCCAGAGTGGCCCCTCCCAAGAGGCTTGGTGCTGCAATGGCAGGGATTGGGGACCCGCAAGCCCCAGCGCCAGGCTCACCCTGCCGTCCCGCTGCCATGCGGGCCACTAGCGGCGCCACCAGGCATTCAGGGCGGGATAACCGGCAGGGCCCTCCGAGCCTCCGGTCAAATACGAAGGCCCCCGACACGCCAAAATGCTGGGTACCACGCTACCGCTCGACTGCGCCCTACTACGGTCAATCCCTCCCCTCACTGCACAGCCGGCAAATCGGGACTGCTGGCCTCCTGGGGGTTAACCAAACCCTAGGACAGTCCCCGAGGGGCCCCTCCCAAGGGGCCTGGCGCTGCAACGCTGGGGATTGGGGAAAACCGAGCAACACTGCCGGACTGACCCTGCCACTCTGCCGCCACCCGGGGCGCTAGGGGATTGCCGGTCCTTCATGCCGGGAGAACAAGCAGGGCCCTCCAAGCCCCCTGTGACATTCGAAGGCCCACTGAGCCAAAATGTTGGGGCCCACGCTTCCGCTCGTCAGCGACCTCACCTTGGCCCACCCCTCCATTCGCCACAGAGCCAGTGAATCGAGCCTGCCGGCCTCCCGAGGGCTAACCCTAACCCTAGGTTAGCCCCCAAGGGGCCCCTCCCAAAGCGACTGCCGCCGAACGCCAGGGATTGGGGACCCCCGAGTCGCAACGCTGGACTCACCCTTCCGCCCCGACCATACGCAGGCCGCTAGGGCACAGCCGATCATTCAGGGCGGGAGAATGGGCAGGACCCTCCTTGCCCTGGTGACTTCGAAGGCTCCCAGCGCCAAAACGCTGGGGCCCATTCTCCCGCTCACCAGCGCCCTGATCTTCACTGCACCTCCATTCGCCCCAGATGGCGGATTGTGCCTGCCGGCCTCCAGGAGCTAACCTTTACCCTAGGTTGGCCCCCAAGGGGCCCCTCCCAAGGGGCCTGGGGCTGAAACGCTGGGGACCCCCGAGCCCCAGCGCCGTAATCACTGTGCCGCCCCGCCGCCACCCAGGCCGCTAGGGGTACAGCTGGCCATTCAGGGCGGGAGAACCGGCAGGGCCCTCCGATCCCCTGGCGACTTTTCAAGGCCCCCCGCGCCAAAATGCTTGGGCCCACACTCCAGCTTGCCAGCACCTTCACCTCGGCCCAGCCCTCCGCTACCGCACAGCTGGTGGAATGGTCCTGCTGGAATACTGGGGTGTAACCCTAACCCTAAACCCTAACCCATAACCTTAAAACCTATACCTTAACCCCTAACCCTACCCTAACCCTAACCCCTAAACCTTACCCTAACCCTATACCTACCCTAAACCTAACCCTAAACCCTAATCCTTAAACCCTAAACCCTAACCTTAACCCTAAACCCTAAACCCTAAACCCTAACCCTAAACCCGATACCCTAAACACTAAACCCTAACCTTAACCACTAACGCCAAACCCCAAACCCTAACCCTAAACCCTAACCCTACCCCGACCCCTACCATACCCCTAACCCCCATCCCTACCCCTTCAGCTAACCCTACCCCTAACCCGTAACCTAACCCTAAACCTAACCCTAACCCATACACTAACCCATACTCTAACCCTAACTCTAACCCATACCCTAACACTAACTCTAACATGTACCCTAACCCTAACCGTAACCCTAACACGTACTCTAACCCATACTCTAACCCGTACCCTACCCTAACCATAAACGGTACCCTAACCCATAACTTAAACCGTACCCTAAACCTAACTGTAGCCCTAACAAGTACCCTAACCCGTACCCTAACCTTAACCCTAAACCCTAAACCCTGACCCTAACCCATACCCTAACTCGTAACATAACCTGTACCCTAACCCTACCCATACCCTAACCCGAACCTGTACCCTAACCATAACCCTAAACCCTAAACCGTAACCCGTACCCTAACCCTAACCAGTACCCTTACCTTAACCTTAAACCGTACCCTATCCCGTACCCTAACCCATACCCTAATCCATACCCTATCTCTAACCCGGACCCTATACCATACCCTAACCCATACCTAACCCTAACCTGTACCCTAACCCATACCCTAACCCATACCCTAACCCTAAACCGTACCCTATCCTTATCCCAAACCCGTTCCCTAACCCGTACCCTAACCCTAACCCTAAACCGTAACCTAACCTGTACCATAACCCAAAAACTGTACCCTAACCCTAACCCTTACCCTAACCCTAACCCGTAACCTAAAGCGTACCCTAATCCGTACGCCAACACTTACCCTAAACAGTACCCTAACCCGTACCCTAAACCATACCCTAATGCATACCCTAACCCATACCCTAACCCTAACCCATACCCTAAACCTAACCCGTACTCCAACCCTAACCCTAACCCTAAACCCAAACCCTAAACTCTAACCCGTACCCTAAACCCGCATCCGTACCCTAACCCATAACCTCTAACCTCTAACCTGTAACCCCTAAACCCAACCCTAACCCGTACCCTCTCCTTACCCTAACCCCTACACTCACCCATACCCAAACCCTAACCCATACCCTAACCTTAACCCGTACCCTAATCCGTACCTTAAACCCAAGGATTGGGTACACCTGAGCCCCAGCACAGGACTCAGCCTGCCACCCCTCAGGAAACCATGCCCCTTGGGGCGCCGCACAGCATCCCCTGCAGGAGAACTGGTAGGGCCCCCCTGAGCCCCAGCGATTCTCGGCAGCCCCCTACACCCCAACCCTGAGGCCCACGCTCATCCCACCCCACGCCTTCCCTTCAGCTTGCCACCGAGCTCGACGCAGAGCCGGCAGATCAGGCCTGCCAGGTTCCTGGGGCCTAGACCTGACCCTAGGTTGGCTGGGTAGGGCCCCTCCCCTGGGGCCCGGTGCCGCAGACCCAGGGACTGGGGACACCTGAGGCCCATTGCAGGACAAAACCTGCCAGCCCGCAGGAAACCAGGCCCCTTGGGAGGCTGTAGAGCATTCAGGGGGGGAGAACCAGGAGGGCCCCCAGAGCCCCCGGCGAACTTCGGCGATCCCTAAACCCAACCTTGAAGCCCATGCTCACCCCACCCCGCACCCTCACCTCAGCCCGTGGCAGAGCTCGCCACATAGTGGGCAGATCTGGCCTGCGGGGTTCCTGGACCCCAACCCTAACCCTAGTTCATCTGTGGAGGGGCCCCTCCCCAGGAGCCTGGAGCTGCAGCCCCAGGGATTGGGGACACCTGAGCCCCACAGCAGGACTCAGTCTGCCACCCCACAGGAAACCATGTGCCTTGGGAGGCCATAGAGTATTCAGGGCGGGAGAACCAGGAGGGCACTCCTGAGCCACCAGCGAACTTCGGCAGCCTCCCGCACCCCAACCCTAAGGCCCACGCTCACCCTCCCCACACCCTCACCTCAGTCCATGTAGCTCGACATACAGCCAGCAGATCGGGCCTGCGGGGCCCCTGAGACCTAACCCTAACCCTAGGTCGGCTGCGGGTGTGGGGGCCTCCCCAGGAGCCTTATACTGCAGGCCTGGGGAATTGGGATACCTGTGCCCCACCGCAGGACTCAGCTTGCCACCCGACAGGAAACCATGCCCCTTGGGGCTCTACGGAGCCTACAGGGCACGAGAACTTGGGGAGGCCCCCGGAGCCCATCCCCACATTTGGCAGCCCCCCATGCCCCAACCCTGAGGCCCATGCTCACCCTCCCCCATGGCCTCCTCTCAGCCCTCCACGGAGCTCGCCGCACAGCCTGCAGATTGTCCCTGCCGGGCTCCTGGACCGTAACCCTTACCCTAGGTTGGCCACAGAGGGGCCCCTCCCCAGGGTCCTGGCACCCCACTCCGGGGGATTGGGGACACCCAAGCCCCACCGTAGGACTCAGCCTGCAGCACACAGGAAACTGTACCGTTTGGGGGCACAACAGAGCATTCAGGGCAAGAGAATTGGGGCACCCCCTGAGAGCACCTGCTGATGACCTCTGACCTTTGTGGGCCTTTCCGGATGAAACCCCAAGGCTCACATTCATCCGCCCTTGTGCCCTCATCTCAGTCGGCCTGGGAGTTCTCTGAGCACTGGGCAGTTCGGACCTGCTGTCTCTTGAGGCCTAACCTAACCCTGGGGCTTCTGCTGAGGGTCCCCTCCCCGTTTGCCTGCCTCCAAGGTACCAGGCATTGGGATCACCTCTGCACGACTAGAGGACTCAGCCTGCCCCACAGCAGGAAAATGTCCGTTTGGAGCTACCGCACGGATTCATAGCAGGAAAATCGGAGGGCCCCCCTCAGCCCATCCCAGGGAACCCCCACTTTCAGAGATCGCCCTGGATCCAATTACTAGCTTCACACTGACCTTTAAACTTACTCTCCACAGAGATCTTTTGAAATTCTCCACACTTCCAACCGATGGCATCATCCAGCTTCAGTGCCTTACCCAGCTTTAGGTCTTGAGATGGATTAAAATGGGAAGTCATTTCACTGATGACGACGCACTACGGACCAAAAGATACATGCATAAATGCTTCATATCACTTGGCTTCAGGGAAATGCAAATCTAAACCCCTATAGATGCCATATCACACGAGGCCGAATATCTAAAAATAAGAAGACATGAAACTATACATGTGGAGAAGATGTGGAGAAACGGGAACCCTCTTACACCCCTGTGCGAATGCAGTCCGGTACAGCCACTCTTGAAAATGGTACGGAGTTTCCTCAAAAAGTTATAAATAAAGCTACCCTATATCCCAGCTATTGCACTACTGGGTATTTACCCCAAAGAGACAGGTAGTGAAGACGGGACACATGCACCCCAGTGTTCATAGCAGCAATATCCATAATAGACAAACTGTGGAAAGAGTGCAGATGAGCATGGATAGATGAATGGATAAAGAAGATGTGGATCATATATATAATGGAATATTACTCAGCCATCAGAAAGCATGAACACTTACCATCACACCGACCTGGGTGGAGCTGGAGGGTATTATAGTGAGTGGAATAAGCCAATGAAAGAAAGGCAATGATCATATGCTTTCACTCCTATGTGGAATATCAGAAAAAGGGAAGAAGACCATAGGGGAAGGGAGGGGAAATAGGATGGGAAGTCATCAGAGAGGGAGAAAACCCATGATATACTCTTAACTATTGCAACAAACTGATGATTGCTGGAGGAGAAGTTGGGGGGGGGGTAACTGGGTGAGTGGCATTAAGGAGGCCACACGATACAATGAGCACTGGGTGTTACACACGACTGATAATTTATTGAAGACTACATCTGAAACTAATGGTGTACTGCAAGTTGGCAAATTGAATTTAAATTAAAGAATAAAAGACCTCGAATAAACAATCCTAAACATTTGTATGGAACCACTAAAGATACTGAACAGCCAGTGCAATGTGGAAAAGAAAAACAAGGCTGGAGGACTCACAATTTCAGATTTCAGGTTATACTACAAAGCTGCAGTCATCCTAACAAGACAGTACGGCACAAAAATAGACACAGCGACCAAAGGAACAGGATACAAGTTCAGACAGAAACCCACAATTATGTGGTCCATGAATATTCCACAAAGCAAGCAACGATATCAAAAGGGAAAAGGACAGTCTCTACAACAAATGGTGTTGGGAAAACTAGACAGCTACGCACAAAAGAATGAAATTAGACTGCTTTCTTACACAATACAGACAAACACAAAACAGTTTCAAGACCTCAATATGAGACCTGAATCCATAAAAATCCTACAGGAGGGAAGACAATAACTTCTTGACATGGACCATACCAACGTTTTTCTGGACTGTCTCCTGAGGCAAAGGAAATGAAAGCAAAAATAAACTATTGGGAATACAGCAAAATAAAAAGTTTCCACATGGCAGAAGAACAATGAAAACGTAAAAGTAATAAGACAACCTACTCAAAGGGAGAAGATATTTGCAATGATCATATGCAATAAAGAGATAGTGTCCAAAACATATAGAACTGATACTACTCGACCCCAAATAAACAAATAATCCAGTTAAAAAATAGGCAGAAGACATGGACAGACATTTCTCCAAAGAAGAAATACAAATGGCCAACAGTCCCGTGAAAAGATGTTCACCATCACCCATCATCAGGAAAATGTAAATCCAAAGGACAATGAGGTAATACCTCAAACCTGTCAGAATGGCTAACATCAAAAGCACAACAAAGAGCAGGTGTTAGGAGGATGTGGATAAAGGGGATTCCTCGCGAACTGTGGGTGGGAATGCAAACTGCGGTGGCCACCGTGGAAAACAGTATGAAGGTTCCTCAAAAAATTAAATATAGAACTAAGCTACGATCCAACAATCACTCTACTAGTATTTCTCCAAAGACTAGGAAAGCAGTAACTTAAAAGGATACGTGCACCCCTATGTTTCTTGCACCATTATTTACAATATCACAATATGGAAGCAAACCAAGTGTCTGTAGAAAAATTGACAAATGAGATGATAGATGTGTGTATTCACACACACATGCACACACACACACACACACACACACACACACACACACACAAGATGGAGTATTACTCGGCTTGAAAAAGAATGAATCCTTGCCATTTGCAGCCACATGGATGGAGCTAGAGAGTATTATCCTAACTAAAATCAGTCAGTCAGAGAAAGACAAATTCCATACGATGTCACTCTGATGGGGAATTTGAGAAACAAACAAAAATAAATCAATAAAATAGAAAAAGGAGACACACCAAAATACAAACTCTTAACAAGAGAGAACAAACGGATGGATACCAGAGAGGAGGTGGATAGAGGGATGAGTGAAATAGATGAAGCGGATTAAGAGGACACTTTTCTTGATGACCACTGAGTAATATAGAATATACTGAATTATAGATTCATATAGAATCACTGAATCACTCTATTGTACATCTGAAACGAATATAACACTGTATGTTAGCTCTACTGGAATTAAAATAAATTTTTAAAAAGATTGTTCTTTCAGGAACCTCTTTGAAAAAGCTTTTCCTGTGCAATGAGCATAAGCCCTACTTGGGAGGGTTCACTCTACAATAATTATTCACTCTATGTCTCGAATTCAGATTTCATTGAGTTCTTACTGTGGATCCCAGCCCACGGGAGCCATGGTCCTTTTCTGTCCAGGCTCAGCACCTATGCATTCAAGATTGGAAGTAAAGACACATGTCACTTCACAGTCCAGAAAGCTATTATTATTTCTGTTTCAGTGTGCTATAGTCACAGATTTTGGGACAGGTTTCAGAGCAGGTTTATTATGCATCCTGGATCTCTACTTCAATGTTTATTGCCTGGATCCATTTTGCTAATAGTTTCCCTGTGGATGGGCTTACTTCCAAGCACATACATGGAAGATGCAAAGGTGGGTGGGCTTGGTGCGGGACAGGAAGAAGACCAAAAGCTGACAAGGGTCCGACCCCTCCCCTGATCCAGGAACTGCCACAGGAGAGGGTACCGGAGGTAGAATCCATGCAAAACTCCAAGGTCACCAGCTGAACACAGGAGGCACAGGTCAAGGGATCTGGAGATGCAGGGGTTGAAGGCTGCTCTGAGCTACCTCTGGGAGGAAGGGAGGGAAGGAATGAGAAGGAGACACTGCCTGCCCCTGGCCCATGCCAGCTGACCACCGCTCCGACACGCATCAGTCTACACAGCTGACACAGCTTGGTCTCATGATGGGCTGTCTCGTGTCCCTCAATCCTCAGTGGGACAGCTGGTCCCAGGGCTCAGAGACATGCTGAGGGAGATGAGAGGGAAAGCTGCCCCACCCTGGTCACCCCCTCTTTGAGCAGACAGCCCTTCAGAACTGCTAAAAAAAACCCACTAACGGGGTTGAAAGACTTGCCATGGATGAACTAAAGCATAGAGATATGTAAAATAACATTCATTTTTAAGTTCAGAGCTGTCATCTCAGGAAGTGGGGAGAGCTTCCCTGAACAAGACTGAGGGGAGGGCAGGCCATGCTGAAAAGGGAGACATGGCTCTCCTGATTGGGGACCTGCAGCCCCCTTCCAGGGCAGGGCATCATCCTCGCATCACACGAGATCCATGGAAGTGTTCCATCAGGGCCAGATGTTTGTCTCGAGAAGGCTACCCTGGCATCGGACTGCACAGGGCACCAGGGACGAGGGCCAGATGGAGGACGGACAATACCCCGGAGGCCATGGGGCAAGAGCAGAGGCACAGGACCTTGAAGATGATGATGAAAAGCAGGAGGTGGCAGCATGGAGCCGGCCCGAAAGTGCCATGGGAGCAGTGCCCACAGCTACACTGACTGGGTGCCTTTTGTGCCCGGTGTGGCTGACTTCAGTGGGTTCCAGACTAGTCCTGACCACAAGTCTAGGAAGTGTGCACCACCCCCAACCTCCTCTCCCCTTGCAGCTGCTAGGAATCATGGTCACAGACCCTGGTCAGCTTTCATGGAATCCAAGCAGTGCCCCCCCCCTGCACGCTGCACCTCTGGTGGTGGTCCAGTGCAACCCTCGTGCCTGGCCAGTGATGTCTACCTGTCTCCACACAAATCCACAGACAGGAGGGTGTCCCTGAATTCCACAGCACCTGATGAGACAGATCCACAGAACCCAACACCCAGTGGGTCACTTGGGACTTCACCTATGGTCATGGAGCTCCCCGTACCCAATTTCTGTCAATTCGCACAGAAAGCCTGGTTCTGATCCCCCACAATACCATACATCCTTGTTGCTGACCTGGGGTCATGCCATGAACTCATATGGCACCTTTCTTTAAAGAGAAGGCTATGCCTACACCTCCTAGAAAATATTTCTAATGAAGTACAAGTCCATCAGGATTACACTGTGAACGGTAGCACACAGCCTGCATGGTAGTAGTCAGTAATTCCAACAAGGGTTAACCCCATCCCCCGACTCACAAAACCTTCCTCCGTCCCCACAGAACTCATGGTCTGCCCTCAGAAATCCCTCCAGGAAACAAACCTTTCATCTGAATGTACTCTTCACCTTCTGCTTCAAATCTTGTCCAAACACAATGATATGAAACTAGAAATCAGTCTCAAGAAAAAAAAATAGGACAGCCAAAAATAGGTGGAGATTGGGGGGCCTGGGTGGCTCAGTCTTAAGGATCTGCCTTCAGCTCAGGTCGTGATCCCAGGATCCTAGAATCTAGCCCCGAATCAGGCTCCTTGCTCAGTGGGAAGCCCGCTTCTCCCTCTCCCACCCTCTGCTTGCATTCCCTCTCTCGCTGTCTCACTCTCTGTCAGATAATTAAATAATCTTAAAAAATATGTGGAGATTTAACAACATGCTACTGAACAACCATCAGTCAAAGAAGAAATAAAAAAAATTTTTGGAAGTACCTTGACACTGATGAAAAAGTCAACCTACAAAAACTTATGGGATGCAGCAAAAGTAGCTCTATGGGGACGTTCATAGAAATTCAAGTCTTCATCAATCCATGAGAATGCTCTCCAATAAACAACCTGATTTATGTGGTAAAGAAGTAGAAAATAAAACAAAAAACAAAGCACCAAATTAGTAGAAATAAGGAAATAACAAAAATGAATACATAAATAAATCCAAAGGAGACTAAAAAGACAAAAAAAAAAAAACCAATAAAAATGAGAGTTGCCTTTTTTGGAAAGATAAAAAAAACTGACAAACTTAGCTAGACTCACCAAGAAAGACAGAGGACTCCAACACAATGAGGAAAGGAAGATAATGGATTCCTGTCTCATATCAAAATCAAAAGAACTCTTCAACCTTGGACAAACAACTTCTTGCAAGCCACGTCTCTAAAGGCAAAGGAAATAAAAGCAAAAATGAACTATTGGCACTTCATCAAGATAAGAAGCTTCTGCTCGGCAAAGCAAACGATCAACAAAACAAAAAGGCAACCTTTGGAATCAAAGAAGATATCTGCAAATGATATTACAGAAAAAGGGCTGGTATCCAAGATCTATAAAGATCTCCTCAAATTCGACACCCAAAAAATGGGCAGAAGACACAAAGACGGGGTGCCTGGGTGGCACAGCAGTTAAGCATCTGCCTTCGGCTCAGGGAGTGATCCCAGCGTTATGGGATCGAGCCCCACATCAGGCTCCTCCACTATGAGCCTGCTTCTTCCTCTCCCACTCCCCCTGCTTGTGTTCCCTCTCTTGCTGCCTGTCTCCATCTCTGTGGAATAAATAAATAAAATTTTGAAAAGAAAATTAACAAGGCAGGAAATTTAAAAAAGTCAGAGAGGATGTGGAGAAAGGGGAACCCTCTTACACTACTCGTGAGAATTCAAGCTGGTACAGCCACTTTTGAAAACAATATGGACGTTCCTCAAGACGTTAAACACAGAGCTATCCTACGACCCACCTATTGCACTACTGGGTATTTACCCCATAGACACAGAGTAATGAAAAGAAGGGGCACCTGTATCCCAATGTTCATAGCAGCAATGTCCATAATAGCCAAACTGTGGAAGGAGCCAAGATGTCCTTCAGCAGATGAATGGACAAAGAAGATGTGGTTCATCTATACAATGGAATGTTACTCAGTCATCAGAAAGGATGAATACCCACCATTTGCACCAAGGTGGATGGACAGGAGGGGATTATGCTAAGTGAAATTAAGTCAAGCAGAGAAAGACAATTATCATATGGTTTCACTCCTATGTGGAATGGAAGGAATAGCATGGAGGACATTAGAAGAAGGAAGGGAAAAGTGAAGAGGGGGAATGAGAGGGGGACATGAACCATGAGAGACTACTGACACTCGGAAACAAAATGAAGGTTGCAGAAAGGGAGGGGTAGGGGAATGGGTTATCCTGGTGATGGGTATTAAGGAGGGCACGTGTCATAATGAGCACTAGGTGTTATATACAAACAATGAATCATGGAACACTACATCAAAAACAAATGAAGTACTGTAGGGTGACTAACATAATTTTAAAAAAAGAGAAAGATATGAAATCCATACAGGAAAACTGTCACTATTTGTAACTGACACGAAATCCCGAAAGATTCCACAAAAATAATGTTAGAATAAACAAATTCAAGAAAGCTGCAGGATATAATATACAGAGACCTGTTGTCTTTATTTTTTTTTCAGATTTTATTTATTTATTTGACAGGAAGAGAAAAAGCACAAGCAGGGGGAGTGTCAGAAAGAGGGAGAAGCAGACCCTCGCTAAGCGGGGAGCCCAACACTGGGCTTGATCCCCGAACTCTGGGATCATGACCTGAGCTGAAGGCAGACGCTTCACCTATGGGGCCACCCAGATGAACCAACTTCTTGCATTTCTGTATACTGATGACACACTTTCGCAAAGAGAAATTAAGAAAGCAATGCCATTTACAATTGCATAAAAAAAATCTAGGAATAAAAGTAACCAAGAATGAGAAAGACATAGTACACTCAACACATGGCAGAAAAGAAATGAAAAACATGTGTGTCGAGGGGGCAGAATGTATGGGTCAAAGATTTGGAAGGCAACACAAACAAATGGAAGCATACGACATGCTCCTTAACTGGAAGAGTTAATTATGTGAACATGTCCATCGTACCCAAAGCAATTGACAGATGTGATGAAATGCCTATCTGAATTCCAGTGGCATTATTCAAGCAAATAGAAAACAGTCCTCAGACTTGTATGGAATCACAAAAGACCCCAAATACCCAATGCAACGTGGAGAAAGAAAGGTGCAGTCAACACACTCCTGGATTTCAAGTTAGATTACAAAGCTGTTGTCATCAAAACAGGATGGTACTGGCATAAACACAGACACCAGGTCAGTGGAACAGAACAAAAAGTTCAGAAACTTACCCACACGTAGATGATCCTAACTTACGACACAGCAGCAGAAGATATGCCATGAGGGAAGGACTGTCTCTTCAGTGAGTGGTAACAGGCAAACTGGACACTAAATGCAGAAGAATATAACTGGGTCACTTTCTTACACCACACACAAAATTTTTAATGGATGAATGATTTGAACATAAGACCTGAATCCATAAACATCCAAGAAGACACAGGTACTAAGTCTCTCGACATTGGTTTTGGCAAAGAGTCTTCAGATCGGACACCAAATGCAAAGGCAACAAAAGCAAAAATAAACAAGTGGAACAACATCAAACTGAAATCTTCCACACGGCAAAAGAAACCAGCAAAAACTTAAAAGGCCACTGACTGAATAAGAAAAAAGTATCTGCGAATCATATGTGTTAGAAGACGCTAATATCCAAAATACACACAACACTCATACAAATAAAAAAAACTGTATAAAAAATGGGGGGAGGGGCGCCTGGATCGTGCAGTCATTAAGCGTCTGCCTTCAGCTCAGGGCGTGATCCCAGTTTTGGGATCGAGCCCCACATCAGGCTCCTCCACTGGGAGCCTGCTTCTTCCTCTCCCACTCCCCCTGCTTGTGTTCCCTCTCTCGCTGGCTGTCTCTATCTCTGTCAAATGAATAAATAAAAAAAATCTTTAAAAAAATGGGGGGAATATGTGAATAGAAACAATCCAAAGATGGCACACAGGTGTCAACAGACAGAAAAAGATGTTCGACATCACTAATCTTCGTCAGGGAAACATCAGTCAAACCCACAATCGGCTATCCCCTCACAACTGTTGGAACAGAAATTGTCCCAGAGACAGACACCATGTGGGGTCATGGGTGTGCAGACGAGGAGACACTGTGCACTGTTGGTGGGAATGGAAATTGGTGCAGCCACTGTGACAAACGATATGGAGGTTCCTGAAAAAATAAATACAACTACCACATGACCCAGTAATGGCTCTACTGAGTATTGATTTGGAGAACACAAAAATACTGCCTCAAAAAGACAGAAGCACTCCCACGTTCACTGCAGCATTATTCACAATAACCAGGCATGGAAACACAGACCTTGGGGGCCTTATTCCAAGTAACTCAGACACAGAAAGACCAATACCAGATGCTGTCATGTACATTCCACGTGGAATAAACAAATACTGAACGCATAGATACTGAGAGCAGATTGGTAGGTTCCAGATTCAGGGATGGGGTGGTAGAAACGGGTGAAGGTGTTCAAACTCTCAATGTTTGAGTGAGAAAATCTGACAGTCATGAAATGTTCTGTAAAGCATGGAGACTAAACTAACCCCGCAGCATGGGGTATAGGTTTCCCTGCTCTTTGAAAGTACAGGGCTTCTGAGAAACCTTGCACAGCAGAAATGGTGTAAAGAAGGAATGACCATTAATTTACACGGAACAAGTAGACAGTGTGCTCAGACTCCAAAATTCCTTCTCTTTGGCTTTTCTTAGGCCTCAGCACACAAGTTTCTAAGGGAGGCCCGGCATAAATGAAGATAAAGCACAGAGGATCACGGACACCATTCAAAGTGCTGGTGGCTGGATGTGGAGAGTGGTTCCCAGCGGAAGGAGCTGGTTGGGGTGCACGCCGCCTCTGTCGTGCTTCTCCCCAAAACAGATGCTGACCGCGATTCTCACTGTTCACCTTTTTTCATAAGAGGAAAATCCTCTTCAGGTCTCTTCCTCTTACTGAAGCTGGGTAATAACGTAGTTCTTTCAAGAAAGCCCAGTGTCTTACTGTGAACGTTTAAAAAGTGGGGGATACTTTTACTTGAGCATTGATGAGGGAGGAGATGTGAAAGGTTCTCCCAGACACAAACCTCAGCAGATCCACCTGGAAAGGCACCTTCCTCAGCATGCGGAACACGGACTACCTCCTACGCCCCGAGAAACCCTCTCCTTCCCCTCGATCAGGACAACCCACAACAGCTGGGAGTTACCCCAACTCCTCCATTCTCCTGCTCCTAATATCTAACTCATCAGCAAATCCTGTGAGCTTCATCTTCAAAATGGACCCAGAATAAGTCTAACCACACCATTCAAGGCCACCTGTCTCGTCCACAGTGCCTGAGTTCCTGGAAAAGCTTCATCATTGACCTGCCTTGCCATCTTCAACTCTCTGTCATCTGTTCTCAACACTGTAGCCAAGATGGCCTAGTGAAACAGCGTCTCATGGGGTTATAGCCCTGGAATGGCTTTCTGTCACCCTCTTTCACCTCTCTGAGCTCATGTCCTAAGCTGTCTCCTGTGGCCACAGGGGCTTCTAGCTGCTCCTGGACATACCTGGAATTCTCCTGCCCCAGAGCCTTTGCACATGCTTTCCCTTCTGTTTTGAATGCTCTTGATGTGTTCTAACTCACCTTCTGAGAAGTCTGAATTGGAGTGACAGGGACAGAAGTTGAGGCTGTGTGTGTTGGGTGAGGCTGGTGGCTCAGAAGAAGGTTCTCTGCCTGTGCCTCACTTGTCCT